>NC_056471.1:23679211-23995072 GCF_008729295.1 Plectropomus leopardus | reverse complement strand
ACATACGTGCATGCACGCACACACACATATAGGCATGTTATCACACTGATAGTACTTCTAGTGTCTGAGCATTGCATATGTGTCTTGTTTCTCCAGCAGTTTCATGAATATTAACCTGGAGAGGCTCCTCTGTGTCCGGCCCAGGTCCAGGTGCCGAGGAGGTGACTCCAGGCCACTAATAAATATTAATGAGCTGTGGAATAGTGATTGATTGACCCCACCACTGACTGGCCTACGTCACACTTGACTGCCACTCATGTTTATTCATTATTTGGAGAGGGAGTGTAAAGAGAGAGACAGAGAGCGCGAAAGAGAGTGTAGAGGGGGTGTCATCGAATGGATTGGCATTCTACATTAGGTTTATGTCTGCAGCTTAGTGATAGATGAAGCTAGTTGGACACTTTCCCAGTCTGAGCTCCTTCTCATGTCCTCTCAAATGCTGCTGTGGTGAAGCTATAATTGAATCTCACAGGATTGGTAATTCTCCCAGGCTTCATACTCAGCTAATACAAAGGAGGGAAATGATACTGCAGAGGAGCCCGTATTCCCATCCCTCTCTCTCTCAAAAAATTTGATATGGGATAGGAGTTTAATTACAGACATTGTTGAAATTAATAGGAAAAGTGTCAAACAGTATTTAAAAGAATTGATCTTCTCCAATTGCAGCGGGTGCAGATTGTTTTGTGTGGATGATAGCATGGGGAATGGAGAATGTAGTTAAATGCTGTTTTTTGGGTTTTTTTTTTGAGGAAATAGTTTGAAATATTGATGCTGTGGTACAAAGTCATCAGTCATTAGCTGCCAATGAAAACTGACAAATAACATTAGCAAACAAATAAAGCATTGACAAAGTCTTCAGATTAACCTTTGAAAACATGTTAGTTGGACCCCTCTAGTCTGCCAAGTGTTTTAATGCCTCTGAGCAGGTGATAGCCATGGCCATTGTGATTATGATTTGTCCGTACAATTCTCATGAACGCGATATCATAAAAATGCCTTAAACATCCACTAATTAGATTGCGGTGGTCAAAATTACTGTGACCTTGTGTCTTTCTCATTCTTGCGAACGCAGTATCTCAAAAACAGGGAATTTCTTAAAATTTGGCACAAACATCCACCTGGACTAATTGATGAACTGGTTAAAATTTGGAGGACAAAGGTGAAGGTCCGTTTTACCTTGTGTCTGTCTCATTATCATGGTTGCTGTATCTCAAAAAGGCCTTGGGGGAATCTCCTCAAATTTGGCTAAAACTTCCATTTGGACTCATTGATGAACTTTTTTTGGCCATAACTTTAGTATTCATATGCTAATTATGACAAACTATCACACAAATGCCTAATATGATGAGGTGATGAAATTTAATTTCCCCAAAGTCAACTTCACTGTGACATCCTAATGTTCTGCAAAAACACTTTTCTGTCTGTTGCTCAACATCATAACTCAGGAACAGAGGGGCAGACATTTGGCCAGACACTGATTGGTGACACTTGGATCAATCTTGGGTGCCCAACTTGAAACTGTGCTGATTGTATAGATCTTCTGTAAGTCCATACAGACATGGATGTAAACTATAACTGCAACTTGACTGTTTCATGGAGATAAATAACTGCAACCCCCTTAATTCTAGTTGTTCCATAACATGACTATATCCATCAACTATTATAGCACATTAATGGTAGTTCTAGAAATAATACTATTGCTCTTGAGGTCTGTTTAGTCGTAATTTGGCCTTAATTTAGTCTGAATCTTCAAGCTCAGTCACCTCATAAAAAGTCATTTTTGCATGTGCATTTTACTGTTTCAGTACCAAAAGCAGAAGGAAAGGGGATCACAACATATGCTGCCACCATGTTGAAAGTGTCACTTCATTGCTTTGCAGTCACTGTGTAAATATTTTAGCACGCATTGTCAAGATCCGTTCTCCATGTTATGATGGCAATCAGGTTTTCATCACTGTGAGCTTAACAGGGTACTGTCTCCTTAGTCTTCCTTTTTTTCTGCATGTGTGCACATATCTGAGAGGCTTATTCCACTTTTTCAAACAAGATGAGTCTCCACGGGGAAATCCTCCTTTCTCAAGCAAACAAATTAAATAGGCTCCAAATCATTCATTTTCTTGGGTTCTTGCTTCTTGGAGCTACACTTTTACAGCACTAATAGAAGTTTTAGAAACGCAAATATAATTATTTCTAAATTAACCTTGTACTACAAATCAACCATTAACATTGAGATACATTTTTTGGACGTTTCAGTGTACATGCATATCTTCTCCTACACTGTATGTCATATAGTCCTTGCATTAATTTTGATCTGATTATTTCAATATCAGACGTTCTGTGTTTCTTGAATACAAGGCATCACCTGTATATAATTTATAAAACAAATACTGAGCAAATAATCAATACATATATATATAGTATATGATATTTGAAGATGTAGGAATAAAGAGATTTTAACATCTATTTTAGATGAGCCATCACTACTTCCTCCTGGGAAAAGCAAACATAAGACACATAATCAATACCCTCTGCAAATTTAATAACATGAATTTTGGCTCCTGAGTACATGTCAGTTTCAATCTAAGAACTGAAAGTCAGACATATTTTTGTTCTGAGAATGATCTTCTCCCCATCATCCTTGCCTCAAACCTTCAAACCACTGAGCTTTTTTTTTTTTTTTTTTTTTTAATGTATTTAATTTGCTCCTTAGAGTGACAGGTAAACCAGAGGGAGCATTCTTTATTACCAGTCCCCCTCCTCAAGTTAGCTGCTTACACTGTTTTAGCTCCCCCAAGAGAGACAATGGATAAGAGGAATCACATCTCTGTTTGCTTTTGTACCTTGATGCCTGTCAGAAAGGCTGAGGAACTGAGGGAAAATAAATAAGTAGTTATAAAAAAAACAAGGACTAATAAATATGTAAATGTTTACAATGTGTTGAATTCACCCGAATGATGAACTCAAATTGTGTGTTTTCTCAAGAAGTTAACCTTAAGTGTTAACTGAATACAACTAGAAAGAAATACTGTCATGAAGTTGTTGTCCTTAACTTTGCTCCTGTACTGATATGAATGAAGTATATCATCTCCTGTCCAATATGGTAAAAGACACGGGCTCAGAGGCGTACTTCCTGTCAGTCCTGCAGCACCTTTTGCTAATTAGGAACGACTACTATATCAGGTAAGTTCTGTTTGATTTTTACATACATTGGGTGGTGTCTGTTAAAATGAACTCAGGTCCTTTTGCGCGATTAGTACAGTTTGATTAGACTGGTTAAACCCAGGTGCGGACCAAACAACCAGACCAAGACCGCTTGAAAAGGTGTGTCTTGGTCCGCTTCTGAATGAACTCTGATTTAGTTCATTTGTGGTGTGAAAGAAACAAACCGACCCAAGGATTTTATGATGGCACACATAGGACTTTTGCATGATTGAAATAATTGTCACTTGATGTAACTTCATATCTAGCCCTTTTGGTTGATTTGTAAAAAGTCAGTGTGAAAAGATAATGGACCAGAAGTAAAAATGCAACTGTGTATCATTTCTCCCTCGGGTCTGGACCAAAGGAACCAAACTACAGTTGTGAAAGCACTCACCCATGCCCAAGTATTGACTTAAGACCACTTGATGATCCTGTGCGTCAGTGTGCTTGGATAGTCTTAGCTTTGTTTTGTTTGTATGTTTACAGTAGATATAAAAGCACTTCATCCAGCACTCTGAACACATTTGTTCATTACTCACAGGAAGTAGTTATTTCCTTTGTGGGTCTGTTTGTTTGTCTTTGATAACATAAAAGTAAAAGCCAGGTTGAAATTTGTTGTGTACATGAACCCTCCCAAAAGTAAGAGACCTATTGATTTTTAAAAACTAAACTTTAGCTTCCTTTTTTTTCCTGTAACTTCTGTAATTTTCTCTGAACTGTTAAAGGATCTATTAGCTTGGCAAAAAAAAAAAAAAAAGAAAAAGTAATCAAAACCAACATTCAGAACCTCTAAGCACTGTAATCTTGTCCATGTTGGTTATTTTGTGTTGTTTTTTAAAAATTCTGTCAATCCTTTCCCCACTGGGGTTGCCAACTGGCATGCACCTGGTATGAGTCTCATACTTTAGGCTCTGTCTTATGCGCTCACAGCACAGAGGAAAAAAGTGATGAACAATCACGTAATGTAGTGAACGACTTTGACTCTAGAGTACAGCTGAGAATTTGACAACCGAGTCGTGTGTGCTTGCATGGCATTTCATAATTCGGATCAAACAGCTGGCAGTCTGACTGTGAGAGAGACAAACAGAGCGGAGCTTCTCCTCACAGCACCAAAGAGTCCGAATGAACAAAGAGACAAATATTCAGTGGTGGAAAGTGACTTCTTTAGACTTCTACTGACTACTTCCTTTAAGTTCCAGTTTAGTCAGACTTTCAATGGAAATATTTACAAACAGCAGAACGTATTGTTCCGTGTCTCATCCAGCCGCTCTTTGCTGTGCCCTATTACCAGGGCCAGATGTAGTGATTTGGGGCCCCGTGGCCCCAGGCACATTGCCTTATTATTAACCTCTCTCTCACTGGAAATGCTAGCAGGCTGTTAGCAGCTTTAGGAGAAGTAGGCCAACTAAAAAAAATTTTTCCCAAGTAAAACAATTAATAGCACACAGCAGAAGTTCAAGTCAGAGTCCTGCAGTCAGGAGAGTTTGGTCTATTATTAGCACAATGTGCTTAAATTTAGCCAAAATTTGTTTTAGATGGAGCTTTGAATTCTTATATAATGCTGGATAATTTAATTAAAAAAAAATTCGTCATATGTTTATTACACTCCAGCACACCGTGGCGACCATTTTAACTTTTCTTTTTCTTAGAAAAACACTCAAACTGTTTGATCGATTATCAGATTATCTGACAATACATTTGATAGTTGACAGTCATCGCAGCTCTAGAGGTAAGTGATTAGAGAGATGATATTCTATATTTTTTGAAATTATGTTTAAACTGTTGGGGTAGGTTTCTCACTTTGCCTTTGAATAGCAAATATGTCATTCACTGGGCAGGAAGTCCGCCATTCCTCTGAACAGAGTGACACTGATGAATTCACTGCTGTGTCAGACCTTTTTGCAGGAATAAGACTTTAAAAAAGAAAGTTGGAAGACTAAGGGAGGATGCGAGGAAGAAGATGAATTTACCATAGACAAGTTGCTGTTCCCTTGGTGTTATGAATAATTTATTACTCGTCTATTCGTAGGAAGTGAGAAATAGATTTCACATTAACCAGCTAGCTCAGCCACGTCCACCTCAGTGTCCACGTACCTCTCTGTGAGGCAGCAATATGGAGGGATCAGTACCAGTGCTCATGAAGAAAAAAAACTGATGGTCTTTTTAAAGATATGATTTTAAAATATTTTTTCCCTCCCACCAGTCACAAATGAAAGGACAAACCCACACATGTGCACACACAGACATCAACACCAGGAATTCATTCTGACTGAGGCATTGTATTCCCAATACATCACTGGTGTGTGAGTTGGGATGATGGAAGATGCAGTAACACAGTACATGCAGCTATTTTCAATAGATACTATCTATCTTTTTTCAGCCCTCACCTTTTAAGTTACCATCTTTTCATGTCGTAGTCAGAATTGGGTGAATGTGAAATAGTAGTCGAACTATTTCACAATAGCAGCAGTAGTAGTAGTAGCAGCAGTAGTAATTTAATATATGTATAATATTTTGTAGCAGTAAGAATCACCACAGGCCCCACGATTCAATATTATGTGATTTATTTCGACCATGGAAATTAAAAAAAAAAATAAAGATATTAAGAAAACTAAATCAGATAACAGACAGTGAATGGTAATTTACATCTGTAAAAGAATTGGAGGAAGTGAATACTTTCAATTAATATTTTTGATTTATGTAATTAAAAAAAAATTAGATGCCTTGTGGTCGTTTATGGACACAACGTAGCGATGGAAAGTATCGCGACACTGTGCTGCATTTTTTCCCCACCCCTAACATTTCATCAGCTTGAAGCAAAAACATTCAGGTCAGAGAATGTGTGGTAAATACATGGCTCGAGTTGAAACTGTATAATGGCGGCCGACTGAGGTTAGTTATATGGTATTAATAAGTGATACACTTCGGCTTTGTGTTAAAGGAATGCATGTGTGCTCATGATGTTATGTCTAGAAGTAAAGGATTGTTGATTTTATCATTATATTAATTAGAATTGATAGCACACTTGCTACCTTGATTAATGTGTCAAATAATAATCTACATTAAATGATAATTAATTGAATAATAAGTATTGTAATAATAATAAGGTCTACAGTGGGCAAACTGTTAAAGTGCTCCGTCTACTGTCATTCCTCCTAACACAACATTAGTTGTTGCGCTCCCCTCCGGGGCTCGGTTTATTTTTGATAATTAATCTCTCACTGGAAGCCTAATGAATGGGAGCACATCAAACCCACCCAATAAATATAGAGCAGATCTGCTCTTTTGGAGCCTGGTGATATGGGGATTACACTGGTTATGTGGAGCAGAGCTGGATCAAGTGGCTGGGGCTGTTCTGCACTGCAAGCTATCATTGGAAGAAATGAAGGTGCCAAAGTAAAAGAAGAGGTGGGGAATGATGCAGGGGACATATGCTAGCTTCTGGAGCCCAGCCCTGCCCACTGTGGAGGGGCCTGACAGTTCTGGGTCACTCTCTCCATCTCCAGTTATCTCCACCCAGCCTCTATCTGCTCGGTGGTGGTGGCGGCGGAGGATGGAGGACGAAGGGAAAATAGGGCGGCTTATTGAGATAATAATGTGGTGTACATTGGTGACAGTTGTAAGCCGAGTGCCACAGTGCTTAAGCCATGCAGGGCGATGTGTGAGCTTTCACTAGCTTGTTCCAATCATGAGTGGGCGAATCCGCCAGCTCAAGCTTAATGTATGGCATTTCATGCTTTCAAAACAGTGCACCTAAATGCTGATTTATTCTTATTTGCTTTGGCTCAGAATTTTGTGTTCTTTCATATTTCTGTTCATAACATGATATGGCCTGTCCACCCACAAGGTACCAACAGAACATAGCCTTTGAATATATGGCTAACAGTTTAAAATAAAAGCTGCAGAAATAAACTTCATTAAATGATAATAATTACAACTTACTGATTATCACGATTCTTTTTCCTGTGACACATACTTGGATATATGTGCTTTTTTTAATGTTACACAGAACTAACATGCCTGACACCCACCAGACACTTTGCTAACAGCTCTGCCTGTTTCCATCAATTATTACATTTAGTAACATTAGTGCTCCTTCCCTTAATGCTTTCATGCAGAGCTATCAGACGGGCAGGCTTTGATCAGACTTTGAGTTCCTTATCTGCATCAAAGTTGTCATGAAATCTCTGAATTTCAGTTATTATTACAGGAATCTGTTGGACTATCTCAAGAAGCTAAAAGGGGATTACACTGCAGCATATTTGTCATAGAGGGATTTGTCAAACTTCTAGTGTTAACTTTGTCTTCTTACTGATTTAAAATTATATGCCAAAACAAGAATTTACAATGATACTGTTGATCATTTCTAAAGTAAGAACAGAATATCAGTATATTAAAGAAACATCAGGTTCCAGTGGAGGGATGTTTGTTTTGTACTTAATTTTTGTGTGTTGTGACTCGCGCCAAAGGGCCTCTGCGAAGTCCCCTCTTTATGCCTTGTATGCATTTTTACACAGAACCAAAAAAACAGGCAGGCATGACATTTAACACATAGCATCAACCTCTAGAGTGACAAATGTGTCAGCAGTGCTTCAAAAACAATAACAGTGGATTAACATGACAAGAACAACCCGAGGTTTCTTTTAATGACCTGGATGACTGAGAACCTAAACAGACGACAAGAACAGTCATATACCTTTTCAGTTATATGGTGGCTGATTTCGCCCTCTGCTTGGAGGGTAAGGAGCTCCTGAATCTCATTGTTTTCCAAATTTGTGGACATTTTTGGCAGCTGCTCTTCTTTGAGTTAGCTACTAACTGCTATTTGCCGATTTTTAAATCTCCAGCATTGGATTGCGTGCATAGCACTCCTTCAAAACCTTACACCTGTCCTGCTGTCTGTCCTGTTTATAGACACACTATTTTAGCGCTGTTACTTCCTTCTATGGCTGCTCAAAAGTGAGACGACTCTGTCCCCCCATTCCACGATTGTTCCTTTTATACAGAATTTCAAGGCGGGATAACGGCGCATTATTCTCAACTTGAACAGTTTGTGTAAAAGCGGCTATTGAAGAACATATCCTCTACTCTGTGACCGCTAAAAAAATGTCTTATTTAAAAGGAAGATGAAAGGTGTTTATGTGATTATTGAATGAGAAGGCTGCCGCTGCTCCAGCTGCTGATACTGTTTTCGTCCTCCTACTAGTAATGAATTCATTCCACTCCACACCTATTCCAGATATCATAACGCCGTACCAGAATTGCAACTGCCTAGTCGTTTGCATGCAAACTGCAACAATTGGTCGGTCACGCCCCCATGCACTGTGACAATATTTGAGGGCATCATTAAGGGTCACTTCAGGTCTAACATTTTAGTTCAATTCTCAACACCCAGTTTATAATAAGTAGAACTTGAGTCTTAAGAGGAATAAATGAAAAAACACAAGTTGTTTCTGTTGCGAATTTAAACATCATCTTCTGGTCAATGTCATGCTTAGAAAATAATTATTTCTCAGTTTGCAGCTCAGCTTAGGCTGGCATTGTATTTGTTAAATGTCACTTGCAATTAAAGTTGATAATGTTACTGAGAAAAGGTCACATACCAACCTATGTGTCAGAATGGGTCTCTCAGGCTGATTCAGACACCTCGCTCCAGAACACCAAGCACTCAGTCACACTCCTAACTGGCTGACATGTTTTCCCGGTCATTGTGCTTTCAATTACACACATTACGCTGATTAGATTTACATTTCAGTTTTTATGGTTGCTCTAATTGGCAAAGATGATTGCAAATTAGGCAAGAGGGCAAGCGTAGCCTTGGCTACCGTCTGTCACCTTGAAATGGACGGACTAGCACAGACCTGGGTTCTGTGTGCCCATTAATCTGCTAATTTCATGATCGGGGCGAAGCAAGTGATCAAATTTAATAGGGTGCCTATTTTCTTCAGCAGCACCCTTTTTGACATGGCATTTTGTGACCTCTAGCTTGGAAAAGGGAATAATTTGTGGTTAATTAGCCTTGTAGAGTCTGTGTCACTCATATTTTTTCTGTGGCTTGTCTAATTGTTCTGCTTTATGTTTTGTGACCCCTCAGGCCTCAGTATTACAAGGTGATAGAAGAATGCGTGTCTCAGGTGGTCCTGCATCGCAATGGGATGGACCCAGACTTCGGCTACAGCAGAAGATTGGATGTGGACTTTACCCATCTAATTGGTATTTAATAATTTGCTCCGTATTTCCTCACTCATTAATTTTAACATGTGTTGGCGGAAGTCTGAAATGTGTAGTTAGTATCATCATATGAAATCATCCACAAGATCTGTTTTTGTCTTTTCAAACTGTTTGCTGCAGGAGGCATATCACTGATGTTGCTAAAAATGTTTTGATACCTCGCAGTCATTCTCATTATCCTCCCAGATCCCGCTGAGATTCCTCTAACAAACACCTGCAGTGGCTTGACATATAAGTAGGGGTCATCTAATTATTGATGAATAATACATTATATCTGGTGAAATGAATTCAGCCGGTTCAGAAACATTTTAAATGTTGCTTTTCTCGGTTATTGGGTTTTCAGCCGTGTTCCTGGAATCACAGAGAAAGTATCTATTTGCACTGCATTACTAATAGAGATTTTTTTTCAAACAGAGAAAATAAATAAAAAATACTTTGTGTCTCTCTGTTATATCACTAACAGTTCTGTGACTTGCCAACAAAGGGTCATTAAAAGTTTTAAACCTTTCCACAGAGGACTGATGCAGCATTCAATAAGTTTTATCACCCACTTTGCTGAGATTTAATCAGTTGATAAAAAAAACTGTCAAGGATGTGTTTGTTAAAATTCACACTAACAACACAGATGCCACATCCGCATGACTTATTGAAAGGTGCCTTTCCACCCTTTTCTTTTTTTTCCACATTAACATGGGGGGGGGGGCTGTTTCTTAATAACAGTTATTATTCAGAGGGATCATGCGTTGAGTGATGTGTGATCTCACAGTAATTTACACCTAAAACTTGCACATACACTGTCCCTCACATCATTTATCTGCTGGGTTATTGGAAAATATGGGATTTGTAAACATGCCCAAATAAAACAAAGAAACTGAAACACAAAATGTTCGGAAAACAGTGTTTTAAAAAAAATGAAGTAAAGTTGGCAAGAACAGGCTGATTTAGTTTTATATTTTAGACTCTGATTTTTATCTTGTTAAAGATGCATGCCATTAAGCAACAGATAACAGCTCACACATTTTAGGTCATGATTTCTGTTATTTAAGGGGAAACTTCAATATTTTTTAACCTGGATCCTATTTTCCCATGCTTTTGTGTTTAAGAGACTAACAGAGACACAAATTTTTGAAATTGGTCCACAAAATGAGAGCGACTGCTGCAGCCGCAGTAGCAAAATAGGCTGCAATGTAATCCCTATGGGCAATTGTACAATGTAAATCTAAGTACAGTATCTATGTATATCTAGAAGTGCTTGTTTTTGCAACTGACAGGCTCAGATTGTTACTATAAGTGTCTAATAATGTTACGGAGAGGACCCCACAGAGAAATTCAATATTTTTCTTAACTTTCACTGATCCAGTCTGTTTGCTAGCATGTATAACACTAAGTCTTGATAACAGAGAAGTCTCGATCTGAAATCTTACAGACTTTTCCACATTGTCAAAAACAGCTCAATATTCATTCATGACAACGAACAATCTTTGAGAAACACTAACCTTGCTCTTCCCAGCACACCTCTCTTCAACTCTCATTAATGTTTTCACAAATGTTTTCCTGCAGCAAGTCGCCTCAAGAGAATTCAGAACGAGACTTTGCCCTCTAGTGGCAGAAAGCTTTTTTTACTGGACCTTAGTTGATAATGCACAATTGTCTATAGGGATTACATTTCAGCAGTGTCTTCACTGTCGCTCCAGCGGTTGCTCTCAATACTCAACTTATTCAAAATGTAGTTTTTCCATTCGTTCTTTATATGGGAAAACTGGGTCCAAGTTGTAAAATACAGAAGTTTCCCCTTTTAAGGAAACCTTTGTCAGTGAAAGTAAAATAAAGAGAAGAGGAGGGGAATGTATCAGCACATTTGCATGAACCAAGAGTCGCTCAGTGTGGCTGATTTCACTGTATGTGAGGCAGTTACTGAACATGTCATGAAAACACTTTCTCCATTCTTGTCCCTTCTTCACAAGTTCAACTCAGTGGTTGCATCAGTCGACTGAACTTTACCATCTTATGCATGTTTTTGTTTTCAAAGCAGACATTTTTATTGATTTTTTTTCAATTATTCTATTTTTCATTGAGTCATGCTTTTCATCACAAGCCTCTATTTTATACAGCCTATAATAGGAGACATATCTGTGTGTCCTCTTGAGAAATAAAGCATTGAATCTGAAAATGTATAGATGGATATGTTAAATAATATGCAGTCATACTGTAGACTGATAGACCTTGAAATGCTAAGTTAAATGACTCTTGACACTTGGCATTTTTAGATGTAATGAAATGCACACTACGACCTATCACAATTTTGGATATCATCTTAAGCTTTAAACATCTCATGGACCTAACAGAGTTTTTTAGAGAAAAATCCAATCATATAAACTCTAATATACTTAAGAAACAAGAGCCAGGTCTAATTGAAATTTTCACATGAAGAGCTAACGATGCACATCCCATCTTTGAAGTATCTTGTGACTGTGCTGGTCTTGTCTTGCAGATCAGTGTGTGGATAAAGCCAAAGTTGAGGAGAGTGAGCAGAAGGCTGCGGAGTTCTCCAAAAAGGTGAGACATTAATCACTCCAACAGCCCCCTTTGGTTGGCCGGCTCCCATCAGCAAAGTTTTTTCCTTCCTCTGAGCTCTCAGACAAGCTATTGATTTTCCATGCCCTGATCAATACCTGGGTGTGACGCTACATGATCCGTATCAGCATTACAAGAATCGATGGCGATGATCTGATGTATACTTATTTGTGCACAGAGGGAAGAGGGAAGTTATGTGCCTGCTTCTTTAATACAGTTCTGTGTTTTAAGCTGGCCCTCTAAGGGTTACTGTCTCTATCTTACATTTCCTTTCTCAATTCATTAAATGCTTGATTAATTCATTATATATTTTTCATTTGTTTCAAAGAAATAAAATAATGGGTAATTTAAAAAACTTACCTCCGGGATATTTTTTATGATATTTAAATGTGGCTTAAGGAGCCTCACTGCCTCTGTCTGACAACACCAAGGGGGTCCTGGATGTTGTTTTCTTAAGAGTCCTGTCCCACCAGTCCACCACGCACCCTGCTGGGCCTGTGAAATCATTGTAGCGACATGGCTTGGTTTCTGCAAAGGTTAGATCCGTCAACATGCGCGAAAGCCAGGCCTGAAACAAAGACAAAGGACAACAGGGCTCTAGGGCCACGAGAGCTATGAATAGAAATCAGCCAGAGAGTGTAAGACAGCGCGTTTTGGTGTTTGTTGATGTGCCCCATGGCTATTCTCCTGAGACAATGTGCCGCTCACCCACCTGTGTGTGTTTGTGTGTGTGTTTACATACGTGTACATGTGTTTGGTGCGTGCACACAGACATACTTGTGTCTCTTTTCTTGCAGTTTGATGAGGAGTTCAGTGCGCGGCAGGAGGCCCAGGCCGAGGCTCAAAAGAAGGAAGAGAGAATCAAAGAGTTGGAGGGGAAGATCCAGGCCCTGGAGTCCCAGGTAAATCCATACAGAGGAAACCCAGCACTCTGCAAAACTGTTACATTCCCCCTGAGATCTTTATACTACACGTTTTCCCAAAAAAAAAAAAAACATGAAAAAAGAGTGAAAATCTTAATGTCTGGAAACTCTTTTAATCATTTTTTAAGTTAAAAACATCTTATGCGATCTCATACAAAATGGAAGTGTTTGCCTTGAGATCGTAGCAGCGAGAAGTGATGGCGCCACTAGAAACAGGGCTGATTTGGTCAGAAGGATGCCTTTTCACCTCACTTACAGATATGCTGCTGCTATAAGTGGGAGTTATCATCCATGCAAGAACATTTGATTTAATAAAGGGTCAATCTCCTGCTTAAGTTGTAGCTCTTTATAATGGCGAATTGCTCTATTGAAGCTTTTCCTATGTAATTCTATCATCACAGAGATGGATTGCATTTCTTTTCTTGGCCTCTACATCATTTCTTCCCAGGCAAAACCCTCCATTTTGAGCACAGAAAATGACTACTATTTCCCCCTTAACCCAATTTCAAATGCTTTAGCACTGCCTTGGGACAAAAGGGCAGTTTGCTTCCCTGCTTAGGGAATTTAATATAAACCAGCATTGAAAGATGGTATAGCTACATTTATATCAGAGATTGCTTTTTCTTTCAAACATTCATCTCAGGTTACTTAGGTTGGCGCTCACCGTCTGATAAACTGCACCTGCATATGTGGTCCAAGCATTACTGGGAGTTTTCTCAGCTGTAACGTGCTGTTACTTCAGTCCTCTAGCAATCATTCTTAAGTCCAAAACAAATGCTGTGATGTAGTACAAGCTTTGGCCACTGTCCTGGCAAAAGTCACAGTGTTTTTCTCCCTTAGAACCTAAATTGTGTTTCACTCTCACTCCTGCACTTCATATGCCTGAGTGCTGTGTCACCACTTGTTACCTGCATTTGTAGCCAAACGGGTTCATCGCTCACTCTGCTCCTGATTAATGCCTGCCTATTTAAACAATACCATCAGGATCTAAAGCTCCTCTCCACCTGCTCCGCCTGCTCGCCCCTTTTTCTGCCTCACCCTCTCCTTCTTCCACCTTCTGTCAAAAACGAATGTATCAGGCTGCTGTGTTACCTTTGCTTGCCCTCTCTTCCTTGTTGGGGCTTTTTATGTTGTGTTTCTTCCCCTATAACACACCTTCCCCTCACCCTCCCCTGGCAGGCCTCTGTCTTTTGAAGACTGACTGACTGTGGTGCATTAACAGGTAGTGTAGAGCAGAGCAGCCCTGGAGAGCAGAGCCCTCTCTTCCTCTGTTTGTCCGAATGCTCCTTCAAAGAGCCGTTAGTGCTGGAGAGCCGCACATCAACAGGCATTAACCTCAGCAGGGAAACATATAAAATGTTTGGCACAAACCTGCATGAATGTGGCCATGAGGACCAAAGACCATCCCCTATACATCTTGACAATACAGAAATAAAATTATACTTACAATAGGGCTGCACTTTTGAGCATAAATAAACTTTACTTGAATGTGAATCCATTAAATTTGTTTGGGTTTACGAAGAGTGCAGTTAATTTTCACTGGCCTCACATATTAATTTAATTAGAGTTGAGTTTTAGGCTGTAAGGGCTTAAATGTTTTCTCCTAATGTATGCAGGCTCTGTAATAACAATTCCGAGTTATCTCCTGTTTTTTTATTTTAGGCAGGTGTTCACATAGACCATTCAATTGCTACCTCAAGCAATGTACAAAACAACAGTGCCATCCTCTCAGACGACTGTGATTCTGCCTCTTCGGGAGGACTTGCTTGAAAGAGTGTGTTTTGCAACCTAATTCAAGCTTGACACAGTGTTGTAGAAGGCCATTAACTGTGAGAGCGCAGAACCTTTAAATCGGCGTGAGGACATGCATTGAGTTTGTCCATCAAAGCTGCTGTGCTGTCACTGTCGTTTTGCTGAATATGAATGAAGTGGGAGCTAACCCTAACCTTTCATCTCCTAGACAGAATTCCTGTCAGATAATAAAACACATGCATGCCTGAGTCGCTTCACTTCACCTTGTTTGTGAACCAACACATTTAATGAGAGTCTTTGTCTGGGAACTTTGGCATTGTAACAAGCAGCTTGTTTGATGTGTCTGTTTGATTATCCCCCAATTGAGTTGAGTTGAGGTTCTGCCTGTAAACATCAACAAAGGACACAGGAATCACAACAAGTGGAAATCATCCACCCTTCCCCAAACCTTTGCTTGCAGCCATTCAAGACAAAAAAAAAAGGAAGCTATTCATTGAATTGGCTCTGGATGTGATGAATAATGTAGCACTGCAGTGGTGCATTGGAGCACTCTGCGCCATCCCATTAATAGGTTTTAACAACCTGGCGGTCTTGTAGCTGACCCATCTTGGCCCCGAGAGAAGCTGGAGGTGTAGTGGACCACTTTCTCTCTCTTTTTCTGCCAGGCTGCCTTCCGCTCTGGCTGATTACAGAATTTGACTCAACTGATAATGACAGCAAATCTCACAATGTAGTCCCCATTATAATGTGTGCTTTGCTGTTATGAGAAAGAGCCAATTCAGTTGTTGAGCCAAAAAAATGTCTGGTCAAATCTACTGACATTCGGATGTGTTAACATGCATCCTCACATTACTGAAAATGGTGGTGAAAAGAGCTGGACCTCTCAGAGAGCAGGACACACAGTATTTTACCTGCTGAAAACCTCTTGGCTTGCTTTGTCTTTAAAACGGAGATATCTCTGAACTCTAACTTTTAATCCCTGAGGATAAAAAGATAAAGAAAAACCTCTTTGCTTTAAATATTGCACTTAGCTACCATTTTCTAAAATTCTTGCAAAATGAAAGGTTTTTTTTAAAGTCATCCTCCAAAAGTTTCCATCTCTTTTTCCATTACACATATTAAATATTTAGTTTTCCACAGTCCATAGTAAGAGGTGTTCTGTAGGAATGACTCTATAAAAAATATTACATTTCAGATGCCGCGGAATACGTTCCCATCCTCTTTCTTTTGGCAAGGTCGCACAGAGTGAAAATATCAAAGCAAAATGGGTACATTTCTAAAACGAAGACTGCAGAGTGAAATCAATGCCCATCACACATCTGAGAGTGTTAAGTTGAAATGTATTTTGTGATGCCAAAAAAGAAGAAAAGGGAAATGGAAGAAGGGTTTTGAAGGTACACCAACTGTCAGCGATGCTGTGCCTTGTTCCCATCATGCTGTAGTCAGTGCTCTACACTGATGTTCTTTTGAAGGTAGATTACATCTTGTTTTAGGTGTAAAAGTACAGCACACTCTGCCTTTTGCACATCAAATAGCTCATTCAGACGAAATGGGAATATAACACTGTATTTGTCACTAACTGTGTAAGGGACATCCTCTTTCCTCCGCTCGCCTCTTTCTCTGGCTCTTCTTTGTGTTTGGTGTGGGTACTGGACCTGTTCTGGTGTACTAGTGTTCTCCTTTTTCTCTGTCTATCTAACCCACCCCCATTTGTGCCTCTCTGTTGCCCTCTGTGTGACATGTGTGTTTCCATGGTGTATGTGTGTGTGTATGTGTGTGTGCGTGTTGTATCTGCACAGTTAACTATTGAAAAAGAAAACCTCAAAGAGGCTCAGAGACTCATCAGGGAATCTGAAGCCAAGGTGGGTGTCCCCTTTGCATGTTCAGCGCTCGACATAATCACTCAGTTAATCACCTGCAAATCCAAGCTATACATGAAATGAAGTGGGTTTGCAATGTTTTAAATCTTTTGTTGGAGAAAACTGATTTTTGAACTGATCTTTTGTCCAATTTGCCGTCCTCTCTGCATGTGTGCCCCGCTCCATATTATGCCTTTATATTCAATTTACATTTTAGAATATGAACTGACATGCAAGGCCTCTAATCTTTATTTGCAAGACAAACAAATCTCAAACTGAAATACACTTTAAAAAAAAACGTCTATTGAATTGATACTTGCTGAAATGCTTTGTCTTGTGAAATTACTAATCCACAAAAAGTGATAACACCTTTGTCAAGATAAATAATGAAACAGTTGGAAGCTATGTCGACCCTGTGGTGGATTTTAACTACACACATTTCCTTCTTGTTTAATGTGATTTTCATAAGTAAACACTTTCTGATTGAATTCCTCTATCAGAGATGAGATTGGGGCATAGATTTAATCACATAGCATTCAGAGTTAATTACCTGCCATGCTGACCTCCCAATTGAGTCCAGAAGACTATGAATCCAAATTGGATGGGTTAGATTTCATATTAGCCTGGTTTTCCACCATACACAGAGCTCCAGATGGGCTCTGCAAACTTAATATTGGCCAAAAAGCATCAAACAGACCTTCACAAGCCGGCAAGAAAGGCAATATTCAAACATGCAGGATAATAGATGTACTATATATCAATACACAACACACAGAAATTATGCTTCTGTTGTCTTCATGATGCTAGTGTATTTTGTCTCACATTAACACAGCTACTTACATATTCTATTCATATAATAGTTAAAGCAGCCAAGTCACCCAGCAGAAAATGTTGGCATTTTATGTTTCTCCAAACCAGAAATATGTCACATTTGCACATTTCATTTGTGTTTTTTCAGAGGAATCTATGCCCCAAATGTCAAATGTGGTCGTTTTGTAGTAATGGTCTGTGTTTTTCCAGACAGCTTTTATAGGCTCCATATGTGAGTGTTTTTTAGGCTTTAAACATAGGTATTAAGTAGCAACCTGTCAGCAGGGATAGTTACATTAAAAACAGTTGTTTTTTAGTAAAACAAAACTGCTCTTCCTGCTGGAATTGTGCCCCACAAACTGAGCAAGCCAAAACATGGAATTTGTTGAACCATTACCAATTGTTTTTTGTGCACATACCTAACCACACATTAACCATAGTGTTGAAACAAATCTGCAACGTAATAGAGTGCAAATGTAATGAATCTATGGTTTGCAGAAACGTACAGTGCCAACTTTTTTTCCGTCAGTTTAAGCAAACTATATACTTGTATTTGCCAGTTCAGACTCAGACACTTGGGTCATGCTATATGTGTTGCATGCAAAACATGTATGGGCTCATTAATTACATGCAGAACGTAAAGTGGGATGTTGTCCCATATCAATTGAGTTTAAAATGGCCATTATTATTTAAGTCACAGTACACAGCTATTTTGCATTTTACAACTTATGGGCCTCTTGTTATTAAATGTTTGTTTTGGTATTTGAGGAAGGAGAAGCCAGTGGCGGTGGTGCTGGATCCCGAGGGTTCTGTGAAACACTGGGCTTATTATTGGGTAGATCAGAGTCGGAGAGGTAGAGAGAGAGACAAAGACTCGAAGGGCCCCTCAGTATGGAAACAACTGTGGTCTAATTTAGCAGCTAATTTGCTTCCATTCTCTCATATTAATCTTAAAAGAGGAAACGGGCCACAGAGGGCTTGAGATTGACAGACATGTAATCATTGGATGTGGATTTTCACTGAAGGGCTCTGGGCGATCTGGGTAAGAAGCTCCTTGCAGAGCACCTTTTTAGTTTTGGCCCTAATAAACAATCTACCAACGTCATTATGTAATGAAACACAGTGTAATGTCTTTAAATATGAAGCCAATCACATTGTACGCACCCAATCAAGTGACTGGGGGTAAAGCACATTGCAGGGAATTGGTTTTGGAAATGAGAAGTGGAAATGCTCTTTTTTTTGGTAAGAGGCAGCATCTAATCAGCTTCAAAGATCAAACCCTGTCTCAGCTCGGGTGTCTGTAATTGTTGTATTTGCATAACTTTTTTTCTCTAAAACCTTTTTCTATTGGCATTATCACAGTGCTATTACCAGCTTACCTGTGTATGTGGTATGTGTGATAGTGCAGACATGTCAAAGGACTGAGAGACTTTGTCTTATCAGTCAGGGGTCTAATTACATCCCTGTCTGCTGTTTAATAGCCTGCCATTGTGAGGAGTCGTGATGACAACTTGATGGGAAAGCAACATTCTTATCTTTTGTAAATTAGAACTGAGGTTGATCATAGGTTTTTCTCCAACATTTGCTTCATATTTACAGACATATCGACAAAGATTAATGACAACAATAGGGGTTCTTTTGCCTTTTTACAATTATCCATAAAAAGCATACATTTTGTTCAAATAACTTTCTAGTATACCTGTTTTAGCTGGTTGTGTTAAAGGATATGCTATGCATGCAGAGGGCGGGGAATGCTGTTATTTTCAACATTCTCTGCCTTCTGCCTGTATTTTTATTTTTTCTTCCACTTTCTGTGCTTATGTCACGTTTATGGCTGAGTTCCCCCTCAGAGCTTAAGGCTCGAGGCCTTAAGAAATCATAGTGACCATTTGCCAGACTGTAAGCAGCAGGCATCCAAGACACATAGTGCTGAAAAAACACAAATATAGCGAGGCAAAACACTAAACAAAAGTGAATCTGTGGCTGGCTTGTAGTTTCATTTTTGCTAGAAAGTATGTTTACAAACAGCAACTGATAATCCTGCAAAGTACACCTCTTAAGATCTGTGGTGTAAATAGGAATTGTCACTTCAATGGGCAGTACAAAACTGTGGCAAATCTTGCATTTCATAACCATATGATTGATAATTATAATTTATCTGCTAATTTTGATGATTTCAGAACAGTTTTTGCAATGTGTTTGACAAAATTGTACATTTGTGACACCAGCTGGGAAATATTGTAGCAGAATGAAAAAAAAAAACAGTTCCAAAATATAATTGAGTAACTTCATTAATTTGATTTTAAGGCTGACATGATGTAAGCATTACATGATAACTGTGTCATAAGCTGCGTAAGTCATGGACAAGAATATTCTTTACACAACTATTATTTAATTACGACAACTACAACATATCCTCACACTCACACTGCATTTAGAGTTGCTTTAGGGCGTCATTGTTTTTTTCTTTTTTTTCTACAGTCCCTAAGAGTTTTCTGTTTTGTATATATTTGTAGTGTATTTTATTTTTGACCCTAAAGTTTAATTGGTCTAAAATACACATAATTGCCTTCCACAGGCTGAACCCAAGTATCAGGAGAAGAAGAGTCTTATAAAAAATTTGATGCCAATTTTATCTCTAGAGATCTGTATATATTGAAAAGAAAAAAAAATTGCTCCCTACTTTTCCTGCTAAAAGGACTCATAGCAAAGTCAACTTGGCAGCGCTTGGCAAACATCCACACTGGTTAGTAATGCGATCATCATCTCTTTGGTTGGTGATGTCGTGAAAACAGCAGAGGCCATGACCTCCTTTTGTGGTCTGAACTTCGAAGCAGCACTTGCACAGAACTTAGTAATCATTGACACTAAGACAACATGACACCACTGCAGTGAGCGGGTTCACTCTAATTGACACACACACACACACACACACACACACACACACACACAGCTCACTGCACACAGTAGAAACTCCTTGAAAGTTACTAGATAGTAAGGATAGATACTAAAGTTGTGCATTATTTTTCACAGCACAAAACCGCCTCTTTACCAGCACAAAACAAAAAAATGCCTTTTTGCTTTTTCCTATTAGTGACATCAGATTGAGGTTTAGATTAAACCAAAGGGAGCCTCGCAGGATCTCAAGGCTATCTTTAACATTTCCACCTTGTATTTGCAGATTGCGGCGGGTCCAGCTGCGCCCGGAGCACCACCTCCACCACCATTACCAGGAGGCGCAGCAGTTCCACCTCCTCCTCCACCACCTCCTCCACCACCTCCACCTGGTGGTGGTCCTCCCCCTCCACCACCTCCTCCTCCTCTTCCCGGCCACGCTGGCATTCCTCCACCACCCCCACCACCTCCTCCCCCAGGTGGAGGACCTCCACCTCCCCCGCCACCCCCTGGTTGTGGGCCTCCGCCTCCTCCGCCTTTCTTTGGTGGCCCTGGTGGTCCTCCTCCACCTCCTGCGTTGCCTGTCATCAAGCTGCCTTATGGACTGGAACCCAAGAAGACGTACAAGCCTGAAACCGTGATGAAGAGGGTGAACTGGACCAAGGTATGTCCACCTGAGCTCTGATTCACTGCAACATATTTACTCATGTTCACTGATGAAATTGTTGATTTGTGACTGAACGGGAAATAATATTCCACTGTTGACAGGAAATATGCAGTCTTTTCACCACCACACTGCAAACATTTCGCACTAGCTTTAGAGGATACTTGAAATAACCCTACACAATAAGATAATGCAAAGTTGAAGATCTAAACTAAAAGGAGTTATCTATTCAAATGCACTCAAGCAATGCAATCTAGTCAAACAACCATTCAGCCAAAGGCCACACTATTCTACACTCAGCACCCATTTCAAAGGATTCAACAGTAAACAATTTTCATTGCTCAAATGTCCTTGGATTTGCACAGTCTTAGCATAATTGAATGAGGACTGGGCTGTGTAACGTTCCATCACATTTGAATACAATTTCAATAGGACATTCTCTCGCGTGTGGGCTCTTTTTGCCATAGATAATTTATCCATTGCCTCAGGAGTTCTTAGCATTAATTTAATGGTTTTTTGCTGATGCTTGTGTGACCTTGCGTCTTTGTCTTCAATTACTGACAACCACCAAAACATCAGACTAGTTCTTTTGACATCATGTTAGTGCTGCACATTATATTTAATGGTTTTAGTGGAATCAGGCTCTTTATTAGAAAGACATTTTGAATGTGATTTGTCAATGTGTTGAAGGCCATTGTAGTTATTGCTTCATGTTTGTAATGTTTTTTCCCCCTAAAAAACAAGTGAACAAATAGCGAATATTGTGATTTCCATGATACATTATTTATTTCAAAAGCAGGCCACCAAATGACTGACATAAATGAGAGAAAGAAATGTGGAAATGCAAGTCAACGCTGACTTTTGCACTGCAAGCAGCATGTTACAGGTTGAATTGCTGTCACCTCATGGACTCTTTAAATACCATGTATGCAAATGCTTCTCTCTGTGTGGGAGTTTGTGTTTGAGAAGATAAAATTATTAATAGTGTCATGCGGCTGTAAGAAATAGCAAACCTTTTGTGTGAACAATAACAAAATAACAATCCTGTTTTTTTCCTAATACCAGGTGGGGCTGTTGGTGCCTTAATATTCTGAATATTATTGGTGATTTTCTTGTGCAGTATTTCTGTGGTTTTGCACGTATGATTTGTGTGCATGCAGTGATGTGCCAATGCCCATTGTCTGGGAAGTGCACAGAGGTTAATGTGCAAGTGCACTGACCTTGCCTCCGCAGGAATTGTAGTCTGGGGATGCAAATGAAATTCATAACCACCTGAGGAAAAACAATCTGTGTCTCTTGTGTCGATTAAGTGGGACAAGAGTCGTGTGTCTTCTCTATGTGCAGCAGATGGAAGTATGGGAGTGCCAGGAGCAACTATGATTTGGTTATATAAAGAAGGAAGGGAAAAATAGATATTTTTATGCCTCTGTGGTAGTGACAGCCGTGGCCAGAGGCGTTACACTTAAGGTTGTATGTCGTCCGGCCTTCTGTCCATCCATCCGTCCCGTTGTTGTGAATGTGATATCTTAAGAAAACTTTGAGAGAGTTTCATCAAATTTAGGACAGATGTCAACTTGAACTCAAGGATGAACTGATCATGAACTGTTTGTGGTGGTCAAAAGTCAAAGTTACTGTGACCGCACATCCATCCCATTCTCATAAATGCGATACCTCTGGATGGCCTGGAGGGAATTCATTGCATCTGACACTAACCTTCAATTGATTAGGATTTTGAGGTCAATGGTCAAGATCACTGTGACTTGCATCAGTCTCATTCTTGTGATCACCGTATCTCAAGAACACCTTGAGGGAATTTCCTCAAATCTGGCACAAACGTCCACTTGGACTCAACTGACTGGAATTTGGTGGTCAAAGGTCAAAAGTCAAGGTCACTGCAAGCTTACAAAACATGTTAGTGCCATCTTAAATGGCACTATGTTAAAAATGCATGTGAACCATCTGGATTTTAAAAATTATAACTGCATTTCAGCAACACATATATTTAAAGTTTATTGCCATGGTTACATATGAGCCCAGACTAGACTGTATAAATAATGAACGTAGCTACTGTAACGTCACCTGCTTGTTTCTGGACTACCATCACCATCTTGTTTTTTTGGAGCCAGAAGAAGTTAATCAGACAAAAGGTTGGAGGTGTGAAAGAGTGAGTGGTGGATCTGTGTGGATCTGACTGGAAGCTGAGGACACTACTGGCAGACAGCCTGTCACTTAAGCCACCCTGCCCTAAATGAGCATGACTTTGGGCCTTGATAAAATGCAAACGGGTGAGTTACAAAACAATTCACCCCCTGTACCATTGTCATAAATGTTAAAAGCAGCTGTAAAGGTGTTTATTTCTGCTGTAAATGTTGGTATTTTAACATGGCGGTCTATGGAGATTTACTTGAGCCAGCCTCGAGTGGCCATTCAGTGAATTGCAATTTTTGGCACTTTTACGCTGGCTTCATTTTTCAGTCTTGAAGTTTGCTGCTTGGTCTGGACAGACATGGCTTTAAAGTGGAATCTTAACTTAGCTGGCAGAGTTATGCAGTTATGCAGAGTTAACGACAAGGCAGTAATTCTGGTTCTCAAATATATCTTCTCTCTCCACTACCTCTTACATGTTAGTGAAGAGTATGAATCACACAACTCTGTTAGGAGAAAAAGAGGACTTTTATATTATTGTGGAAAAAAGGCTGTAATTACTGGGAAATGGAGTTTCAGAGGAAGCTATGTGAGCATCTGGCAGTTCATGACTTGTTGCATCATCTGTGCACAGTTGATGACTGCTTACATACTTATAAACATACCATCTAGCAAACATACATGCTTACATACCGGAGCTAAAGTCACATTCACATTCAGTGGGGATGGCTTTTAAATAAGAAAATGTAGACATATTTTGACATTTTCAATTACAGTACAAGTCCTCCAGTCAAGCAAAGGATGTGGTGGCAGTGAATTTTTAGTCAGAAGCAGTAGTACGAGGCACTCGCATGGGAAAAGACCAGCTCAGGCACACATTGGGAAATGTCAGCTTTGTTTAAGTGCTGAATGCATTTTAAATCAGCTTGGGTTATTTTTTTTCCCTGTGTGTACCTCCATATCAGTGTGATTCCCACAGAAAGTTATTAGTGTAGATTAAGAACAGGACTGTCTAAATGCCAAAATAAACAGCATATTCACAATTTAGTTCTAAATGCCTTTCCAGCCATTTAATTTTGAATTTCACAAACAAAAATAATGATAATTTTAAAAGCATTCCCCATGAGAACATAAAGTGTATATGATCTTACAGTGCTAATTAGGGATATCTGTAAACATATGGGAATGGCAGAACAAAAGTCAGTCTTCTGTGACCGAGAGAAAGTTGAATTAAAAAAAATGAACAGTTGTATTTCTCTGTTAAATAAGGAAAATAGATGTGAGAATATTACTTTTCTTATCATTTTATGGCTTTCTAGTATGTATTTATTTGATTGAAAAGCGCTGCATACCTATGCTGTCATATGCTGAATAACCCGATAAAATTTCAGGAAGCCATAAGGGTATGAGATATTACATACTGCCCAAGCTCACATGACCTCAGCTGATATCACAACGTACTGTCTGATCAAGCTGTTAACTTCAGAATAGCAGCTGTCAACAGATGTGCAGATATTCAGTACAGCAGCACTCCCTCTAGTGTGATATTGCTTTATCAGATTATGAATACAAAAAATAATAACTTTCTCCGACAACATAAAACCTAAAATTCCTCCAGGGCCACTTAGTCAAGAAAAACACTTCTCAGCAACTTTTAGATTTAGCTTATTGCAGTTATTTGTATTTGGCAGTATGGCTCTGTTTTGGGGACCCCCCTGCCCTTCCACGTGCTTAGGTGGAAAACATAAAACAGGAACAGCACACATTCCTGAGGCAGGGAGAGCAGCAGCGCAGCACCAAATAAAAGAAAAGAATAAAACCCCCACAGAGCAGGCATCAATGACACAACGTCATAGATCAAGTCAGAACGGCACAAGGAGGAGGTAGGTAGGAGCAGGTCGCAAAAGCGGCATGCAGAGGAAACAGGGAAGAGCAGGCGGGCTAGAGCAACTTAAATAAGGCGGCGCAAGTGAGTTAGCGAATCAGATGGCCATCAGCTGCTGAGGCTTGCATGATATCAGCTGATATCAACAGTAGCAACGCTTGACACCGTGGCCTGGCTGAACTAACACTATGCTCAATTTATGCATGTGAATACATCTAGATTTTTTGTGGTCATAAATGCATTTGAAATTGTATGACAAATCTTTCAGTTTATAGTTTCTCAGTGACTTTAGTGCCTTATCCATCTTAAATGAAGGACCTCACTTAAGAGGAAGATGGTCTGTGACTACCAGGCGTGTTAAGTTGTTTTGTGCCATTTTCTCAACTAAATTCACAAAGTAGGAGTGCTCAGAAAAGTTGTAATTTCTAAAAGCATTAAAATGACTACGGTTGTTTCAGGTTATTTTGTTGTATTTATGTGCACTTTTTCAGTCACTACACTTTTTTGGTTCAATATTTGTTTTATTTTGTCTTAGTGCTACTTATTTTGTCAAAGGGAAAAACATCAGTTCTGTTTCTTCAGGTACTGAGGATGTATCTATCTAACACATTTTTAAGAGTGAAATATTGATTTTTTTTTTCCCTTTATTGTGTTTGGATTGCATAGAAAAAGACATGCTCCCACATTTGAAACATTCAAGGGGCTGATAATCTCTTTTTTTTTTCTTTTAATAATTTAAAGTTTGAGTTTAATAGTGTGGCAAAATATCATGCAAAGTCATTCATTCCAGGGTCTCTATGGTGTGATAGAACGGTAAAGAATGAAACAGATTAAGACTTGCATCATGCAATGCCCATACACATGCAATATGGTTAATCTTTTCCCTTATAAAGCTAAAATTTGGAATGTATTTTTTAGAATGTATTTCGGTTCACAGTAATACAGCAATATACATTAGACACTTTCAAGCAGCAAAAAACGATTATCAAAGTGAGCGTTAATGGATGATGATGATGATGATGATGATGAAGCTAGTGGTGTAGATCAGAAATAGTTGATGTAGTGAAAAAGATATTGATGATGTACTATTTTCAAATAATTCTTAAACCAGCATGCTCTGTGGCTACTGTTGCTAAAGAGAAATCCCATTAATGATCCGATATAGCAGTATCATGAAAGCAGTAACTCTGACATCAGTATCTTGGAAGATTACAAGATCAGAGGCAGGACCACGCTGAGGGGTGGTCTCAGTAACGTGTTGAATCAAGTCAAAAGAGGATGAGACACATTGGGTCCCACGGGGTGTCTGAAATGGCCGAGTTCATGGATGAAATCTTTTTCGCCTGTGAAGCCTCAATGTCGATAAAACTTGTCAACGAAGAGTCTTTTTCTTCTGTTGTTCATCAGAGAGTCTGCAGATATCCTCCTCGAGGCTACTAATGTCTCTGTTTGCCCTCGGGAGCAACAGGGAGTTTTTTGCACTTCATTTTTTTGTTGGCTTGTGCAATGATCCTGCGTCCTTCTTAGAAGGCGATCAATCAGTCACTCAAGTGGGAGAACACAACTGATATGAGCATGATGGTAACAGGATTTGTCGGTAATTCAGGCAAGGAGATCCTGGATTAACCTGCAGTAATGGTTCACTAAGTAGCCTCATTGCTAACAACAACTGTCTTGCCACCAGCTTGTTTAGAGTTTTACAAGGTTTATGTCATATGTTGAATGTGAAAAACACCTCTGTAAATTGTGGGGCTGTCAGTAAGGATTATTTTAATTGTCAATTTATCTGTCAATTATCTTCTCAATAAGTCCATCAGTTGTTTGATCTGCCGAATGCCAAGAAATTGTGAAAAATGTTCAACGGCGTTTCCCAAAACCCAAAATGACATCCTTGAATGTTATGTCTCATTCACAATTCAAATATTTTCACTTTGCTGTCTAAGAGGAGTAAAGAAACTATTGAGAAGCTGGAATCAGAGAAAAAATCTTTAAAAACTATCCAGACCGATTAATCAGTCTTTACATTAGTCAATTAGTCAGTGATTATTTTAATAGCAGACAACTAAACGATTAGCAGCTCTTATACATTGTATTATATATGTATGTCTATATATGTGTGTGTGTGTGTGTGTGTGTGTGTGTGTGTGTGTGTGAGTGAGTGTGTGTGTATAACATTATTGAATTTTTTACTACACCACAATTTGCTGTTTGGCCACTTCCTCTGAATTAGGCCATCAGACACGACACAGAACACTTTCTAGGACTTTGAGTGGGATGTATGAGAGCAAATATCTGCACAGAGGCACTTTGTTATCTACCTCGACACTCGACACCAACACCAGCTCATGTTCAAAACTTCATAAGCCTCCCATTAAATCACCTTTTGTTGCCTTTGTGGATCTCGGCACTTACACTTACCACCGTTTCTATATGGCCTTGGGAATGATTGCCCAGCATCAGCTGGAACTCTCAGTCAGCGTTGCATGAGTGTTGTGCTCTTACACCTCACTCTGTGTGTAATTACTGCAGGTTTTGAGGAGGTTAACGGCAGCAGGGCAACAGGCCAACTGAACGTCCAGGCTCTAGATAAGAGCTCTCACCATAGCACTTAACACAATGTACAGCAGATGTAGTGCAGTGTCACACACATTATTAGCTGGTAATAACAGCAACATGTCAGATGGGTTTGTTTATGCCTGTATCTCAGTGTACACTCCTACTCCCCTGTCTACCGAGCAGTGTGGAGAGAATTAAAGATGAGGGGTGTGAAAGCATCCCTGTGGCCTGCTATCACCTCCGTGTGTGTAGGTGCTTGGTTGCTTCTTAGAAGCTTTGCAGTTTCAGGGGAGTCTAAGTTGAAGAAGTGTACAAACAGGGTTTGTGAAGTTTTTTTAACTGCACACTGAAAATCACATATTTCGTTCACCTTACGAAAGGTCAACAAGAGCTCTGATGTGAACTGTTAAGTCAGGCTCTATCCTCACATCATCATTTAGACGTGGTCCATATTCACGCAGTTTGTCATCACATGAAAGACCGTCTTTAACCCGACAGCCTCATCTTTTGCTGTCTCTGTTTGTTATGTTTGCTGCTCAGATGCTAAGGATGAACACAGAAGGACGTGTGTGCGTCCACATAGAAAAAAAAAAGCACACACAAACCCCATCTCCAGTGAGAAGAACTTTTTGAGTGGCAGGTTGGCGGAATGGCGGTCTCTGATTGTGGTGATAATGGAATCCTTGTGTCATTGCAGATAGTGCCTCAGGAAATGGCAGAGAATTGCTTCTGGATCAAAGTCAAAGAAGAGAAGTTTGAGAGTCCTGACCTATTTGCTCAGCTCTCCCTCTGCTTCTCCTCGCAGAGCAAAGGTAAGGAGGCGTCATCACTCTTCAACCCTTCCTTAATTAATCTACACACACATGCTTCATTTAGCCTCTCAGGCAATAGACGCCAAGCCACTTTCATCTTGTGACACTTCAGGACGCCGTTTTTTCTCACTGAAATGTTAATTACCTTAAAACCAAGCACTTTTCTCTCTGCATTTGAACACCATCTATATATGCTCTCAAGTCAAATGTCTGTGCCAATTAGGGATACCACGCTTTTGCTGCAGTGTTTTTATGTGTTTGTGTCTTTGAGAAATGCAATGTGGCTGCACATTGCTCCTTGTACCCTTTAAGTAGTTTCAGATCAGTGTTTTTCTGTGTGCTCGTGGGTGTGCACAAGCTTGAACTTGCACGTATATGTGTGAACCGAGAGCAGTTATGCTTGTTTTGCTTCTTGCCTTTTTCCAGTCCAGTAGGCCAATCCTCCATCAGGGCAGACGGGAGGCTTTTGTGAAGGAGGCTCTGGGAGTTTTCTTGTCCCGGCCAGTTTGTTTCTCAGATACACAACCAGGCTACCTAACTCGCTGATGAATAACACAAGCAGTACAGAGCAAGTTTGTTTTCTGTATGGAAAAGAGTGTGTGAAGGCACTTGATGTATTCCTCCCATGACAATTTGAGTGTTTTCCACTTCTTTGACAGTGTGTGTGTATGTGTGGAGTACACCCCTCTAATTCTAGCAGCAGTGGGAGGGGAGAAGTCAGAGCCCTGTCAAGCGCAGAACAGTCAAATCTGAGCTCTGTCAGGGTGTGTGGACATAACTATACAGAATCCTCCAACTTTTCCCATATTCCCACCGTCTGTTTGGACACCAGTCAGCCCGCCAGCAGCTTCTTGCTCCGTCTTTCTCAAAACCTCCAGGCCTACAAACTAGACTCGACTCTTTTTCTGTTCTGTGAAATAAATAGCAATTTTGCCTCAGCTGCTGCAAGGTGATTTGCCGGCATAATACAGATGGAAGGAGAGTGTGGGTAGAAAAGAACAGTTGTTGCAAGGCTTAATGAAGTGGCAGGGATAGGCCTCTCGTCTTTCACCAGACGATATCTGCCAGACATTGTGTATTCCAACAAATGCTCAGTGACGTTTCTGAAGTAATCAGACCTTTTTGACACCTTTGCAACACCTATTTAATTATTTTAATCTTCAACTGTGTTCTTTTATTAGATTTTTACATTTTTATTGAGGGGGATAAATTTAATATTTAGTGAAAGTAAATCAGCAATATGTTTGCCGAGCACAGCTGCCATAAAATACATTTTCAGATAGGTTCTTAAAGTGAAATATAATTCACCATTTGGAGTTTCGCAGACACACAGCTTTAATTTAGCTTTAAATGTCCTTTTAAATTCTTTATTAAATTCACTTTCTCACCCACTGGGGGTTTAAAAAAAACGCACTATAGATAGTCCATGTTCCCGCTGGCAGGGTAGGAATTCATGATCCAGCATTTCCCCTGGGAGTTACCTTTGCTGGATCCCTATCAATTACCCCTGCAGCGACTTCACTGAATCAGCTCTTTTCCCTCTATTGTTGAAAGAGAACATGATTTGCTCATGAATGAAAAATGCTGTTTAATGTTTGATATCTACCAAACCACCACCCCCCTTTCGTCAGGGAAGTTGAAAGTCAATGAGAGGAGCTTTGATGTAGATGGTATTGCAAAAAAGGTGCTAGATGGGATCTTCCTAAAATGAGATAGTAGTTCATTTGTTTTTCTCTTTCCTCTATTTCATGATTCATGCAGTATAGTCTTTCAGACGCATGCCATCTGAGGATATATAACAATAAGTGTGCTTGAACATTACACATTTTGTCAAAAAAGATCCCCGCCTTATTTCCGCTTTGAATCTGACCTATTTGGGTAGTGAGTTTTCCTTAATCTTAAGTTCAAGTTGGTTAACTGGTGTTGGTTGTACTTTAAAGCAGTGTCCAAGGATCAGGTGGAGAGATGGAGGCTTGCAAGATTAATTCCCAAGGTCTTGTACTCTTATTGTAACCTCTCATTGTAAACACTGGCTATAAATCCTTTGTGCTGATTTGACAAACAAGTCACTGGCGAAAACCAACTTCATTTGTCCGAGATATTGCCCCCTATTTTTGTTAGTACTGCATCCACATACACACTTTTTACACACATACACATTTTTTTTTCTATGCTTCTTTGTGGTACTTCCATCTTTGCCACATCTTAGACATGGATATTTATAAGTAACGCACACTTCGGGGGACTAGTGTATCGTGAAAGATGAGGCAAGCAGGTGTAAATGCCTTCCCTGCAGAGCTGCCCTCAGAAAATGGTGCAAAAAGGCGTCTGTTAACTCCGCGTTTCTTGGGATTCTTGCTTGTTACTTGTATTGTTGAAGAACAACACTTTGGCAGTAAAAGAAAAAAAAAAGAATCACTTTAACAACCCCCAATTTTCAGATGCTTATTGTGCTCAGAGGCCTCTAAAACAACTGAGAATGCAAGACTGTCATCTCCCCTGCTGCTTTTATGAGTCTCACTGTTTAATGAGTTTTTCCAAGAAAAGGAGATGATAATCAAGAGGGATTTCAAGCTCAGCTTCAGTCTTGTAAAAGTGGCTTTTTTATTTGATTTTTTTTTCTTTGTCATTTATTATGTGGTGGTTCTTTGGCTTGATTGAAATTCAAAACATATGTCACTTATTAGGTCTGAAAGCTATTGACATGTCAGTGATTAAGTCACACACACAATATTAACTTGTATCTCTTTTTGGGATGGCTCGGGCAGCCACAATTTTTTTAACAGAGTAACCAATTTAACCCTGCCATTAGTGTTGTTGTGATACTGGAATTACTAACTTTGATACAGTGCCTTGAAAAATATTGTAATTTGATACCATTTCTAATACCACAGAGCAAAATTGACATTAAGTACAAACAGAGCAAAACTTTTATAAAAAGATAAATATAACAACAATGTAAAATGAACACAGCATTTCTTTGTATGGTTTGCAGAGAGCAGAGAACAGGAGTTAACAATGGTTAAAACTTTTGTACATTTCTGAAAACAATAGTCTTGCAGCAGTGCACATGTTAAAGAGCCTTTTGAGGTAGTCACACATTCAAAATGTCGTGCATATAATAAATATATCAAAATTGTGCTGCAACAGCCTTGATGTGAATGAGATGAAGTGATGAGAAGACAATAGGCTTTGGTGGTATTCGTAGTGCGAAACTTGACAGAAACAAATAAAACTCACCAAAACTGTCTTGGTTTGTCTTGTTAGTCATTTAGTTGGTCAGTCCTTCCGACTATCTGTGTAAAAAATGTTTCTCCGCCTATATTTTTGAAAGTGTTGAAAATTATATACCGTCAGTATTTGTAAATACTGATGTACCGAAATACCACCCGAGCCTAGTAGACAATGCTGTTAGCAAATGACATGAGGCAGAACTATGAGGGGTGCCACAGCAGTGTGTGTGTGTGTGTGTGTGTGTGTGTGTGTGTGTGTGCGTGCGTGCGTGCGTGCGTGCGTGCGTGCGTGCGTGCGTGCGTGCTCTTTACCTCGCTGTTGGAAAGGAGAGAGCATGAGAAAGTCGTATCGATAGTATGGAAAAAAAGCATTGCAGCCATTTGAAGTATTCAGAATCAATATGTTTCAAAACATCAACATTAGCAACTGGACGTTCTATTTAAATAGCAAAATAAAAGACTTTGAACATGTCCATTACAACCCAAAATGTCTGTTGCATTAAACACTGCCCAAGTACATGTACAAAATACATTTTTTATTTACAAGTTATTTATTTACAAATATAAAGTAATCATGTTGCTTGTTTACCTATAAAGTCACAGTGATTAAAGCGTCCAGTTTTAGCTCATGAAACCCCCACTGCAGTAAAAGAGACAATGAAGCCTTTTTTAAATTCAGAGAGCAACTCTGTGATAGATCTTGTTTTTGAGCTGCTAACATGGCTCTGTAGTTTATATACATGAACATTAATCCTGTTTAAAATTTTGAATATTTTCTATAACACATATAATACATAACACACGCATTCTGTATTCATTTGAAAAAAAGTCTCAGCCTTCTCCTGAGAGTTGAAATGTATTACACTTAAAGTTACATGTCAGTCACTGATGTCGAGGCAGGTATTTCACCTTTGGCACAAACAAGTGCTTTGTAATTGGAAAATTGTGACCACCCAGCATCGAGCAGAACAATTTGTTATCGAAGACACACATCTTTATTTACGTTTGCTCACCACCCCTCCTTTTCACGTCTATTGAACTTGTGTATGAAACATTAAATAGACCCTGTAGATCAACCTGGCCACATCATACAATTATTTAATTTCCCATTAAAGCAGGTCCTTCCCCTTTTGCTTTCTTTCTCTTGTCCTTTTCCCCCTTTTCTGCCTTTGCTTGGCTGTATCGGCTTTTCTTTCTTTCCCTTCACCCTCTTTTCCATTGACTTGGCTCTCTCTCTTTTTTTTATTTTACCCTCATCTCTCCTCAGTTCGCTTTATCAATCAGTGGGTTGTGCCTTTTGTATGGCTCTTGGGATCAAATCAGATTCACTTCGGGATTGAATGTGTGTAGCCATGGCCTGCTGCATTTGAAAGGCAATTCATTCAGCTGGAACTTTGCAGTTCAATTTGAAACAAGATTGATGTTGGCAAACTTCACACCCCCTTTCTTCCAAAATGTTTCCTCCATTGCACGCACCAATTGCTGACGGACAAAGGGCATATGCCACTTTGTAATGGTGATGTCTGGGCTTTTCAGCAGAAACAACACAATAAAAGAAGGGAGGCTACTCAACAACAACTGAGTATACTGTAATATTGCAGCATACAATATGGCAATATTTTGTAAATAATAAACAGTAGTGATAATTATGTTACAGTAAGGTAGATAATTTTATTTAGGCGTTGCAGTCACGCTGTAAACATGAACATGTGTACATGTTAGTGTTGTATAACCCAGTAAATTTAAACACTTTATGGCTTTACAGTCTGTGACACTCATACTTCTGCAGAGAGAGACAGAGGCCTAATGAAGATGTATGTATGTGCATCCTCAAGGAGGAATCAGAGGTCTTAGTCCACCCTACTAAGCAGGGTTGTTGGGACTTTTTTCCCAGCATGCCTCTGTGTTAATGATGGCATGATGGCAGCTCATGAACATGCTTAGCCAAGTGCTTGTGGGGAATAAAGCCAGAGGGGACTTGGAAAAGTGTTAGACCAAATAGCACCTTTGGAAATGAGTGTGAAACTTAATTGAGGGAACTGGAGAAGTGTCTCTATTTTTCTGCACTATGCTGATCTCTGTACATACTGTAGACATACTGTGTACACACAGAATTTTATGTTTTTAATTAGGGTCGACGGATTATCGGCCTGACCGATCATCAGGGGCAATATTTGGCATTTTTAAGGTCATCTGTACTGGCATTTTATTTTAATGATCGCCAATGAAAACGTGTGTGTATTACACTCAAACAGCACCAGGGAGGGAAATCTACAATAAAGGAACTTTTAGCTAGGGAGCTATTTTTCTTCATTCATTTTTATTTAAATTTTCACTAAACTTTATAAAAAATTTTAAAAAAGTTGCAGGAAATGTGCTGTATATGAAGCTGAAAGTTTTGATTAAACCTTTGCTGAAGGCACTTTAATAGTAAACAGGTTTTGTGTTGGAGTTTGTTATATTCCAAATTCTAAATTTCTACAAAAAGATTTTCATTTTTATTGTAAATGCATATCACTTCCAAATCGCAGTTATCAGTCTCATTTAGTGCTAATAATTAGTATTGGTATCAACCCCGAAAAACCAATATCAATATCAATATTTATAACTGCAATGTCTGCATTTTAAACTTTTATCTTTACTTATAGGTATACATATTTTTTTACGAGCAAATTCTACATTTTCCTGCTAGTATTGTCAAGGTAACAAACCCATTTTTCCTTATTTTATTAAAATTCTGCGTGTTACAAAGCTCTGTATACATGTTTCTTTATTCCAGTCAATCTTTACTTGGTGTACATACTAGCTTTTATTTTTATTCCACAATGTTAACATATGTTTCCAATGCCAGTAAAGCTTTTGTGCTATTGAAATTAAAAATGGAAAAAGATTCATCAAGAAATTATGTAAATAGTGAATATCAAGCAGGGCTGCATGATATGGAGAAAAAAAAATCATATTGTGAATGTTTTTTCAATCGTTTTTGCGATTGCAATATGAATATGATCATTTTTTAATTTTAATTTCACAGAGAAAATATAAAAGGTTTTGCTGTGATCTGTACCAAACGAACATGTTCCTTTAAGTTTGGAATGTAATTTGTAGGCCGGGGCATCTCTGATGCACCACATTTTACAGCTTCTGAGATTTGGATATTGCACTTGGCCATATTTTGAATTTGATCATATTTCGATTAATTGTGCAGCACTAATATCAAGAGAGTTCTCCGCCATGAACATGTTAATCAGATTTTTGCATATCACGTTTCAGTGATGTATCAAAATTAATTACGGTATGGCACTTTTTAAATGTATCTGTTAACATGTTTTGTTATTTTTTAACAGGTTTTATTTTATTTTGGTACCACACCTGTTCATAAAAAAAAAAATAAAAAAAAAAAAAATTCAAAAATCCTCAAACTTGTATTGTGCCTGTAAAGGTCAGCCCTGGAAAGGTAACTTCAGTATAAAGTCTATGGCTGCAGTCACCCACCCCCTCATCACTTGGGATTTGATCAAATCCCTCTGGAGTTCTCCTCACTCCGACACCCATTTTCCTTTACCTCTGTCCCTACAACTCTAGCCCCCACGCACACACTTCCTCTCCCCACTGAGCCAATGTGGTGCACACACCAGTAGATTCTCAATCCTTGCTACAAAGCCCCAGCAGCAGGGCGGTAATGACCCTGCCACGACGGCAGTAATGATGGAATCAGTGGGGGGTTTAGCTGGCTCTCTGACTCTCCCTAATAAGTCCCCTAATAACTCTGTTAACATCAGGGCTGACCTGGCCACCAGATCAAACACACTCACGCATGGTCGGCCACCTCACATGACACTCGGCAACCTCTCAGTCAGGAAAGAAAACGGTTGCTGACCAGCACACTGTGTGCTCGGGCCCTAAAGAGTTTGTTCAGTACAAGTCTATGATACAACTTTTGGCTCACAGAGCGCAGTTACAACAATAAGTGCCACTCAGAATATTTTAATCCTGTTAAGCTGCATTTATTCTCTAACAATATGTCTTGTTGATGGAAACCTCTGAAAAGCTCGTTAAAAAAAAAATATCCCAAGACTACTGTTGGAGCTCTGCCTTCTCAATGTAATAAAAGCTTTTGTCTAATGAGTTTAAGCTCAACTCAAGACACTGCAGCCCACTGTGGAATAGTCTGCCTTGTATTAATAGCCTGTGTACGACGATAAGCTTTTGATATGTTCTATGTGTTGAAGTGAGGCTCGATGGTTTGCCGTGTTTCCCTGGAGAACAGCACTGTTTATTACTGATTCTATTAGTTGAGAGGAGGGAGCATCCGCCGAACCAGCTTCCTCTGCATTTTTTCCCGGGCTTTTCTTCTCCTGACATGGCTCCTTTTCTCTCCTCTTATCTCGTTTTTCCTCTGCCTGCTCCTAAAATCATCTCTTTGGACATGACGGTGTCCATCTGGAGTCAGGGCCAGCCTCGTAAAAAAAAAAAACAAAAAAAAAAACACACCCACACTCTCTCTCCTTCTCTCGCCCAGGCTCATTGTTTAACAGCTGCAGTCTCCCACAAACCCAATCACAATTGGCAGTCATTTTGTAAACTGTCATCAGCGTCTGGGAGTGGAGAGATGCTTCCTTGGTGAATTGTTTTGATGACCCAAGACCTTTTCTCACACCAGTAAATCATGCGCTTTGGATTAAATGTCCATTATTACTTGAAGCAAACCAAAGAGGATATTATCCCATTTTGGAAAAGAAAGGCCTCAAATGGCACTGTTTTCCTCATTTTAGAAGATAGGGCATTAATTGCTGGCACAGGCAGGAGACATTTGTCTCAATAAAACACAAAACACCCTGATGTTCATTTCTCTCTGTTCGGGGCAGCCAGCCCACTGTGAATATCTCAGGGTCAGCCCTTTTCCTTGCTCATCCCTGCACGTTTTTAATATATCACATATGAATGGAAATTAGGCCCTTAAATATTAATGACAAGTAATTGGTTTATTGTAGGAGACTATATTATGTGCGTGTGCATCTGTGTCTGTGAGGGGGGGGGCGAGCGAGTGAGAGAGATTTCCTCTCATTCCTACTTCATATTGCCTTGCTGTGATGTCCCACTGATTTTAATCTTCTCTACTCAGATGAGAGCCATTCTGGCTATCACAGTGCACTTTAACTTTAGCCCTCTGAATATTAGCTTTCTTTGATACCTGCCGCTTACAGCCTCCCAAGTCTACACCCTGCTAACTTTTATGTGCCTTCAGGTACACTGCAATGTTCATCAAAATCTGTCTCTTCAAAAATAAATATCCCCTGTGCATCTAAATATTTTATTTCTTTTCCTCCTCGCTACATAACCTCAGCTTACACGTTTGGGATATGTCAATCTTTCTGTGTTGTCTTTTTAATCCAATTCTCCACTGGCCTTCAAAGAATATATTTGTTTCTCAGTTTGTCTTATCAACAATGTATTTGAGGAATCCCATTTCTTTAACCTTTAGTATTTTAGTTGTGCTGCTTTTGCACAAGCATTTGCTGCATCTTCATCTTTCTGGAACTGTTCTGTCAACAATACTTAGACAACCCATATACCTCGGTCCACATGTGCTTACATACTGAATACTGATAAGTCTGGGACAAGGACACGAAGACACAAAAGTCTGGGACGAGACTCAAACAGAAGCACTGTGAGTACTCGAGAGAAGTTCCATGTTTCTGAACTTCATCCTGAATTTATTAGTCAAAAAAACATAATTCATTTTGATAGGTAAATGTTAAACCCACATTTATTTTGGGGTCCTGCGTATTGTGTTTGTGCTTTCACATCGAGACTTATGGTATCTTGACCATGTTCTCTCACCATTTCCATTACATGGCATTTATCAGGATTACCATATTTGTTGTATAATGCATAATAACAACCATCCTCCCCCCTCTACCCCAGGAAATGTTAACCTGTTACGAAGTCTAGGTAGCGTTTTAAAAAAATTACAATACCAGCACCCTTAAAGCGATACTGATATCAATAAATTAATTAATTTGATACCTTTTTTGCACTTAATCTGATGTATAATTTAAACGATTTACATAATAAATAAAGCATTTGATTGCTAAAACGCCACCAGATGCCACAGGTGTGTAGTACAGCTTTACTTTTGACTGTTTTGTTGGCATCTTGACACCAAACTCCATCAAATACACTGTGCTCCACTTTATCACAGCACAGACTGAGTAGGTTGTGAGTCAATCACACGTTGCATTTAAAGACAATTGGGATAAATTGGCTGCGAGAAAAAACATATAAATAGTCATTTGTTAAGATCTGTTTCCAAAAAAGATTGAATGCAGCTATGGTTTGACTTGAGAAGGTTAGATACTACTCTGTGCTGAGTTATTTCAGAGAATACCTTACCGATACCCAACCTCACTTGTAACATTGTAATGTCAGTCTAATACAGGGTTCCCCCAGATCCTTAAAACGTCTAAAAATGCATTGAATTCATTTATCTAAAAATGTGGCCTTTATTAGTCTAAAAGTGTCTTTAATCAGAATTGCAAATACTAAGACATGTGAAGTAGGATTATATTAGTCCTTTTTTTTTATGTTGCATCTTAAAATCTCAAAATAATTGGTAACATCTATTCTTTAAAATAATTTACCGAATGCCTCTCGCATTAGTGTCATGCAGGTTAGGATAATACAGTTACCACACCCAATCAAGTGACAAAAATGGTAAATCAACTTGATAGTGTATTATAATTTCATTCATTCTTTTCCTTGTGTTATACTCTGGAAAGTGTTTTTTTTTCCCCCACAATGTTTGAAGTACATCTCCTAACTTTTTAACCTGACCAAAAATGTCATGTTCGATGTTAAAATAAACATTTGGGCAAAATTGTCCTAATTGTAAGTAATTTTTTCGACTTAAATGTCAGTTATTGTAAAATTGGTCTAAAATCTAATTCAGGACGGCTTTAAAAAGTCTCAAATCTAACTTGCCTAATGCTGTAGGAACCCTGTAATATATTCAAGTGATATTTGGTTTTGAAACAGAAGGATGTGTTCAGTTTGTGCGTGCTTTATGAGCTGTGTATATTTGAGAGAGTCTCCTCCTGTAGTGAGTATTTAGCATACGATGCGTGCCTGCCTAATTGAGTGATATGATGCTTATTAACAATGGGACTTGAGTTTAAAAAGAGGACAATGTCAGTGCTGTCACTGGAGCTTTTCACATGGAAAAGCCCCAGTGGAGCTTCATTAACTCACCCCCATGATCCCAGACAGCAGAGTATGGAGTGCATATCTAATCCAGCTCAGAAGTATGAGTACAAGAGCAGTGGTTTTATGGGGAATACTTGATGTGTGATGGTTCACTGTTCACTGTGTGGATGTACTGCTGTACACAATTGGCCATTTTTTGAGTTATGCATGCGAGGAATGGGAAGTCTATGAAAGTTTGTAGTGCCGTGTTGCTTTTATTTCTGTTTCAAAGGACTCCTTTTCCAAAGGCACAGATTTGTCAATAATCATCAAAAGAAATGAACATATTTTTCTACTGCTCTGATTTCTTAATACATTTCAAGTGGCAGAGAGTTTCACTGACACTTAACATTCAACTTTTACAGCTTTGTTTTCACTCTTCTTACCAGGTATTAATTTCAGGGGCGGATAGCTTTCTTCTACTTAAGCAATGGTTGGTATTTTTTTTTCTCGGATAGGACTGTAGACACACTTTGTTTTTCAAGCTGTTACAACTCAACCACCCGCTGTATTTCATAATCTCCTCTCAAATGAGATCGAACACAAACTCTGTCGGCCACGCAGTTAACAGAATTCATCAGTTGTAATTGCAAATGTTCTACAAGTATCTCAATTTTACACTTGTTGTCTAACTCCGACCTCTCCAAATGTGCTTTCTTTGGATCCGGCTCCATGTTGACTCAAGATTTCCATACAGATAAAAAAAAGTGCACAGAAGCCACATCTTTTCACTGGCAAACACAATGCCTGACAGTGCCCAGTATCCCGCAGAGTTTGTTACATGGCATTAAGTTTAATTTGTCTTTGGTGGAATTGGTTTGTGACTACAAGTGGGCCAGGGGGTGACACTCCACAGCCAATCTGGCTGCAAAGGGACAGACAGGAGACGGAGGAATGCTGGGGGGGGGGCAACCGTGATGTCACATGCAGGATGGGTAAACAATCAGAGTCCTGCGTGTTCAAGATGGTGCCTCCTTGAATATAAACAATCATGACTTCTCATGCCAGAGCAAAGTAAATTACTGCACAGACAGAAAAGGTTGAGATGAGGGAAGGGAGAGTAAGGTCGACAGAGCAGCCTGATAACAGACTGAGCCACCATCACGAGAAACGGGGAAAATAAAAACACACAAAAAACAAAAACCCTATGGCATTTGAGGGAAATTGTTAAAGCTTTGTTCACTTGTATATAAAACATTGTGACTTATGTAAGTCTGTAAACCTGCTTTTTTAGATTTTGATTTATTGCTTTTTTGCATAATATGCACAGAGATGAAACATGGCAGTCAAAAGCATAGTATACTAAAAGACTACAGTGATTATGGGACGGCTAACATAGTAATGTGTTTATCTGGCCTCTTTTATTATTTGGTTGTCCTAAATATTTCATTAATTGAGAAACTCCAGTTTTCACCACAAGTATAAAGACCATTTTGGCCTATTTTGGGTCTTTGTTCATTAATACTATTAAATTTATACCTGCAAAATTATGCTGTCCATTAAATATTGCAGTAATCAACATGGTCAGTCAATCTTTTTAAATTGTAAGTGAAACAGCAGCAGTTTACAGATTGGAGGGAATAGAAAGTAGACAAGTCTGATGACCAATAAATAAAGAGAATATTTTTAAAAACAAAAGTGCTGTACATATAGAAACTTAAATCAAAGAATTAAGTCCAAGAATGTAAAATAAAATTAATGTCCACAAAAGATGTGTGAAAATCCAGAAAAGAAATATTTCAACTTGTCTCTTCCCTGAGCACCACTTCTGCATGGAAGGCACATAAACTGTCCATTGCACTTTTCTCCATTTCCCCTCAGGATGCACATAGTGGTACAGCTAGCCTTTGCTTTTTGCCTTTTACTTATTTTTCCTTTCTTGTGCTGACTTCCTCATCCTCCCACCCTTTCCTTTTCAATGCACTTCACCATCTTTTCCTCCCTGTCATCTTCCTTGAACTTAAAGTCAGTATCTTGCCCTCTGTTTTTCCTCTTTTGTCTTGCCACAGTATCCACAGCATACATATATTACATCTGTCTGTATTTTTGTTTTATTTATTCATTTTTCGAAAAGTAAAGAAATTAAGTTTTTCTTCACTTATAGCTACACCATCCTGAATTCTTCCTTTCTTAAATAAGAAGGGAAAGCAAAAAATAACTTTTCAAATGAATCCACTCATCTAACGAGCGTGTATGGTTATTTTTTTAACTCGCTTTATTTAAATTTTCCATATGTGATACTACCTTTTGTCTGTCCTCTTGAAGCCTCCTGTGAAGAAGATGAATGGTAAAATAATCATTTAAAATTTGACGTGTTAAATCGAGGGAGAACAAAGCATACAGGTACCATTTCGTGCAGGAGAAATTTTAGATAAATCACATGGCTGTGTGTTATTTATTGTTGCAGTGCAGGAGCCTTGAAGGGGAAGCCTTTCTCTGAATTGCAGCATTTGCAGATTGTTTCCCTCTTTGTCCTATGTTTTATTAAACACACAGTATACTATTGAAACACTGCAGAAAAAAAAAAATCCAAAGCTGCGCTGTGATAAATGTGCAGAGGATGGAACAAGTCTGGTGTAAGCGTGAGCCATTATTTTAATGTTGTTTTTGGCTTGTTGTTTGCCTTTGGTCCGATCTTTTACCATATAAACAAACAGAAAAAATTCCTAAACTCTGAGGATGCCAGGGCCTGCTGTGAAGCCACCCTCCTTAGCCATGTTAAGCTTTAGGTCTTTCGGCAGTGTTGCACTGTTATTGCACTTTTTGCTCCACCCACACAACCAAGAAAATGGGAACTACATCAGTAAGACTTCAGGGTAGAGGCAGGGTCATGGGAATTTTACATGTGCTTTCACTGTATGCATAAGCACACCAAAGCCAGCTGTAATGCTCCACCGAATCAAGCACATTTCCCTGAAACATTCACTCAGCTGACATTAAAATAATCCACAGTCGGCAGGCAGACCGCTGAATGCTGTATTCCGGCAGGTGTTTCATCATCACCACATTCTGGCCAGACCTTTGACCCCCGTTGCTCATCGGTAGATGAGGGCCGACAGATGTCATGTCCGTGGATAAATGTTTCGCTGCATAGAAAGTACAGGTCCAGCCGTGGTTGGAGACTGTTAAGTAGGGAAGCCGGTGGTTTTAAAGACCAGACAGATTACTTTGACTGTGTGGATTTGCATTAAGGTGTTTCTGCTCTCCTGGCCTTTCTTTTCACCTTTCCAACTCCCTCCTATTCCATCTCTGGCTGAGGTAAAGCAGCTTATTAACCTTTCTTAGGCCACAGGCATCCCCAGGATGGAAAGACACCACAGACATACTTTGTAAGACAAATTAACCTTAGAGGATTGATACGCCTTGATTTTAATTTTAATCACACTAAGCAGCGAAACACATTGGATATTTAATGTCTGATGTGAATGTGAAGAACACATTACACTTTTTTTATTAAAGTTCAGCCGTACTGAAATGGAGATTTCAGCTGAAAGTATGTGACTGTTTCCCACCTTGTGGATATGATGTAAATCCACATTTTTTGGATGGATCACATCTTGTAACTAGGATTTTTATTTTTATGTTAAATGTACTGTTATAAATGAGTGTTTGTTGTAGCTGTTGTCAGTATTTTTTTTAACACTTTAGATTGCTCTTACATCATTATGATACGTCTCTCCTGTGCCCCCTAAAATCAGTGACCCCTCTTACTAGCCATTTCACAGATGGATTTAAAGAATATTACAGTGTTGCATAGCATCAGCCATTTCATTATGTTTTAGCAATCAGAACAGAACTGACTTTGCAGTGATACATGCATTCACCGTCATCTTCACTGTGGCATATTGCCAGGTACTTTGGAGGTACTCGCCTCTCTCACCAGTTACCTGTCCTAATTGATCTGAGGCAATTTCTCCAAACCAAATGTTATAGCGTGCATCTCTTACAAATCTGCTACAGCAGTGCCTGTAATGTACTGTCTATAATTGGTTGTGTCAAACTCCCACCCTGCGATGCAATTAGAGGTCCCGCAGTGAGGGTGAAAGCGAGGAAAAGATCAGTGCATTAGGGTCACCTTGTAGCCCATTACTCTGCCCCTGACACTGGCGGTCCGCCCTCCAGGAGGGTGCTTTCACGGCAAAAAACAAGCTCACAATACTCTCCTTTTGTACTCCCCAAAGAAGTTCACCCCTTTAGAATGTAGTCGCTCTATTAAAAAGGTGTTAGTAGTGTTTTTTTTGTTATGGATAAATAGGTGAAAAGGCTCCTTCTACACCAACCAGCATATTTACATTGTTGTTATCAGCTATTAAAATAGCTGTGTTATGTGGTGACGTACTTTATATGAGCTGACTTTGTCATCAGGAGGTCGAGGGAATTGTGGATGGTGTGAGATCAGTGTTTAATGGCTGCCGAGCTGACGACCACTATTCGTGACCAAACAACATTGGTTGTTTATAGATATCTAGGAGTTTACAGTGGCATATCTGTGGCTTTTTTTTTTTTTAACCAATTGTCACTTCATTTCTGCCCTCAAACATGGGGTTTTTTTAGACTCCAAACTGCATTTTCTGTTATGTTTCTGCCCTCAAACATGAGTATTTGTAGCCACCTGTCGCTGCGGCATTTTCAGCGGCGTTTCTGCCCCAAAGAGGGGGCTTTAGCACCCCATTGTAGGGTTTACAGTACTGTTTCTGCCTCTAAACATGGTTGTTTTTTTAGCAACACATTGCTGCACTTTCATTGGCTTTTGTGGCAACAAACATTGATGTTTTACATCAAAGCATAATCTTATCCTAACCATAATCAAGTGTTTTTTGCGCCTAAACATGACCACACATTTACCACAGTATTGCTGAAACATCAGGTTTTATCAGCAGCCATTAAACAAGGTGATTACGGCCTTCTTAACATACTAGTTGGTGTAGCAGAAGACTTTTGACATTGGTTGTGTGAAAAATTTGAAATGAGTTAGACAGAAAAATAGCAGCATTAGTCGTTTATTTTTTTGTTATGTTTCCTTTGCTTGCCCCAGTTTTAATGGATGCAGTAGGCAGCCGACTGTAATGAGCGCTGATAACAGGCGGACAAGAGGGCCAGTGAAAATACTCTGGGGTTAATTGTTTGTGTGTCACGCTTGCAGTTTGCTGTACTCGACTGGCATTAGCCAAAGCTAGCACAGTGGAGGAAGCAAACGTCTGTGCCAGGACGTGATGAGCTAGCGGTGTAGTGGATGACTAAGCAGGGCGCGGTGGCTGTGAACCCCTCTCTACATCTGAGGCTGGATTTGTTCATTAAAGGTGTGGGAGACGGTTTGACCTTAGGCAGGTCTCAAATGACCCCACTCTCTGTAAATGCTTCATTAGCTTTGCTTTTTCCATACTGGACTGCCTCACTTAATCTGCACGTCTGCTCGCTCCACCTAAGATGTGTACATAATGTGTTTGTGTTTGTATGTGTGCTGGTGTGTGCATGTATTTGTATGTGTGTTAATGAGGGCTCCTGGTGGTGTGTAATTAACACAACAGCAAATGTCCCCAAAGGGTAAGATTAACGTTGAACACATTAGACACAATGGAGCCCGGGAGAGACTTTTTTTTTGGCAATTAAATGTTTTGTGTGTGTGTCTGTGTAAGTCAGACCATAACTCATGTTTGCATAACTGTATTGCTGCCACTTCTGTTTCTCAGACACACACACTCACACACACCATCACACACACGCACAAGAACACACGCCTAGACAAAGCCAGCAGTCCCTCTGGATTTGCGGGCTCCTCACATGCAGGCTGGCAGGATTCTGTCTGCCTTCCTCTCCCGACCGCCTCCTCCACACAACCTGGTCCAACAAAGATAAACACATGCTGGGTAGATTATTAGAGAAGTACCAAGGGCCCCACAGCAGAGCAGCCAGTGCACCATTGTGCTCCAAACGTGGTGGTACCTTGTAGAATCCGATGCAGTCACCCCCAGGGTGTTCTGATACATACTTAGACACAGGTGGGCGCTGATACCAGCATGAGAGCTACAACAGACTCCAATGACATTTCATTGTCAAAAGAAACTCCCGGCACATTGTTTTCGCTGATGGCGTTGCTGGTGGTTTAGATGCTCTTGTGTGGTAGGAATGGGAAATTGACAGTTGTTTACAGATATGTCACACAGATAAGGTGACCAGTGTATATGTTATTTTTTCTTAACCTCATGCTGGCAAAACAGCTTGAGGGTTTCTCAGGCATTGAGCGAACTGGTTTTATATTTTAGACATCCACTGCTCTGTGTACTAAGTGACAGAGGTAATTGTGAATTTGTGAATAGTCTTTACTGACTGAGCATCAACAGAGGCAATCTTCCTCTGCCTTAACATACTTAACCTTCCCTAGTGACCCTGTTGGACCAAAAAGGTTCTACAGCAAATCTCAATAGGCCATGACAAATTGGCAGTAAGAAAAACAACATATTTTGACGAGAAGACTACCTCATATTTAACAGTGCTTGTAGGGCTGTCCAGTAAGCTTTCAAACTTCCACCATCACCATATTAATCAATGTCCAAATCAGAAGCTGAATGCTTCATTTTATTTTTGTATTGTTAGTTTTTTTTTTAAATAATATTCATTTCCTCCAAAAACTCAAATACCCAATGAAATAAGAAATAATAATTCAACATTATTCAACAGTGGCATAAGCCACAGTCTATTTATTCAGTGTTTCCCAGAGAGCGAGAGTGTATGTGACGCAATAGCTGATTCTTTTAAATGTCCCCTCTCTAAATCTGGAGGTTTTTGTGTGTCCCTAAACGCAGTGCATGTGGAGCTCTCCTTGAGTTCTTTTTTTCCCTCAGTAGCAGTTTCTGACTCACAGGATAATTGATCTATGGATCCATTTAGAGCTGATCAGATCGATTGATGAGAGGAGCAGCTGCTGCGAGTGATTGATCCACCAGAATGACTAGTGAAGTTTTATTTCAATGCGCCTGACAATCTGCTGCTCAATCTGTGAAGAAGGCAATGCATAACCGAACAGTATATATACTTAATAATTACTTTGTAATTTCTGACTCAAAACTAGAAAATCTGTTGTGGCACTTTTTTACCATGGTGGACCGCCATAAATATATGACTGCGTGGGAAACCCTGCTATTAATTTAATCAAAAAGTAAATATTAATTTATTTATTTGCCAGAATATTGCACATTTTATAGCCGTTTTGGCTTTAGCAAAAAGGAAGATTCTTGAACTTTGATTTTTGTCTTCATTTCTCAGTAGACTCATCATTTACAACAGTAACAAAGTATTTAATAATGACCACTATTTAGAGGAATGTATGATAGCTTCTGGTGATGCTCAGTGTAACTGAGCCCCAAAAGTGGCATTCGGGACAAGCATTCCCGGATGTCCATTCATGTTTGCTTGCTGTGAACATGCATGGTTGCTTGTGTTGCTTTATGTCTGGTAGTGTAGGTGCTGCAAGTTGGCTTTCGTGTCCGGGAAACAGTTGAGGTGATGATAAGAGATGATCTCGTTGAGTTTACACGGTGCTGTGAGTCATTGTGTTACTGTTTTTCCTGAGTGACACATTAGTCCTAAGAGAGAGGCAGGATTTAGGTGAAAGGATATATAATTGTTGTGATGAAGCAAGACAAGCTCTCTTGTAGGGATTTCTTTCTTTACTTCTTTTGATATGACTTTCTACACAGAAATGATGTACTTTTGCTGAACGTGTATCACTGTATTTGTGTTATTAGTAACTAGTTACTACCTTTTTAATGTAATTTTTCAAAAAAAATATTTCCTTTATTCATGTATATACTTTGGCAAAATGTTTGTTTTTTTTAAAATCCAAACATCATGCAACTAAAGCTCTATTGAGTAGAGAGAGAGAATATATGAGAGCAAGGGAGGATGTGTGAAAGAGTGGGCACAGGAGAAAAAATGATACGGGGGTGAGAAGAGAGACATAGAGGGTGCACACACGAAAGAGATGTTTTAAGAAGTAGTATTATTTGAGATGAAGGGAGTGATAGAGAGAGAAGGATGTGATAAGTACACCGGTGGAGGCTGTTATTGCTGCTAAGGAAAATGATAACGTTTCTCAGTAGAGGATTTGTGCATACAGCACCACACTCCTGTCAACTTTATTGGATCAGGAGTAAGCTGTGAGATTTCTAAATTATCTTTCTTTACTGGCAACAAGACATTACTCTCTTATTACACCGGTACGCTGTTGATTTCTCTTAGATGTGTCTGGGAAAATGGTTTGATTTTTAAATTAGCCAAAGGTTAATAGGCAGTGGGTTCAGAACTAAGTATATAGACACACATGTTGTTTAATTGTGAGACGTGCGGCCAGAAATACACACTTGGACATGCGCACACTTGCCTTGACAGGCTTCCTGCACTAGTATTATTGTTCTGTCTGTTGTAATTAAGAAAAACACGCCGTCAAACCAACAATCAACATTGGTTCAGTGGTGTCTGCATTTTTCTCCACTGAATGTGGCTTGATGTCAGTGTCCTCCAGCACAGAGTAAATAAGCCCCAATTAATGTGATGCTTTCTCACCAGCAAATATGAATAGTTCTTTGCTAGCAGTTCCACATTTCAGAGTCTCTAAAGCAGTTAATTGTTGATCAGAGCTGGCAGGTCAAGGGCACATTGCTACTTTCCAACAATCATCACTGAACAAGCTGCCAAACCTGGTGGAAAGATATTTCTGCTTGCTGGTGCTGCATCAAGTCAGCACAAAATTCTGTCACCTGCAACATGTGAACTTGTTATTTGACAGCTCTTTGGGAAAAGAGCACCATAAACATGCAAGGAGAGGTGTTAATGTTTATTTTGCCAAGCAGGAAAAGTGTTAAGATGTTAGCAATTGATGATACAAATAATGGCAAATGCCTATTGCAAGTATCAAGAGACCAAGTGATTTTCTTTTCTCGCATTTTATGGAAAAGAGCCAAACAAACAAAAATAATTTATGATGATATTAAAAATACCAGTAAATGTTGTGTATTTTTTATTTAATGACTTACTAATGTTCTTTTCCATAATTGGAATTGATTAATTTGAAAGTATAAAATTTATTAAATAACAAATATTTCCAATACAAATTAAATGGACACATTGAGTTAATGATATAATTACAATAATGTGGTATTTCTGTATCTGAAATGACTTCAAAGAAAGAATCGAAGAGTTTTGTTCAGTGAACATTCATATATTGTCATAGTTGAAATGAAGGGCCGAAACTAACGATTATTTTCATTTTTGACTTATCTGGCAATTTTTTTTCAATGAGTAATCGATGAATCATTTTGTCTATAGGTCATAATCATAATGTTCATCATCATCATGTACATCTTCCATTTGCTTCTTTTGTCCAACCAACAGTCGGAAATCCAAAAACTCTTCATTTACTATCATAAATGACAAATAAAAGCAGCAAATTCTCACATATAAGAAGCTACAAAAGAGCAAATATTTGAAATCGTTGCTTGAAAAATAACTGACACAATTTATTGATTATTAAAAAACTTAGCAATTCGTTTTTTGTGTGAATAATCAACTAATTGTTACAGGTCTATTGAGATGTAATTTAGACTCACAGCCACAAACTTATAGCCAGTGCAATTTTTCACTTTGACTAATGTTGCACTATTGAAACGGCTAGAAAATCCCTACTCATCATGTAAATAAACTCAACAGTCTTAATTTCTTCTGTAACAAAACTTCTGTTATCAAGAAGTTTCTTTAGTCTGCATTTTTATTGACTAGTTCTGAGTGTGTTTATCTCTGTTTTTTCAACTGTTTTTCTTGAAAACACTTCATCTAGAAATATCGATTGAAACTGTTCAACACTGGTTTACTGAAAGAACAAAAGAAAATGTTGACCACAAAGAAGAAGAAGAAATAAGGTTGTATTATTATCTTTGGCTCTGGTGATGATATATCTCATTACATGTTTCCTTCCCTGGTCACTTTAAGTGAAGCATGTTAGTCATTTGCATGCCACAGTCTTGTTTTGTTTTTAAGAATCCTTAATTCACATGTTACCTGTCATCAGTCTACATGAGGTGCCGTTATCAGAGAGTTGTTCTGCCAGTAGGGGGCACTGTGATACAGGCCAACAGCTGAAGCCTCTCTGAGGTTTGAATGTGTGGGTAGTGGAGGGAAGTGCACATCCTCTCACAGCCTCATTGGGGTTTTTGAAATCATAGACATACCTAATACAAGCCAACACAACACATCCACCATCAAAATTTCATCAGATCACACAGCAAGGGGCTCCTATATTCTGTGACAGCGACCGATCTAGATGTTTGAACTGTGCCGACCCAGAATCGATGTGAACTCTGAAGGAGTGCCAAAATATTAACTTTCACATGTTTCATCTCCCAGAGGAATAAGTGTATTTCAATGCCGCGGTCAATCTGGTTTTTATCAGGTAATGGTTTGTGTCAAGACCAGTTGAACCTTTTCTCTCAGGAGCTCGGGTCCTCGGGATCATGAGTTTAGTACAGGATGTCATTGAGAAGATTAAATGTGTTTGGTGTTCAGCGCTTTGCTTTATGTGTGGAGACAGTTCAGAAAAACAGTTAGCTGAAGTAAAGGCCAAACTGTTCCTTAAAAATGTATTGTTTGTATCTTGAAATGTGGAAAGGTTATCTGATACATAGAGCTTGGCTTAGGAAAACTATGTTATCAGTAACACAGGAACACCCTTTTAAGACCTCATAAAATTTATGATTTTTAAAAAGGGCATTTTTTACACAATACTTCATTTTTAACAGGTGTGTTGTAATATGTAGTACACATGATTGATTGCCTTAAGAGTGTTTTTTTTCTTTTTTTAATCTTATTTATTTTATTTTATTTTTAGATATTTATGTCTTACAGGTGCCTAATGTTGGAATATATGTAGCTATCATACACACTGTGGACACTGAATTGCATTGATTGCCTCTCTTGAAATGGTTTGTGCAGCTGAGCAGTAACCCCATGGAAACAAAGTCCTTAAATATTTCATAACAAGCCAAGTGAAAATATATTCATAGGACCAGGTGCATTAACAATTGATACCTTCCAAAACAGTTCAACAGGATTGTGCCTTGTTAATATCAATGCGTCATTTCATATATGGTAACGTCACTTTGCATAGGTGAATGAATATATATATATATATATATATATATATATATATATATTAGGCTATTGGAATTTTATATTGCAGAGTAGAAAAATATATTTCTCTATATTTTTCTATTACTGATCCTTTTCCCTTCTGATAATAATCAAAAGCCAGTATAAGCCTGCAACATCCATACTAATTCTCCACTTTCTTCAATTTGCTCTGACACACTCTCACCTCACCTGATGGCTGGTTCTCATTTACCCTGTCCTTAGACACGGTCCCAGTGGTCAGGCAGGCACGTAACACGTCTTCACACATACACGCGCAACTGACCTCATTTATCGAAGGTGCATACGCTCTTTTAGTAATTGCATGATTGTTTTATTGTGTTTTTTAAGCCTTGAGTCGTTGTTTCTATTAAAGAATTGTGTCCCCTTGAGATACTGAATGTGTCGTTTTACAGTTGACAAATCAGTTTCTAAGACTCCTCTTGTGCACAGTCTATGAAATGTAGAGACTGTTTCTTAATTATGTGATTGCTTTGTTTCAGTTTCTGGTTAACCTTTGACAGACATATACACTAATCGCAATACTCATACTGGTATAATGTAAGCTAATATTGGTCAATTTAAAGGTCTAAATCGATTGAGATCAACACAAGAACTGTAAAGGGTAGCTGCAAAAATGTTATTTTGGTTTCATTGGGCAAGAATTCTATTATTAATTTTGATCATATTGGAACTAAGTGGACTGAGAGAAAAATAGATTTCTGCACCTACTCTTGACTCTTTTTTTTTGTCTTCAATCAAGGCTGTATTGTGCGACTTGGCCTGCTGCAGGTCATATCAGAGTGGGCATTCCTATTGACTGTTCTACAAATTCTGATTTGCCTGGACGTCCCTTCAGACGGTGAAAGTCTGATTCAAGGGTGAAGAATTCCGCAAAAAAGTTGCTTTTTCAGCATTGGCAACCACTGCCCACACTGCAGAGCAACCCATATCAGAAAGAGTGTCTAAAAGAGAGTCAATAAATGCAATAAAACACGTGTTTAGGCCTCTCCTATTCAGGGCTAATGACTCACCGATGCAGCTTCCACAGCTGTGTCACCCGGCGCTGGGGAGTTTGCATTGGAAGAATGCGGTGTTACTGCTGCCAACTAAAGGTCCGTCTCCGGGCTGCTGTCCACTCTCCAATGTGTTGGGGAGCAAGGCGACCATTAGGTTCATAGCTGGCTAATTCTTGTCTTATTTTTGGTTTCTGTTCTGCCTGAATAAAGGCAAAAGGCAAAAAAACTTTGATAAAACAAAAAAAAAAGCTATGGACACTCAGAACGTTTTTTGTACCAGGCTGTAAACATGTTTATTACTGCTGTTTTTAACAGCTTGCAGTATTTGGCACTTCCACATCAGTGTATTTTTTAGCCTTGGAGGTTGCTGCTTGATAAGGACATTAGATGAAATAAATCACTGTGTAGGAAACTTGGGGTTACTGTTTCGAAGTGCTTGCATATGCTGATAGTCATCTGGTGGGGGGGTCTAAGGACAGAGAGAAGACAAGGGTTTTTCAAATTCTGCTGGTTTTTTTTGTTTGTTTTTTCTGCCTAGCCCAGCTTTAAGTTGTTACTGCACTGCTCATTGATAGTAGGGATTTGGCTGCTGTTAACTTGGGTTATCAGTGCAATCCTCATCTGCCACCTACTCTGGTCTGAGAGATTTGTTAAATCAGTCTCATTGTGTGTGTGTGTGTGTGTGTGTGTGTGTGTGTGTGTGTGTGTGTGTGCGCATACATTTATTTATCTATTTATTCATTTATTTTTCGTGGATGGATAGGAATAGCAGTTTTAGTTTGCGTTTTACAATCCTTTTGTCATCATTGACATTACAGAGCATACAGATGAACTGCTGTGTGCTGACCCATCTATAGGATACCTTGCCTTTTATCAGTGTGTGCTAAGATTAGGGATGGATATTTTTTAAATGGTTTTATACTAGTGCTGATAAAATGGCTCAAAAACTTTCAGTAACAATACCAAAATATTTACTAGCCTTTGCTACTCATTGCTAAAGACTACAAACATTTGATACCCAGCCCTAGCTACAGTGGGTTCCTTCCCTGCAACACTGAACAGAAAATGTTAAGACAGTATGTGGATGGATCAATGAGTAGCAGTGTTCAAATACAGATAGAGCATGAATAGATGTAAATGTGATCTGGAGGTGTAAATGAGGGGAAAAAAACATTGTATCTGTGATACCTTGTTAGTCTTTCAGTCTCTACTTATTAACCAATAAGTCCTAAAAGAACCAAGCTTTACATTCAGCTACTTGAAGTCATTTTCATTTCACATAGTCAGAACATGTAATTACAATCCCTAAAATTTTAGCCCTATTACTAGGGGATTTTTATATCATTTTCCATCCACCTTGTCTCTCCTAACCTGTTATCGTGGGCAAAGTACCCTGGGACAGACAAACTCCAAAGGTGTGGATCATTTTACAATATGGTTACCAAGGCTTCTGGTGGGATTTCCAATTAAGATGCAATCTGTTATCTGTTCAGACGACTAATAAGCACAACAAAGCCATGGAGGGGACCCCCTGGAATTCATATCAGACCACTTGAAATAACCATCAAGCCCTCCTATCTGATGCACTGCCAATACCTGCTCACTTTCCCAATTAAAACCCCAGGCAGGTTGTTCTCCTGTTAATAAGGAATGTATTAGGGCTACTGTCATTGTGACATATAATGGGTACACACCAGCTAACTGCGTGGGCTGAGAGCATTTCATGTTGTTTGTGGGCTTCTTTTTATCTGAAATCAATGTGGGTGTGTGTGTCCTCATATGTGTGTGCACAAACACAACTGCATGCTATGAGAGGGTATTGTGGGTCAGCGCCGTTGTGTTCTTCTGTGATAATTAGGACTGTGCTGTGCCCAATCAGACGCAGAGACCGCCAGTGACAGCACAGCATTGATGACCTTCATTTCACGATAAAGCCAATTACAACATGAAAAGGAGGAAAAAAAGAGTAAAACGATGATGAAAATTAGCTGCAAAGGGAAAAGGACAAGGACTTGCTTTCTGCTCGTTTTTAACTTAATATTTTCTTTTTAGCATTTTTTCAGGGCTTGTTACTGAATGTGACCAAAACCTTCAAACACATATTAGAACCAAGCATTAATTTTTGCTGTTGCTTTGATTTGGTGTGTGTGTGTGTGTGTGTGTGTTTGTGTGTGTGTGTGTGTGTGTGTGTGTGTGTGTGTGTGTGTGTGTGTGTGTGTTTGTTTGTGTGAGCTTGTGTGCGTGCGTGCGTGCGTGCGTGCATGCGCATGTGTGTGCATGTGGGTGGGTGGAAGCAGTTCAGTTGCCTAGAAATACATTTTATTTTTTTGAAACTTGCAACCTTTAATTTTTGTTGTAGATGTGTCAGGGGGGGTGTTGATCAGCTCTGTTATAATTTTTGAGGCTGAAAATTGTAGTTGTAACATTTGATTGAGTCATATTCAACATACACCTAATGCTTGCTCCTTATTAGGCATATTAAGATACCAGACATTTAGTAGCTGATACCAATGACTAGAGGTTGACTGATATCGAATCAATACTGGCTTAGTTCCAAACAATAGTTTAAAAACAGAAAAAGACAGATTAATCCGCTTATTGGCCAACCTGGAGCTACACCCACTGATGGAGCTCCTTTTTTCCTCGTTTTAACACAACACTCCCCTCCTCAGCTCTGGTTGGCGATGTATGTCTTCATGTGACTGATGGAGGCTGCGTAGGCCCTGTCCCACTGTCTGTTGATAACAATAGTTTCTAGAATGTTTTTTGGGCCACGATTTATCAGGGAAACCCATAGACTTGTACATAAAGATAAATGACGTTACAGCTCCCCCAAAGTGAGGTTATTCAATTTTGATTGCCTCCTGGTGTCTGACTGCAGTACCAGTCCTAAGGCCCGCCCCTTCATGTTGGTGTATGGTCATAGGCCAAACTAAAAACTTGAAGTACACGCCAATTACAGTTTTCCTAAAGACGGTTTCTGTCACTGAAGGGAGTTCTCATTGCCCTGATGTTTGTTCAAGTGGCTGTTTTCACGATAAGCTGTGACAGCTAGTCTGCACGCTCGCATAAAATGGAGCTGCTCACGATTGTTCAGACGGGTGTTTGGGCGGGAAATATCCAGGATACCTACGAGTATCCTGGATATTTCCCTCACTTCAGCATAGCGGGGGTAAGTGGGGGTGTGTTGTCCATCTTTATATGCAGTCTATGGTAAAACCCATAAATTAAATGACCTCCACCAATAGCAATTAAATTTCATGATTCTTGATACCAAATGCAATACCAAAGTCAAAACAAAACAATAAATCACCTGGAGAAAACGCTAAATCTGCAGTGCTCTGTGCAGAATAGATGCTCAGTGACACATCAAACTGCTGGTGATTTGTAGCATAGAGTAGTATACAACGCTACCATTGCAAAGAATTAACAAACTATGTTGGCCTCAGGAAAACATGCGTGGCAGGTGTGTGGATTTCTCCTTCACCAGGGGAACTTGCTGGCTCGGCAGGGGAAGATATGAGAATTTTGGGCTCCATTAAAGGTTGGTCGGCCCACATACACACATCCCCGCAGAGACTAAGCACCATGGGCAAGCCTTTCCTCAGGGCGAATGGCACGGGGTGGAAAATGTCTCTTCCATACTGTGTCTTTTGTCTAAAGGCACAGCCACTCATTAGGGTACACACACATATGACTGTGCAAACACAAGCACTCAGACAAGAGAGGTTGGATCCACATTTTCTCTTTCAAGGCAGAGGTAGAGGCTAAAGTAGATGCTGTAGTTTAATTAGGCTCTGCCAGCATCCACTGAGAATTGCTCCTGAATTTGACACTGTTTTTCAGATGTCACAGGAAAGTGCTTTACTTAGAATGAAATGCAAGTCATTATTCAGATTGTGTCACGTTCATGCTGTTTTATTTTTTTCTTCTTTGGTTTCCTTGGAATAGCGCTGTAATTAATGATGATTTAATAACCATGTGCCACATGATGGATATGGTATTATGTTATTTTGGAAACTCTTCAGAATGACCTGTCAGCTGAAGAGTCTGCAAATACACAGTCAGCAAATGTGAGCAAATAAAGACAAAACGACCACTGATGGACAACCTCAACGAAATTTGTCATTACTTTTGTACATGTGTATCACACAACTGCCAACCCATGTGAGTTTTTTAATAGCAGCTTTGCACTCTGACAACTTAATATTCTGATACAAGTGCCAAAGAACCAGGTTGTTGTCAGACTCAATCAAGATAAATTGAAACATGTTTTATTTTTCAGCTTCACATCAGTGACTGTGTGTTTCACTGAATATTTTCTCCACAACGCATTTCAACAAATATATGAACACAAGTCCCATTGGCCATTAGCCTTAGCTAGATTAAACATTGAAAAAGATCCCCTTCTTAACCAAGCTCAAATGATACCTAACTGGGGTATTGTGGTCATTATATATTATTTTAACAAATAATCAAGATGGTAGTCCGACTAAGCAAAAACTAAGCAGTAAGCCACAAGAGGCCGTGGGCTGAGGTTGGGGCTCCATGTCGTCCCTGACAACAATAAATGCACTCTACACCACAGCCTTAAATGCTTTTAGAAAATGGTTACTACATAAAACTGGCAATGTGCCATAAAATACACACACAGTAACAAAAAAGGCTATTTGTTGTTAACAAAGTAGTCAGTTCTCAGCCAAATGAGTTGTTATTTACAGGCATATCGGATATTGGCAAAAAAAATTAAACTATCGTGCATCACCAGTTGTTGGTTTTTTTTTTTGTTTTTTTGTTTTTTCTTTGCATTTCTTGAACGACAGTATTCAAGAATTTCTGACTTTTTTTATCCTGGCAGATGATTAATAATTCAAGCTTCAGTTGGCAGTTGCCCTCTTTAGCTCTGTATCCCATGTGACAATAGGCAACTGATTGGCGCACCAATTCTGAAATTGTAATGTGGTCACAGCTGTGTGTTTACAGAGTATTTTACAACAGCTTCAAATGGGGTTCAGCCAATCATAATCAACAACTGGAACTATCTGTTCTATAATCAGATTTCCTGGTTCTTGATTATGGTAAATATACACACCGCAGGAGCCATTCATTTTAGGGACCAACACGAAGGGGCGTACAGTTGTAGTCTCTGCTTTGTCCCTCTTCTTTGAGCGGGAAGCAAAAGCTAAGCAAAGCAAAAGGGGTTGCAGGAGTCGTTAGGGAAGAGAGGGAGCAATACTGGAAGCTGGGACTTTTATATCCTATGGAGCACTGAGCCCAGGTGCTCCAGATTTGCCTGCTCACTGCAATCAGGCTCCTCTGGCACATTACCAACAACATAGGTTAACACAGTAACCAAGAACACACACACACACACACACACACACACACACACAAGCAGACGAAGCAGGAGTCGTCACAACATACAGGACAACATATTCCAGCCAAGCCTGTTACTTTCTCTGTGTGTGTGCTTTTTTGTTTTCATGCTCTTCCTACGTCTCCAATTCACTCACTGTTTGAATTCCCCAATGCCCTGTGATTTTGGATGCTCGTATCAGTTGGGCAGTCCTCTGTCTGTGCCTTCAACCCTCATCTCTGAACGCAGGAGTCTCCACTGTGATCAGTAGAGTCCACCGAGGATAATTTATCAACTTTTATGGGGCTCTCTACTAGATATTATCCTCCAGCAGTGCTGGAAATGATTTGGTTTTACTAGGGGCATCCTCCCACTGTGTGATCCAACGTTACATCCTGTGTGTAAAACTCCTATACAGTAGTGATATCATGTCAACCTCTGATATAGACTCTTACAAGTCTGACACTTTTGGAAGTATCTTAGAAGCAGTCTTTTCACAGAATCATTATATAGGATATTTATTTACATTGTATTTACAATGTATTCAATTCAAACCTTTAAACCTTATTCTAAAACAAAAAGACCCCTTTTTCTAAAACTTCAGGTCATATTTCTGAATTATCTATTTCTTAGACGTGTTTTTTTCCTCTTTTCCACAAAGTTAGTTTAATCCACCTGCTTTATTTAGAATTAAAAGTGCACTGCTGTTTGGCTACTTTTTGCAGTAGCTCAGTTTATAAGCATTATCCGTCAAGTTTTGTTGATTTTGGTGATATTGCTTTTTATTCAGGGTTCTTACAAGTGGCTTGAGGTACTCTGAGTACTTGATTTTGGCACTCAGAAATTTAAGTACTGTTATACCTTCTTGAAAATCAGGCATTTTTTACTCGGTCCTTGAAAAGGTTGTTGAATAAAACTGAGAGGGGAACAGAATGGTAAATTGCTTTTATAAAGATGTACTGGGAAGATGTTTTAAACTAGGCATGTGACGGTAGCCATGCTGGCCAGTATTTTCTAATGCTGTTTGACCAATATGAGTCGCAGGGCCAACAGGTTGGTAGACGCCAGCGAATAATTGGTGCCAGGAAGTTTCATTGGCCTTAAAAACACTTGCACCAGAGCAGTGTCAGCATTTAGTTCAAGTTATAAGTTGTAATTTTGCAGTAAATAAGCAGCCGTGTGTGTCTGACTGTGGTTGATGGAGTAGTTTAATGGACTTGAGGAGTTTGTCAGCTGCTGCAGTGGCTTTTAGCAGCTAGCCCTGCTTGTTAGCTGCTGGTCCCCACATTATTTGATCCCTACAGGATCCCACTCAGATTCAGATAGTCATGAGAAGGTTTATGGTGTCAATTTACCTTCAACCCTGCTGTTCGACAGGCATGTAGCAGGCTCAGTTATCTGTGAGTGTAGCTATGTCAGAAGTAAAAGGTCTGAACTCAGCGGACTATTCTCTGACAGAGCTGAAACTTCAGTTTTAAACCTCTGGATTAACATGTTGCAGATTTAGAGAGAATTGGGAGATCAACAAGTCAGAGTTTACAGTGAACCTCGGTACAAATATTTGTCTAGTTGTCTCAAAGTAGTTATTTATGGCTTCAAAGTTTGGAATATGAGCTTTTCAAGTGAGAGTCAGTAAATGTGTGCTCGTAAATCATCCTTTAAACATGTCAAAATGTGTAAATGTGTAGAAATAGTTTTTAGCTGTAGAAAAAAATTCAAAAAGAAATTCTGTGCACAAATTATATCAATGCGGAGGATTCACAGACACAGTGCTTTTGAGAACATGTGAGTTATGAATAAATGAATTGATATTTTTTTTCGGTTACATGCATCATGAGAAACAAAGATTATTTTACACAAAGGTTCTCAGTCAATCACTGAAAAAGTAATAGACTAAACTCCAAGGCTTATTTTTGCCTATGCAATATCAATCAAAGACTAAACCAGAATAACAGCAATACGAAAGAAACACAATAAATGAATTAATAAAAATAAATAAAACATTGAAAAAAACACAGCAACAACAAAAACCCATTATACTCTAAACGTTAATCCTCAGTTGAGTTTATTGTTGGGCTGAAACAAAATGTTATGTAAACAGTGCTCTATATTTCCATGCTCTTCTGTTTTTTGCCAATCACAGATGACAATGAACAATTTCATCCTTAAAAATAAAAAGTGCTTGATTAGTACTTGAAAGTCCTTGATTTTTACTTGCCTCTGTCTGTACAAACCATGTGTATTGTTCTTTCAGGCTCTTATCAGTTACAAAATATTTTCATACCTTTTTTATTTGTTTGTTTTGGCAGTCGGCTGCAGTGTTCATGAAATAATAATCCAAAGTTGCTTTTCAGTAAAGCAGAACTTTTTTGCTAGAGGGTTATTTTCCCCACCCAACAGCTTCACTGTGGAAAATAATAAACTCTACTTGTGGAATATTAATTTACATAAATGGAAAAAGACCAATATTATGAGGAATGGCAATGTTTAACTCTTAGTTATTCAATTGTCTATTTTATTTTGTTGTTATTTGAAATGGGAAATGGCAAAGGTTTGCCAGTGTTGGCTTTTATCCGCTGTTGAGGCATGCAGTTTTCTGTCCTTGTGACTCAGATGCTGCTCTGGCAGCTTTGCAACACTGCCGTGACCTATACTCAGCCAGAGGTTTGTGTGTGCTGGTGTTATTGTGGGTGGGCAAGGAATTTTTTTGGCATTAGAGTAGTTGGTAGGATTGTGGGGTAGCTTGTGTCACTAGCACAAACAAATTCAGACAGACAGTAAGTCATACCTGTTTGTACATGTGTTATGATCTTTTGTGGAAACCAGATGGTGTTTTTTAGAATTTAATAGCGAGGGCATTTGTAGAAGTTAATGTCTTTCGTAGCATTTAGAGTTTTGCTTTTCAGGAATATTGCAAGGTTGTGAATCTTGTGTAGGATTAGGTAGAATTGAGGATAAGGAGACAACCAAATGAGGTTATAGAGAATTAATGTCAATGAAGTGCCCTCACAAGGATGGAGGTACAGTGAGATCTGTGTGTGTGTGTGTGTGTGTGTGTGTGTGTGTGTGTGTGTGTGTGTGAGAGAGAGAGAGAGAGAGAGAGAGAGTTTGTGTGTGTACAGATATATTTGTGTGTCTTCTGTATGTGCTGGTCAACAGTCTACCAAGGCTTTGTAGTGCACTGTAGCAGCGGCCACCATGGAAGGTATAGCACAGCCCTATGGGCATTCCACATCCATTTGAATTGTTTTCATTGCACCTTCATGGCAGAGCACAGGACTTTGTTGCAATTTTAATGGATCTTTGACCTAGATTTGGTGTGTGCATGTGCGCACATGTGTATGTGTGTGTGTGTGTGTGACTGTGCCTCTGATGTATGTCAGTCTTACCACTGTCAGATGAAGAAACATATTTGCCATTGATGGGGGGAAGGGTAGTTGAGCAGAAATGTCGTGCTAGCAAGAATTTTCTGTGGCACTATCTTGTCTGCATTAGGCTCTATTCACTCCTAAAGGAAGAAATGAAGTCAAAAAAAGAAACCATGCTGATGTGTGTGTGTGTGTGTGTGTGTGTGTGTGTGTGTGTGTGTGTGTGGCTGCACTTTCAGAATTCAGCACAGTGCTGTGTATAATAATTTGCCCCTCATTTATACATTTATGAAAGAGTCACCCGTGGGGTTCTGGGTCTACTGCAAAAGCTGCTTTGTCTGAGGAAGCATGGGGCTGAAAAGTCAGACAGACAGAAGCAGAAAAATTGAAGACTCATCACTGACAATCATGTCATAGCTTAGTGTATGCACTGACAGGGTAAAAACTGAATTATAGCTTTCTTCATTTCAATTTGTCAGCTTGGTGTTCTGCCCCAGCCACTTTGTTTTGTTGCTCGTAGAGCAAAGACACCTCTTAAGCAAAGTGAAGCCTCTTCCGGGAATGAAAGAATGAATGGCCCACTCTGGTGTAATCATCTTCCAGTGACATAAAATGTTACATCTCCCATCATGCCTTTTCTCAGCATGATTTGGAAACTTAAGATTGAGGCCATTTAAGCATCAGTTGAAGTGTCTTGATAACACACTTCAGCTTTTACCTGAATATGGCAGATTTTGACCATACTATAAGTGTGTGTGCATATGTGTGTGTGTGTATGCATATATGTATATATATGTATGTATATATGTTCATATATATATATATATCATCAGTGGAAATACTTCATGCACGTCAACTCATTCATGCTGACATCACCCCAGTGTGTCGATTGGTGGAGCTAAACAAAAACAAGAGCAACACATGCTTATGTTATCCCCACAGCTTTAAGGCGCCGCTAACTGATTCAGACAGGGCTAAAGAAAAAACTGCAACAATGGGTAATGTAAATTTCTAGCGCCAGATATGAGACCCGACTCTGGCAAGGAAAACACAAGTTTATGAACATATGTAATGAAATTTGGCCTCATTACAATATTCCCTCACGAGCCAAGTTTAGGTAGATTGTAAGTCCAACATTTAAAAAAAAAAAAAGACCAAATTATGAATAATAATAATAGATATTTTTGTGTTTTTCATGAATATGTGCGCAGGACAGTCTCTGATTGATTGTTGCTAAGTGAGTCTCAGTCACATCTCATCCACTTTATTCTCCTGTGACCGGACATTAGCCAGAAGGAGGCTTGGTAGAGGATCAGCTCTCAGTCCAAGTCGGGTCAGCCTCACCCTGATGACGGCTCTCCTCCCTCTCTTCTTCCAGCACTATTGGCCTTGTTTCTCCCCTCTGATCTGATTGGCAGTTCGGCGTATGCCGTTGATGGGGATCCTCTTGCGGTCTGCTGCATTCAGTCCAAACTCCACACAACTTTTCCTGATGTTGATAAGTGCTTCTCTATCGTAGAAAAGTCATATAGCAAAAAAGTAGCAAGGATTATTATTATAGAAAGGATTCAACTGAGTCCTTGTCCTTTTTTGAACGGTGTCCCTGCCTCTTATAATTATCTTTTGAGTCCAAGTGAAAGCCACTTTTTTGCATTGTCACATAACATGTCAAAGGTCAGAATACTTCTATAACAAATAAACCCACCACTTAATTAGTGGAGTTGCCTGCCAGATACACCGTTGCATGGTGGATGTGGACCCTTGACTGGAACTGGGAGTAGAATTAAGCAAGGAATGGGAGGAAGAAGAGGATTCCTCATTGGGTGATTAAAAGTAACCTTTAGAGCTACGGAGAAGCTGTTAGCCATGCCCTTTCTTTCCCTGCAAATGCCATCTTAGAACTCTGGTGTAATGATGCTACAATAGTTTCAAGGCAATTACACTGCCTCTAAATTGATCCCAAAGCATTGGACTTGTGAGTGGGAGAAATAAAGACGAAGAGAGAGAGCGCAAAGGTAGACGCCAGTCCAACCATCAGGTAGACAAGCAAGGAAGCAAGGGGCCTGAATAATTTAGAGTTGTTAGCTATCCAGATTGTTACTCAGATGTTCATATTGAGGCCATAAAAACCTAGAAGTGGATATGCTCTTTTACTTTTTTAAAGGTATGTCTGCAAAAGCATTATTTTCTCATGGTTGCAACGAGAGGATGGATCAGTCCTGCTAGCAGGCAAGCTAAAAGCATCCTTCCTCTGCCCTCCCTTTCAGTGTGGACAGGGCAGCTTCCATGGGAGCAAGACGAGCTCCTGCACCCAGCGTGAGCCTTGTTTTGCCATAACCCTGGTTCTTAAAACCAAGGGAATTCTGTGAGGCCCTGTCAGTCATTTCATAGGACCCTGTGTGGGAGGAAAACTTGTATACTTACAGGCTTTAACTGTGAAGGAAAAAAAACCCATGTGAATAGCATAGAGTAGATGTTTCAGAATGACTGATATTGGAGGCGTACATTAAAAATAGGCTTTTTAAAATTGCATCTATCTTTTTATTCTGTATCTACCTCAGTTATGCTCATAATTCAGTTAATCACATCACCCTCTCACATGCAATCAAGATGTAGGAGAAGTAGTAAACTAATCCCACCTACAGTTTTGCAGACTTAGAAAATGCTTAACCATGTTCCCCTTGGATTTCTTGGGAAATGTTGAGAATATAGCATGAGGAGGCCATTGCTGCAAGCCATTTGGTCCCCATATCAAGTTTGGCACCCCATTGTTAGGGTACATTAATTGCTGTGAATTCACGCATGAAACAGCATGATTTCATGCATGTAATACCACTTGAATTATCAGGATTGTACAAGAATTAACCGTATCTCATGCATACCTAAATACAAGTACAATACATAAATTATTTCAAGAAGTGAAGTATTTCCATCAACCTGGTTCCTGAGTTATTAAGCATGTTCATGTTTTCTCTGTGGCTGTCTGCAATTAAACAGAAGAACTAATAACTGTCCCTTCACGGCACAGAGCACATGCATGCAGTTGAACTGCAAATATTGCAATCATCATTAACTTAGAATTAGCTTTTCATGACTTCATCAAGTTAGTGGCCTTCAACTAAAGTGGTAGATTGTTCCGTCTTTAAAACCGATGTATAATGTGTTATTAATGATGAGTTAATTAAGAAAACTCATTAATTAAACATTGGTGCTGTGGCTGGCAAAACAGTACTGCCAGCACAAGTTCATTAAAAAAAGTACATTTTGAATACAGACATTGCACAGCTGTCACTACAAGTCTCGAATCCTTACAACTTATCACAAAAATAACATCGTGAGGCAGTGAAGTGAACTACTGTGATTGGGAATGATCACATGAATGAATAATACCTGAACAAAATATTTTAGGTGTGAGAAGTCGAATATGCCCAGAATACTACAAAGTGGTGCTGAACACAGTAAATGGCGTTCATTCATAATTGGACATTTTCAGGGATGCTCACACTAATTAAGATGAATATGCCTTCTAAAAATACATTTTTGCAGTTCAGTTACCTGTTTTCCTTCCTCCCACTAATTGAGAGAATATTTAATTCAGAAAAATGTAAAAGTTGTGAAGCTGTTAACGAGTTTCTAAAATATGATACTACATATTGCAGCTAACTGTCAGTGTCTACACCTTTTGTCATCTATACTAACTGTAGTCACATATGGTATCCAGCCGCTGGCTTATGCAGTGATTACAAGACATACATTATTTTCCTAAGGCTCAATCAGGAGACGTGAGTGCAGTCTTTATCTGTGCTGTTTTATCCGTTAAATGTTCCAATGTTGAGTTTTGTAAACATAATTTCAGTCAACATTCAGTGTTATTCACTCATTATAAATGCCTTGTATGTTGTCTTGAGATCTAACAAATGTGATGAATGTGCACACCAGGTGACTTTTCTGTTTGCATATGACTTTAATTCCTGGTTTAAAACCTGCATATTTTTCATTCATTTTTTTTTGCTAGCAGCCGTCTTCCCTACCATTGCTGGCACATTGCTGTTTAATTGGGGCATCACTACCATTGGTTTAGAGGTTTTGTCACAATGCTGGGATTTTTAACTTTAGTTCAATGCCTTAAAATATATTATTATATGATTAATATTGTCTTGCTAAAATTGTCCCTAACCCATAGATATGTATGTCAGTTTATGGTTTTAGGTCTTAAATTTCATTGTAAGGGGCATTAAATGGGCTTAAAAAGTCTTACATCTAACTTGCCCTCAGCTGAAGGAAACCTGTTATAATGACAAGAAAAATATCTATAAAGACTGTTTCTTTCAGTATTTGGTAAAGAAAGTTGAGTCCTAGTGTTACATAAGATAATTTCTTTGCAGCCTGGTCAAGGACTCAAACCTAACTATTACATATGTATTACAACATGTGTGGACACAGCGATTTATTCCTCTCTCTGCCGACTGCCATCTTTTATTAATTGTGTTAAAGCAGGTTCTGTGCAAATTCGAGACTTTAATGCGAGTGAAGTTGATGACAATGCAGTGTGTTTAGCGCTCATGAAGTAGGGCGCTACAGCAGACAGACAGAAATAAAAGGACAAACGGGCCAAAAGTATGTGTGAAATTCACTCTCGGAGACAGCAGGCTTCAGAGTGAACTGCCTGTGTTCCCTCCTCTCACCTTAGGGAATCTTAAGGCTCATAATCACAGTCCAGCATGAGTAGGCAGATGGCCTCCAGTTATGCTGTGACCTCACCAAATCTGCCATGCATCAACTGTCTCTGTGTTCAGTGAAATAGCCTGAAAAAGTTTTCGGGATGTGGTGGTCTTGGATCAGCTTTCACTTCAAATCTGAAGTTGGGGCTTAAGCATTAAGGAAAGTAATTTCCCTTTTTCACATTTTCCTCAAATCTCTCAGTCTGTCTTACAAGTGAAGTTTGAAAGTGGGGAAGATGGAGAACAGGCGCGCGGTGATTGGGATCAGTGTAGTAGAAAGCTGTGGGATTCAAGGGACCTGGCCTGACAGTAACAGTATGCTCCTCTCTTCTCGACTCCCTGCCAGGCCCCAGCTGAGGCCATCTGTTGGGGTGACGCCGCATGCCCAGATATACAGCATGTTTGATAGATTATATGACTGTTGGCAGGGAAACTACCTTTCCTGACAAAATAAACGTAGCAATGATTCACATGACAGAATATATATATACCTTTATAGTTTTCAAGTGAATCCAGAGTAAAAATTCTATTCCTTTCCTTTTTTTTACAACTGGATTGATTACTTGATTATACTGGACTGGTTGTTTTAAAGCGAAGAGATATGTTGTGATTTCAGTTTTTCATCTATGTTTTAATTAATTTGACCCCTCAGGTGGTAAAGCAACTGACACAACCAAAACAACCTCCACACAGTCATTTTTTTTTAGATAAACTACATGTTGCCAAAATTACTTTCTCCTCAGTGTTCAAGTAATAATTGTGTTAAGAAAGATATGCTAACATAACTTGGGAAGACAAAATTCACTGTTTTAAATAAATAACAATTAAGTGGCATTTCCTGATCGTTTATTACCACAGCTGTCACATCATTAATGAAAACTGTGGGTTGCTGTTTGTATTGATTTTGTGCACTCCAGGTTTCCCACGCTCACAACACTGTGGGTCCTGTGTTTTGTTTGGGTGTTTTTTTGACAGCTACCACATGCAAAGCAAACAAAGACATATCAAATGCAGATTGAGCTTTACATAACCAATATTAGAAATCAAATTTGCCTGGTATTGTCAAGATCCCTGATGACTAATTACAGTTGTGTACAACTGTATGCATAATGTTGTAAGCCAGGCACTGATTTTTCCATTTGCATTTGCCTACGATCCCCACAGTGTGCCCATGATGTCCATCTGAACTTGAAAGTTTTGCACATGTCGTTCACTGCCCCCTATTGCCTGTTACTTTTTCAACAATGTCATGTAATTGGTTGTGGGTTGCATATTTTGGTGTATTTCTACAGTATGTTTACTTCTTGTTTTGAGGAACTTGAAAGTCATGTCTGCTCCCACTGTCACTTGCAAGCTCCATCTGGTGTGGATGCCATTAAATGAACAGACCTAGTGTGGCAGTGAGTATATTGGTGTTTGCTCACAGAGCTGCAGTCAACAGCAGTCTGACAACACGCCAAACTTGATTTTGTTTGGAAAGAACTTTTTTCTTTTTTGCTCACAATTTAAAGTCATTTCAAGCTATTTTGCATTAATGCATTCTATTGAATTGTGTCTTTACTTAGATAGATAGGTAGATAAAATGAGTCATTAGCGACAAAAAAAATATACAAACAATCAAATACGATTTATATTTGATAAGAGGATCTTTCTTCAGCATCTATTAAAAGCTGTGCAGTGAATGTCCAAAACGTGTCTGTTTATAACGGGGCTCCAGTGGTGCTGCTTGCAGCTTTTTCTAGCATTGCTCATCTAAACAACTTCACACTTGACAGTTTGCTTCCTTGGGTCCTGCAATATATCTACCATAACATGGTTCCATACTGCAGCAGAAGCTTAGAGGAACATTTTATGGCCTCAGTGAAGTCAAAACCATGCTATTTTCAGGAACAAAAGCATTCATTATGAAAATCACATCGCTGATGGTTGAATGTTGAGAGGAAAAAGTGAATTGCTTGAATACCTTGAAAATATGTCATTTAATAAGAAAGTGCTAAAAAAGTCCTTGAAATTCAAATTAACCACATAATGCTGTTCTATTATTACCAAAGGCTTTTTCATTAAGTCATTATAATTACATTGTTTAGAATCAAAAATTGCTAAGCTTTTTTAGTTTAAAAGAAAAATATGATGCACTCATAATTTATTTCCTTGCCTTGATGATATCCTGCCTGACATTGACGTTTATTTTTGCGTCTCTCCACTCTTCAAACCAACATGGTATGGTTAGACTTGACTTGACTTAACTTGAAGAACTGGCTGTCATTTGTTTTGGTGCACCAATCTAAGTGAAACTTTAGTTCCAGCTGGCATCGTTTACTTGTTTCCTTGCTGCTTTCAGATTATGTCGAGAATTTAAACAGTTATGCCTAAGAAGAGTAAAACAAGTAAGGCTTTACTGAAAAGAGAGACATTGATCACATAATGTATTTGCTGAGAAATTATTTATTTTTGAAAATGAATTATTTGCTTTGAGTGAAAAGTAGTGCTTGAAAAAGTACTTGAAAGTCTTTGAAGTGCATTTTTTAATGCCTCTGTGAGGCCTGGTTTGCTACAATGTAACATCTTCTTCTCTTTCATCTGTTGTTGAATGTACTGTAGCCAGCTATATAGAGCGAGCTGTAACCAGCATACATACTTCATACACTACTAATAAATATGTCCCGTAGATTTCAAGAGCTTGCACTTAACACTTATACATGTTTGGGTCCTCAGTAAAACACCCCCCGATTGTGAAGTCAATCAATTTCACGGTTGTAGGGAAAATTAAAGGACAGACGTACAGAGGCTAATTTCTTCCTTTAAACAACTTGACATATTTCTTGCTCACTTAAAAGAGGAAAGGACTTGTTTTTATTGATAATGGTCAGATTTAGTTTTTCACATTATGTACTACCACATATTTGATGTATAGTCATGATTACTAAGACATGCAGCTTAGCGTTGTTTCCATGTATTGAAGCAACATATTTAAAAATCAACAAAGGCTAGGGGGTCTGGATATGAAGCCTTTATCAGGAAGGATGGGAGAGTGTTATCCTTTGAGAAACTCTAATAAGCTGTTAAATTATATAATGCGTCAAAAATAGCACTACATATTTAGCTCCATAAGCACAGATGTGCTGTGTTTACAGTGCTTCTGTAAACATGCGTTTATATAGGGAGTATTTTGATTTGTAAGTCTAGTTTAAAATAAGAATGCTGGAAACTCATTTGTTTGCAATTCACACATAAAAGAAAATGACCAATTTGCAAGATTGCCAGAGCTGATGTGAAACTCAATTACTGCACACCCACTTCATGGTTGCTTGATCAATAGAAGGCAACTTCCCCAGATGTACTGTAGCTTGTACGGACCTGCAGGCACACCAACACTCATGTACATACAGTACATATGCAGACACACATACAAATAGAGCACCGTAACTCATCCCCGCAATTTTCATTTGACATCAAAAGGAAGTTGTTGATCAAACCCTATATTTGAAAAACACATTTGCATATACTGTGTGTGCTTTGATGAGTAGTGTTGCTCTGTAACAGACAGAACATAGTTCTTAGCTGCTTTCCCTCTTGGAATGATTCTGTGGCATTATCTCTCCCCCTTTGGTGTGTATAGCTGTATATTTGGCAGGGGATGTTGTCTTAGCCAAGCCTTGTGACACAGTGGGAGCTTCTGGCGGCCTCTGAACTCAAGGGAGACATTCCTTGCCTTCATCTGCTGGTCGGGGGTGGGAGGGTGAGGCTCGGCCGTTTCAAAGCCTCCCAGCACATTAAATGCCCCAGATAGCAGCATTCTTATCCCCACTCCCTACCTAACCTCCTGCACACATACTTTCACACACACAGCCTCACAGCCACCTTTTCCCACTCTTTTTTTTTAACGTGTCCTCCCAGTCTAATGATCTGGGATATATTTATTCATTGTCTGTTGTCATTACTTCCCTCCGATGTGTTGAAAAAAGTCGGCTTTTTATCTGCACTATCACTTTGAGTGCCTTCAAGGTGAACTATATGGTCTGCAGGGGAGATTCCTGCTTGGGGTGTAGTTGATAAACCAAAAATGCACACAGTGCTGTTCCTAAGTACCAGGATAGCAAAATGTTTTTTCAGTGTTTTGGCTCTACTCCAGTGTACTGGATTTCAATTGAAACCAATACTCTGAGGTTTAAGTGTTGACCTTCAGCTTGAGGGTGTTTGGGGTTGTTCAGATCTGCAGTGGGAGAACAGTTTTAGGCCTCGTACTCTTGTTCAACCCTCCCTTATGTGCTACAATAGCTTTACAGTTCATCAGGAGTTAATGTACAGTAAGCGACCTTAAATTAAAGGTGAAAGTTAGTACATTAACCTCATAGTCTGTTACATTTCAATTCCCGTATACTGGGCTATCCACCAACTCATAACTGTCGCACTACAGTTCTTACAGTTTGCAAAAATGATTTGTCACTTATGTAAAACCTTTAAGACTTTAGAAGTCCATGACACTGCAAAATGAACAAGCTCATACTATGTTTTTTTTCATCTGTCTCTTTACTTAACTAGGCAAGAAAATTTTAGTAATTTATATTCAAAGACAGTGAAGTACATTCCATCTAAAACTATGTCTCTCAACATTTCATTAACTTATAGTATTATTGCCCTGTGGATATCAGGGCTGTAATTGACCAAAGAAGATCTTGGTTGGCTGAAATTCTATTTACTCTTCAACCAATCCCTTGGTTGATGGGGAAAAAGTTCCTCAGGTCATGTCTAGATTAACTAAATTGGCCACGGTGCACTAGGTGCACTTTACCTGGTAGCATCATGTTTCCATCTAAGTGTTTTTTTTTTTACATAGATATTTTATTGGGGTCAAATAAACTTTGTGTTGCAGCAGGTATACTGCCTCATTCTGTTGTCTGATCAGGCAAGTGAAAATTAAATGTGATGTCTAAAAAGCCGCATTTATACTGCCTGTTCAAGGCGGGAATATCATGCCGTTAAAGTAACAGCCCAGAAACCAGGTCCGTGTAAAACAAGAACAAAAATCAAAGAAGAAGAATGGTGGCTGTAAATATCCGCGAACTGAAAAAGAAATGAGGTCCGGGAGCTCCTTCTGAGCAGAGGACAGCAGAAGGTTAAATGCTGCGCTTGTCACTTCCACTTTTTACCTAGCTGTCCAATCACAGTGGAGAGGGGGCGCTATAAATACCACAAAGACACTGCATAATAGTGCTGAACAACAACAACAACTGGCATATTCTGCTGAGAACAAAAAAACTTTGGTGGACACGACGATGAAAATAACACAAGAGCATATTGACCAACTAATCAACCAGTCGACTAGAAGATATCCTGATTCAGTAAAACCATTTTTTCCGGTCAAAATCTTAGTTTTGAATATGAACCCGTTACTGTTGATAAGAAACCTTTCAGGATACAAGGCCATTTTGGTGGAGTCAAAGACTTTACCTCAAGGAAAACATTGTCAGTTGTCTTACAATTGAAATTAATTTGGTTATTTAAGTCTCTGCAAATGGTGTAATTTTGATTTATTTGTGTTAAGCTCTTGCAGCATGGGCCATGTTGATTTCTGTGCCCCTGCCTGTTTAGCCTGACTGCTAAAACACAACAATGAAGGAGGAAGCCTGATTACCTATAATGACTTAAGAGCCAGTAATGCCACTTTTACTGATTGTGAATTCATAATTATATTCAAAACAAAACTGCTTTGCTAAATTTTAAAGATAATTCATTCATTGCTGTAATAAATCAAAGGTAATTTGTTGCCCTATCTTTGAATTTATGTTCAATTTGTGTTCATGTATTCATCAAATACAGTTAACTTTATCTGACTCTGCTGTCAAAATAATGTATTTTATTTTTTATTTTTTTCAGTTAATTGCACTCACCTTGCAGCCCAGGTGTAAATCAGTCCTTGGGTTTACAGCTTGAGCAAACACCATCACATTTTTTTAACTCTGAATGAATGTTTTTTTTTTTCCCTCTTAAGCACAGTTCTGACAACTGGGACAAAAGTTGTGGAATTCAAGCACTGCCTTATGCTGTTTTTAATCCCATGAATAAGTATGCCTAGAGCAGCACTGTCACATTCACAGAGCAGCATTTTAAAGAGATCTACCCCAGTGTGGTCTGTGATCAGCACTGCATTGTGCATATCCGACATGTCCTTAAAGTGCTTCGGGTATTGCGATCTGACTTATTTCCTTGAGTGACTTCTCCCACATCAAAATCGTCTTACTCTAGTAACATGCTTAGCGTTGCTTGCCCACAGAAATAGCAACCGAAAAACAAGGTCGCTGCCAAACACTTAAGTCTTTTTAGAAGCTTGAAATGACATTCTCATTTTCAGTCAATCCACAGTTATCAAGCACGTGTCACAAAAAAGCAGAATGCCAGCACCATAAACAAAATGTATAGATTAAAAGACACATTGGCTAAGCTCTTGATGGTAGTGCTCAAAAGCAATTTTGATATTCATCTTTAGAGGCATGCATCAAGCTGTTTATGTCAGTGTTAGGATGGATGGAGATGCCTCACATTAGTTCTGCTGGAGGTCATACACAAGTACGCGCAGGATAACCATCTCTCTTTCAGTAAGCACAGATACTTAACACAAAACCTGATCAATTTTTGATTTTTTTTTAAGAAATTGGGCATTATGTATTTGAAATATAGTCACTGCTTTGTGTTAGACTGTCTTGTAAGCTGGGAACTTCCCAAAGTGACCTTTCAGCCACTTGTTTTTAAATTCCCTTACTTAGATAATCCATTGTTTCGAAATCAGGACAGAAGGTCAAAGCGATGTGTGTGCTATCAGTTTCAAACCTCTTTGATCTTGATCTACCTTTATTGTATCTCTGATGTTTCTATGACGCACTCATGTTCATCACTTCAAAGTCCGGATAGCCCCAATTTATAATGCTCACCGGAACATGTCAAACTTCATTCAGTTTTGCCGCACAATGAAAACTCATCATTGACCAATCAATAAATCTGCACAGCTGTAGTCAGATGTAGAGATGATGAAATATGAATTATGAGTTTGCTGAGGCCTTCTTTTTTTGAGCACATCCATCATTGTCAACAAAATGAGTCCAGCAAATATTCAATTAAGACCTCAGGGCTCCATTCCTCATTCATTATTCCAGGGTTAATTTGCAACTGTAGATTTGTCTTTTGTCACTTTGGGGCTAAGAAAGGGTGGCTAAGAAATTACTCTCACTCTCCCTGAAGTCAACAGCAGGGGCCTTTCATTGTGTTTTTATCAAGTTCTTGTGAAATTGCTAATATGTAAACAGCTCCTCTTAAGATGACATCTTTGTGTACTGATTGGCACCTCTGGGTTCTCACCTACAGCTTGCTTTGTGTGGAGATAGCATGCTACTTTCCCTCTAGGTCCTACATCTTTCACACAACACATACTGTCCTCATAAGCATAATACTGAGTGTTAGTTACTTTGTGTCGTGTTCGCATAATGTCGCTTAAATTAGCAAGAATCACAATTAAGATTCTGTGGCTTTTTGTGTTACTGAAACGAGGGGGCGTAGATGTCATGTTGTCAGATGTCTGATGATAGTATACTATATTCGATGACACTGGGTGTGCTTTGGGTAAATATGGCTTGTAACATTTGAACAGCAGCCAGTCAGAAAGCATATAAAACACTGTACAATTTAATTCTGCTTTTGCTAGTTTAATATCAGCATAGTTGTCATTGATGTTTCCCATCTAGGGATGACTGATAAAAAACCAAATTGATCGTGGTGAATTTCTATTATCAGGATAATTGTAAATACCATGACATAAATTAAAAACTCGCTAATGTAGCTTTTATTGATTTTTTTGTTTTAGTTTAGATTGCCACAAGGGGGAGCTCGCATCTTTCTAGTCATCTTAAAATCCTAAAAGCCCTTTTAGACACAATGCGACAATGGCACTTGTGTGCTCTGAAACCTGTTTTTTCCAATGGCCTGCTGCTGAACTATGGGAACAATGCAGGCCTGTAGCCACTTGCAGCTCAAATTGTGTTGTTTTGGAAAGGGCCCATTGTATCACCTACAAAATTAGATATCATACATTTGTAAGTATCATAAATTTAAGTTAATTTCCCACTGAAAAAGGAAGTTTACTAAAAAAGATTTGTATCCTATCTATGATGCAAAGGAAATTTGTTTTTATTCTTTTCAAGTTTATTTTAGTGCCATTTTAAAATTTGATGCATGTATTGCTTATTATCAGGAAAATATTTTGAAGTGCAGTCATTTTAGCCAGAATAATCATGACATGAAAGTTGTTATTGTTCAGTGGATATTCTCAGCCTTTAAAATACAATGTTTGAGCAGGTGCCTGTGCATGGGTTTTTCCCATGAACAAAGATGGTTGATTTTTTCTTTGTTGATTCCAGCAAGCAAGTACTCAGATGATGTAGTGGAAGAAGTAGTAGAAATATATATATATTTTTTTTGACCAAGTCGGCAATTTCTTACCCACAGTGTGCCATCTCACATAGAAAACTCTTGACTGCAGAATTTTTAGTCTCGCCTCAGGCTACCATGCAGGCCGGTCCAGCTCATTGATTGCCTTTTCATCAAGGGGGCGGGGGTGTGCAGTGAGGAAGAGGTGAATGTCGCGCTGAGTGGCAAGTGGTTTGGGAGCAGTGGGAGAGCCATTGGCTGGCAGGATGAAAGTTAAACACTGGCCTACGGTCTTGTCTCACAGCTGGAGTCAGCTTGTTGCCTTGGGGCAGGGGCCCATTTTATTGACCAAGCTGGTGCCCCTCACCTGCCCAATCCCTCCCTGCTTCACATGGATTTTCCTTGGGCTCAGCCAGTCTGAAGACATGTCCATGTGTTATTGATTTAAATGTTGACCTTTGTATCCAGCGTGCCAACTGTATTCTGCTTTTCAAGTTCACCATGGAGTGCTCAGCTGTGACTTTTAGGTTTCTTAAAGCTGGAGCTGCCAATTTCTAGTATATCTTTTTATTTTCCAAAGCCAGAGAGACTTTCACACCCAGTGATCCTTATTCTGTGATTAGTCCTACTAGGATTCACATAAGTCCTATGTCCAGCCACGACGAAAGGTCACCCACAATTGAGCTTCCAACTGCAGATATGTCAGCAGCTCTCAAATGCCATCTGGGGGGGTTAAAATAGACTGCTTGTATGTCATACACATCGTGTGAAATCATCATCTTCTTAAATTTCCAACACATTCACTGCAGATTTGTGAATATGTTCTCCATTAATGGCAGGATTTACTTTCTACCCTGGATGCACCAAAGGTTCATTAACCATTAGCTAGACCCAAGTGAATTAGTCTGCTCTTGGCCAAAGTGTTTTCTTACACAGTATGAATAATAAACACAACTGCTGTGTCATTACCCATTATGGACTGGCATTTCTGCCATTGCCATCATGGTTTTTTTTTTGTTTGTTTGTTGTTTTTTTTTTTGAGCCAGAAGTGGCCATATTTGGATTACACCTGGGCGGTAACACAGTAGTTCGGTATTCCAGGGTATATAGAAATCCCTAAGGCATTTTTTTCAGTACCATCATAAATCTGGGCACTCCTTTCTCGATTAAACTCATTGTATGTAGTGCACAGCATGCACCACCAGAGCTCAGTCTCTAGTCTCCACTGGTGAAACAGGCAGCTGAGCTGAAACACATCGGGGTGCCTAGTGGTGGAGGGATAAGTTACATGACTGTAAATAGCCAGCAGCCAGCAACGATAGAGACTGTGGGGAATAACAACATGTTTTTCACATCTAACTTGCTGAATCAGCTGGTGAGCTGGTGAATGTAGGAAAAGTGGACTTATTATAATATAATTTAATATAATAACTTATTTTAACTAGATTACTAACGAGAGCAACCATGATGGTTTGGGTGAGTTTTGTTTTGTTTCTGTCGAGTCTGAATTTGTGTTTTATGATGAGTTGATGAGGCAAGTAAGCCTCGTCAGTCTGCGTGACTGAGAGAAAGTTGAATTCAAAAGGAGTACAGTTGTATTTTTCTGTTTAATGAGAAACATAGGTGTGAGAATATTACTTTTGTGGGTTTCTGTTACGTATTAAAAGTCTGAAAGCTGAAAATAAGAAGCGCACTCGCCGTCGGGGCCCAAGCCTAGTTTTGATGAGAGGTTGAAGCTGTCGGGGAGCAAGGGGTGGAACTGACTCATAGACTGTCGCGTCGCCTCGCAGACAGCCCGTCAATCAAGCGGCCTGCCCTTATATATGCATAACTTTGGGCCTGAATGAAATGTAAACGGGTGAGTTATAAAAAAAATTCCTCCCTCCCATACAGTTGTCATGATTGTTGAAATGAGCTGTAGAGACCAAAACAGTTTTTGTACTTGGCTGCAGACATGTTTATTTCTGCTGTTAAGTTGAGCATTTTGACATGGGAGTCATTGGGGACTTACTTAGATTTTTTTAGCCAATCTCAAGTGGTCATTTGATGAACTCCAGTTTTTGGCACTTCATTTTTTTTGCCTCAGGGGTTGTAGCTTGATTTCATATGGAGTCCAGTTGGAAATATGCATGCTATTAAATCACAAGAGGAAGAGCAGCATATTTAGGGTGCTATCCTAGTGCCTATCCATTCATTTATCCATCCATGTGAGAAGCGGTAGACCCTATACAGGTATTCAGTCTACCAGTGCTCCAGTGAAAAAAGACGTACGTTCACATTCACGCATACAGAGATTTTTAGTTTGCAGTTCATAACATTGAGATAAAATCCACAAAGAAGCTTTTGGGTTTTTGAATCACATCCATTTCCAGTTGAAAACCCTACCACATATGTGAGTACATGTACACGTCTTTCAAAACCCTCACTATGTTTAAGGGATTAAAAGATGAATGGCAGGCTGCTGATTCTGCAGCACATATGCATGAAGTGGCTACACTGGCAACCATTAGCAATAATGTTTTTTGTCAAGATCTGTACATCTGCCAACATCATTTCTCAGTAGACCCAATAACAGAGAAGTACAAATATTGATTTTTTTTTTCTGCATGCTGTGCAAATTCTTGGAATGTCGTTTTTTTTCTTTTTTTTTTTAGAGTTTGATGTGCCAACATTAATATCCCGTACTGTATATTTGTACACTGTTTGATATATTAATTTTGATTATGTGGACAGTATTGACACAACTAAATATGCATTTATTCAACTTTTTTAAAAGACTACACATTTCTTTGGCTCTACTGGGAATTTTGCCAGTGTTTTTTTTGTTTTGCAGCTATTAAATATGGGCCTTTTGTGACTTTTTGGTTGAATCCACTGGCAAGTTTTGCTCTGGTGGAATGTTCTCTAAAGCTGTTTCTGTTCATCTGATGATATATAATATTGTATACATGTCCACAGAAGATTTTCATGAAAGTCTAGAGAGTTCCCAGCTTTTCTGCTGGTGTGGGGCTTACTTATTACCTCTGGACAGGCAATGATGGAACAATAGTCTGGCCCTCTTGATGAATCTGCATTGTCATCTTATTAATACCCCCACACGGCCAGGGCGGCTGCCATGGATTTTCCATCTAAATGGATTAAGCTTTCATTTCTTATGCCTAACCACCAAAAAAGAGAGGTTAGGAACCAAGAAAACATGAGATAAAGGGCTTTGCCTACACACAATCACTCAGTTACTTCTCAGACCCCTTCAGATTGACCCCCACCCTTTTGGGGGCTCCCAACATAAACAGATCAGCTTGTTTTGAGCAAGGCCTATGCATATATATGAGGGCTTAGTGTCTTCTTTGTATCTCTCAAACTTAATTTATATTTCTTTTTAAGGGTTACTGATACAAGCCAGTACTGGAAATATTTTATATTGGTTTTAAAAGCCTTGGAATGAGGCTTGAGCTCAGGGATATAGTTTATTTTTTGACAAAGGGAATACTGATGTGCTACTTTGTGAAACCAGAAACTGTTATCAATATATACACTCTTTCTTGGATTTCTTTCAGGATTTTTATGTTGGGATTTTGTGACCTGACTATAACCCTTGCATTAAGTTCCTTATTGTATGTTTAGACCATCTACTGGGCCACAGACTAAACAAAAAGTACTCTTCTACATACATCACAGTTAAAGTGTGACTGAGACTGGAGTGTGGCCGGCCATGTGTCTGGCACACTGCAGGTGGGGAGATAGCATACACGCCAACACACGCATGCACACTCTACTTCACACAATAGGTTTCAGCTTGACCTCTACAATGTCACATGTTGCCAAGATGCATCTTGGCAATTGTCCTGCACTGAAGGGATTTGCAGGGAGAAGAAGAGGGATGGGAATGGGGGACACAGATAGGTTGGCGGAGTCAGCCCTGGATTTATGTGTCTGTATCGGAGCCGTTTATGAGTAGACAGTTGCCCCTTTTCTTCAGGGGGAGTTGCTTGTTTGCCACAGAAGCTGCTGTGCAAATATTAGCTGTCCCGCTGCACCTGCTGCCATTGTGGTATTCTCCCCCTCCCTCCTGGTTTCCCACCCTGTATCGCACTTCATTTGTCAAACACACAAAGGAAGACAGACACACAATAGAGGAACATTTTAGCATTGCCTTGGCCCTGCATTGGTATCCTGACACGGGGTAAACAGTGATTCGACCTCCCATCCCCCACGGCTGGTGCTGCTCTCCTTTAATCTGGAGCAGAGAGCATCGTACTGAACTGTTGGTCATTCACAGGCCACAATGTTCTGACCACCGCTGGCCAACCCTGTCAGCCTCATCTACATATGTATTTATAGCTAGTGAAAGACACTCAGGTGTCAGAGTCTGGGGGCAGTAGGTGGCAGTATGTATTTATGTTGATGGAACGACTAATCTCATTGTCCCCTCTTCCAGAGAGTTCTGTGTTCACCCTCAATCAACTTTAAATCCTGTTAATTCCCTCCTTTCTCATCAATATGTATATTCCCCTGTTGCATAAATGATGCTGACCCCGTGTTCTCCAGTACTCCTACCAACTACTACTACTTTCCAACTTTGTTTTTTTTCTAGCCTAATTTAGTTTTTACACAAAATAAATCCCCTGTAAGCAAATTAATATGGAAACAAATTATGATTTTATATTTTTAAATGCTTCAACCAACAGCATAAATTGAGGCATGCACCTTTTATTTAGTCTTATTCATTATTTAAATTTTGTCTTTAGTGTATTTACTTTTACAGAATGGTTCATTTTCTTCCCTTTGTGAATTCTATTTGTTAATTAAAAATGAAAATTAAGTTGAAGACCTTGTTGTAGTCTAAAATATAAAACAGGGATATTATTAAGTTAAGTAATTTGTTTTAACATTTTGCTCGGCCATTTTTCATGGTAACTGTCTAAGTGGCTTTAAACCCATTGTTTTGCTAAGTTTTTGAGCATCACAATCCATGCTAATAAATACGTAGAGTTATTGTCTGAATATTATACTGTGTAGTTGTAGTAACAGTAGTCTCTGTCATATCATACAGATGGAAATATTTTTAAGAGTTTACCTTTGGCTTCTCACCATTTTAAAAAAATGTGTTTTTCAAAAGTGGAAGCAGCTGTTGTAACTTTGTGTTAATATAAAGTATTTTATGCAATCAACAGGCAACACAAAATGTTTATAGCCCCCTTTGTTCCCTTCAGTCTCACTCTGTGTGGCTGCCCCCAGTGTGCCCTCTCTTCTTTTAACTTATTGCTTTCTGTGTGTGTGTTTGTGTGTATTTGTGTGTATGTGTCGGCCTGCCTGCCTGCACACACGAACACTCATATCCTCACAACCACACACAGAGGGGGGTCCCTGGAGTTGGCCACAATTACTGTGTGTATCGTTGCTTACTCATTATGTCTGACAGGCCACACCACTTCTGCTCTCCTGCTGCCTCCTGTGCATCGCCTCCTACATCATCCCTCATCCCAGTACACACACAAACACAATGCGTATGGGTGGGCAGTGTCCACTCATGCAGGGCTTCAGAGAACCTTCACAGGGTGTCAGTTTGCCTTTTGCTCCTACTTACTATGCAAAAGCCTTTTCAGAATCTCAGAGTGTTTAATGCACAACGTGTAGGTTTTGTTTTCAGCATATACAAAGTATTCATTTAAGTATGTCTGCCCTCAACAGTAAACATTTGGTTGGGCGGGCTGCATTTTTTTTTTAATGTAGTAAAAAAGATTCAAATACATTTTAACTTAAATAACACCACAGGTTTTGTTTTTGTGATTTCCAAGTTGTAGGAAGTTGGAAACAACTCTGTTTTATCACTGTTTTGTTGAAACAACATTAGTATGACATTAGGATATAGATTCAGTTATTACCCAAACTGTCTGTTTTAAATGTTCATCAGAATTTGCAGAGCTAGTGTATATCTGCGTTGACCTACCTGTCTCACCAATAGACATTTTGGTCCTTTCTCTTAGGTGCATCAACAGTTTATTTTCATAGCAGGTCAGAAAATATTGTTTCAATCAAAGGTAGCCCTTTTCTGCTAGTAAGTAAACTGACGACCCCTGACTAAGTGACACACTGTATTGATATTTCATATTATATTCAATTCATGACCACAACAGCACAGATCAGCTAATAAACTGTACAGTTAATCCAAAAAGTGAACTCAATAATTGCAGAAAGTTTGTATAAAACAAGCAATATGGATTCATTTTGAGCAATGTTAAGTGAACATTAGATCAGAGAGGCGTTTTCCTAATGTTTTTATAAACATTAGATATGATTCTCTGTCTGTACAATTATTAAGTGATTTATTTATGTATGCACAATCTTACAGATGTTATATGCTTTGTTTTTGACAAATTCAGTGTTTTCCTCTCCCTGACGCTTGGTCATTAATCTAATAGCTGTGTGGTTATTTTATAAGGCGGTTTAGCAGACGGGGAAACCTCTTTGAATATGGCTTATGTTCAGGTGTTCAAGGTCCCTTTGCCTTGTGAGATTTTGTATGTCTTGAGTTTATATCTTGAATCATATCCTTCATTATCTACACATTAAAAATAAGAATTTCATTTGGTTTTCTCCACAAAGCAAATTAAATGTGATATAGGCCTAGGTATATATATTTTTAAAGTTTTCTAACACCCCTTAAAATCAAGAAGGCCTCCTGACCCTGTAGTGCGGGTTGAGACCACCAGCTTGGGAACCAGTAGTTTGGATAACCGTGTTAGCGAGGTTTACTAACAACATGTGATCACCTTACACTTACACTGCTTGTGTAACTTGTCCTGATGGATTTTGTTTCTCGTATTAACCAACATAAAAACTAGTGAAAATATTATCATAAGGTTGATGTTCATGAAATGATGGTTGTGAAAAAAAGTTTGCTTTCACAAATAGCTCTTCATATGTTACCAAAATACGAAATACACACGTTTCTCCAAGCCTAAGTGTTAAAGTGGCCAGTGTGGATGTAATGGGGGCTTTAATTTAATCCTGTTTTATTTTAAATGAATGATTGTTTTCTTGAGAATGTAATGTAATCAGGGTTTATCACCTGTTTTGGCTTTGTACCTTGATGGACACAGCAAAGAGGGATGCCTTTTGATTTTTCTTTTTTCATTTATAAGGACAACAGACATTTGCACATATTTTACCATATTCAGACTAAAGGCACCTTTAAATTGCTACTGCAGTCACCCCTCTGTTAATTCTGGATTACAAGTGCAGTATTGCTGCCGCTTGCAACATATTGCCTGAAGCTAACCCCAACACACTTTTGTCAAACAAGAGGAAAATGCAAACGGGGCGGCAAGACTCCAATTAATTGGCCATAGATATGCAGCTACATGAAACCATTAATGGAGAGCAAATAGCTTTAACTTTGTTTCTAATGTAATATAAACTTTAATTAATAAAGTGTGTGATGAAGTGGAGACTTATCAAACAAGCCCTGTGTCCATTAAAGGCCCTAAACCCTCAGAAGGCAGGTTTATTAAACCCAGTTTCAAAACGTGTTTATGAGCCCCATGGAGAGAAAACAGGGAGAAATGCCGAGACATGAAGAAAAAGAAATGAGTTTGTGTAATTAGTGGAAATTAAGAGCTTTTAATCCAGGAGGAGGGGTGGTAGGAAGGGAAGTGGGGAGGGAGAGAGAGTTAAGAAGGAAGTATTGGCACACTGAGATGGGTGGGAGGGACTGTGGAACTAGTGCTTAGCTTACTTTTGTTTGCCCCTGAAGAAATGAGGGAGGACCCAAAAGCACACACCTAATAAAGATACTCATAATAAAAATATGGTTATTTTTGTAAGGGGCTTTGAAACCACAGCCTCCTTCACCTACAGGACCTCTTTGTTAAAAAAAAAAAATGAGGGGGGGTCTTGTCACATTTTTGCACCCATTTGCGTGGGTAGATGCAGATTCATTTTCATTAAGTAACTATATTTGGACAGGAAGTGATTTAATCTGGTCAGCGATTCAACAATAATTTCCCTTTTTATTAAAGTTAAAACTTTGATTTTATGCAGCTTAAAATAATCATATTTATAGAGCTCAGTGAGGTTCTTATTTTCTTTATTATATAGTTTATTTGATAGAGACAATGCAAATTAACATAGCACACCTTCAGCCTGTTACAAACAAGCTGTAGTAACTGATTGTTACACATACAGAGATTATAGCTATTGTTTGTTTCCAGCTCCTGTCCCTATTTAGGCTTTTAGTAAAGACAGAGAAAAAAGGAAGATATCAAGGTTACACAAAATAACGTGCATACCGTGACGGTTATGGTAAAAAAAGATGACAAAAGGGTAAATATTTAAACTAAGGTTACATAGAATTACAACATACAGTTACAGTAAAAGACAAAAAACCACAAAAGTAAGATGTCAGGGTTGCATACAGTTACAGCATTCATCTAAAGAACATAATAAAAAAAGTTAAAAATGCTCAGATTTCTTATTTTTCTTCAGCCAACCTCTAATACTTTTGATAAAAACATTAATATCTTGCATTAATTATATTTTGGTTGGTAGTGTGTTCCACATTTGAGAGCCTTTTAAGGAAAATGCTGATAGCCCCTAGGAGGTCTTACGACGTGTGATTTTACAATTGCCGCTTGCTGTGCCCCTGGTGTTGCTACTACTGTTTTGCCTGCTGATACATTTGCATAAAATATCTAGTGTTAAGTTTTGCAGGCATTTAAAACTAGTTTGGGGGATGAGAATTTTAGAAAATAATCAAAACTGGGCACATTGCACTACTTCAGTATGTGACAGTGATTCCATCTCATGGGGTTTTATCCATTATTTTCAAGGCTTGGCTATACATATATTTATTTAATGCAGCTGAGTTTCTGTTCGTTTACACCTTTATCTCAGCAGAAGGTTTCTCTGACTCTGTTGTCAACAGAAATGTTATTTCCTGGTCCAACCGAGGGTGGCATTTCTTTGCTCCATTTCATGACACACATCAAGACAACTTCCACTGACGGTTTCTGCTTGACTAGCCCTGACCTTCTAAAATGAATCCAGATGTTTTAAGTGATGGACAGAAGAAGTGAAGACGGAGGGAGCGGTCATGTTTTGGAGACAGGGTGATCGTATTGCATTAGATGGAGGCGTACAATCATCCCCCCTGCAGGATTTGGCCTGCCGCAGAGTGGAAAAATAACCCCACTGCATTTTTTCAGTGCGTTTGGCATTACATACATGACTCGAATGTGCTTTTCATCTTCATACCGCCAGCCAATGAGGCCTGAGGAATACAGACCATTCGAGGTTTAAGTGTAGCAAAGCAGTTTTCACACCCAAGTGGGGGATGTTAAGTAATTTCTGAACATTGTCTCAGGTAAAGACCCCCCATTGTTTACAACGGAGCCATGAGCCATTTTGGTGTGCTTTTCTCTGAGCCAGGAGCCATGCGAGTGATTGTTCTTGCCTATGAGCTCACTTAACCTCTCCCTCCTGTAGAGTCTTTCTGGCAGAAAACTGCTCTTAATGGATGTTATAAGTTCTTCTGCGGCCCATTCCGTTGTCTTTGCAGAGGAATTACAACTCTCATTAAAAAGCTGTTTTTTCATTATCAGCTGAATATGTAATAACTTCACTTTGATGAAATACTTGAAACTCTCACATGGACTAGATGCTTCTGTGTGGCATCACATGGTTGTTAATCTTCACTACATACATGGACCAGAGATCTCCTTTTCTTAATTTTTGCTTTGAGGGTTACTGAACAAAAACAAAACATGCACACTCCCTCCTTTTATGTCTGTTTCAGTCCAGCATACAGCAACAGATGGGTGGTAAAAATGGAGTTGACTGCAGACAATTATTTCATCCAGCATCTGAGAAGCAACAACCAGCACACACTCCTGCTGAATTCCTGCCCAGACTGCTAAGTGCAGAGCGTTTTGATTGTCGTGTTATGATTGTCCCGCCCTTTAAGCAACTGAAAGCACACAGCGGGATCAGGATGTTTGTTTTGAATGAAGGTTCTCGAGAGAGAGATTAATCAACGTTAAACACAATTTTGTGTGTGTGTGCGTGCCTGCGTGCGTGCGTCTGGCGTGAGTGTGTGCAAGTAAGCAATTTTTTTATTCCAATATTTGATGGACTGCTGATGAAAATCCAGTAGCATGTGTTTTTTTTAGAGATCAGTAGTTCCATTGGACTGATTTGGTGATGGGCCGGCAAGATGTACAAAACAACATTTTTGTCTGTTTTGTTAGAAAATCTGAGTCTCTGTGTTAAAAATGCATTATTTATGGTTTTTGTTGAGGAAAATACATTTTTAGACAATCAAACTAACATTCTGGTCCAGAAGTCAGTTTAAAGGAATATTTTGCCGATTTTTAACCAGCTTTGTATCCTAACAATGTGGGTAGTACGTGTAAATGAGTTATGGTCAACTTTCTTTCATCTTAGCAGTGCTCAGATCTCTCTCTCTCTCATAAGGGCTGCTGCTGCCCTTCAGATTGTACTTTCTCATTGTCATATGCCCGCCAACCTGGGCGGGCATATGACATATGACCTTTCTAATAACCATATTCCTAAATAAAACCTACCTACCACATATATACTACTACCTATAAATGACCTGCAATACTTGTGAGAAAATTACTTTGGCAAAAACTGGTCTTAAACTTGGTTAAAATTATCTTGATGTGGTCTTCAAAAGCATTAAATGTAAGTATCAGATGCCTGTAGACACTGGTAAAAATGGACACACTCACACTACGTCACCCACTAGTGGGAGCGTTTGGTCTGCTGCAGTGTGGTGCATTCTGGTAGTTGTAGGTCTCCTACCTCTTGAGCAAATGGCAAAGTCCTTTTCCTATATTTTCTCTGGTCATGTAGCCTCAGTGCTTAAAGTAGCTGCCTCTTTGTGCATTGACAGACCTGTTTTTTGAAAAGACCATGTTTCCAGCACTGAAATATCTTTTCAGTATGATATACTTTGATTGGTTGAATTATGTTTTTTTTGGGGTTTTTTTTGCTCTCAATCTGGCCTTCCTTCTGAGGCACCAGCATTTATATTTGTAAACTGCTTCTTTGCACTGTACATAAAATAATGTGTAATGATACACCAAAATAGCGCTGTCATCGTTAAAGACCAAAAATGAACAATGAAACGACAAATTTCAAAGCTGGTGCCGTGGAGAGCTGGGGGCTGTACATGCAACAGGGTCTGTCATGACTCCGGGCTGACTTTGTTAGTGACAGGGATGGGGGGTACCTGTAATGAATCCACTACCTTCCACTATGCACTTTGTTCTCCCGGGAAATGAAGTCAGTGTGGGCTTCCTCCGCTGCTTTGAAATCTGTGGAGTCCCATAAGGCAGAAGCCCATGAACAGCCAGTGGGAATACTCTGTGAGCCTCCTGCTCTGATAAGAAGACAGCTACCTACAACAGAAGTAGAGGATGGACAGAGAAGATGAGGTTAGAAGACAGTGTGGACCGGAGAAAAGAGCACCGGAATTTCGGGGATTGTTCAAGCACAGAAAGGGACTAGGAATAACTGCATGCTTTGTTTTGAATAGCTGAGTAGCTTATTAAAATAAGGATACAGGTATCATGATAATAGTGTGAACATAGATCATACTGTCTTTTTTTAATATGTTCTGAGAGTTCAGTCGTGCATACGCAGGCAAACACTTAAAACCTGAGGGGATATGGAGACCACTCATCCCCCATCTGATGGAATTGGTAGGCAGAAAAGGTGCTCTGTCCCTCAGTGGTGGCCTACTTTGAAAGTGAAATAGCAACTATTGGGAAAAATAGAATGCCAATACAGTACTTAATATGCGTGCATATCAGGCTAGTGCAATGCTGCGGAGGCACACCTGAGAGGAATATGAAACTCCGGGCCAGGTGCTTGGTTCCCCGAGAGAGTGGGGACCGGAGGGTTTGGAGAACAGAGGGAGTGTTTGAAGTCCTGGAGGACGGTGCTGATTGTGGGTGGTATGGGAAGTCATAAGCCTCAAAAACACATGCTGCCACCTGGTTGTCTGAAATAGGCTGCCATGCAATTATCTTTGTCCTGAAGTGCATGTGCAACTTGGAGGTATTGCAGATTAATTTTCGGAGTGTATGTTTCTTGTGAAGGAAGAAGGACTTAGAAATTTCGTAGATTGAACATGAAGAGGCATTGGTGCTTTTTACTGCCTCCATCTTGGAACGGAGTCTCTCATGTATTTGTGGTTTATATCTTTCTTTTTTCAGTTACGAATTAGTGAAAATAATTTCAGTTTAGGACGCTCTCCATCCTGCATTTAGAGGATAAGATAAGATACCACTTTATTAATCTAATAAAGGGGACATTCTCACTTTATAGCAGTGTAAGTGTCAGAAACAATGAAAAATGCAAAAAAGAGTGATTTGAATGTCAAAAAAGGATAAAATATTACAAAAATACAGATTAAAAGTAAGAAAATAAAATCCATATACACTACACCTTTTACTTATACAGATTATGTATGTTCATGATTGATAGCTGCACAGGAGAACTGAAAATGCGTACATGGTGTTTAATATTTTTACTGTAAAAATATAGAAATATAGCCTGTAAATATTGTTGAAATATTGCTAATCTGTCATAATTCTATTTCTAGACATCAAAGGAACATTCAAAGCTAGTGAGAAGTCAAAGACAAGGACGATGTTGGAAAGAGATATATCATTATCCACCCTCATAGATTCGGAACCCTTTTTAATGTTTGAGATTTGACGCACTGTAATAGGTTGTCAGACTCGGAGGTAAAAATGGTGGAGGATTCAGGCCTTCCTTCTTAAATTTTTAATTCATTCTTTTTTAATTCAATTTGGGCAGATTTTCCCTGGTGAATGTCAAGATTATTTTTGTCCCCCTTTTTTGGTTGCTTTTGCTTTTGACAAACACAGCGGAGGGGTGGGCCCTACTGTTTCTTTGTGCATCTCGCAGGCGACCCGACCCCGCCAGACTCAACTGCTGTCACAGATAACAGCTCCTGGGTTGAAAAAGACGAGGCAACAGGGAAGCTGTCTATCAGAATGAGGAAAATGCCTCCCGTATCCAGTACACATATCTAGTTTTGTGTGCAGAGTAATGTGCTTGTGAACACACCTCATCATTTACATACGCACATAAACACAGGCTCACACACACAGACAATTCTGCATTACATTAGTTACAAATGGCCAGCAGGAGATCACTGTATATCCCTTTCAAGATTATCCTTTCCCCTGTCCTCCACCTCCTCCAATGGAAGGCTTATCCTGTGCTGTAGGGTCTGTGAACCTCCCCTCCTCTCCAGTCCCAGCACTGCTGCAAGGATCAGTGTGAATCAGGTGAAGATATGGTTGGAAGGAGAAAAGGGAGGCAGGAGCAAAAATGTAATCGTGCTACACTTTCTTTTCACATGAACGTGGATCAGTGGCATTTTCAAGTTCTAAAAGCGTTTATCTTTTTGTCTGTTTGACTTCAGAAACATCTTAATTCTGTCATGTTTTCCCGCATTGGCTTTGAATTGAATGTGGCTGAGAGCACACTATAATGTAAACCATTCATACAGACACTGCGTTGTGAAATACTTTCTACAGTTGATTCACATGGACACATTTTAGTTCAGAGGCTGGTGCTTAAGAGAATGGCAGCAATAACCATTCAGAGCACCAAATTGCTTAAGTGATGTACTTACATGTCAAAGTACCACAAACCCTTCTTTGCAGACATAATGACAGTATTTTAGCTTTTGAAGTTTCGCAACAGTGGTGTCTTAAAAGCCCATCAAATGTAGGTAGAAATAAAATTTGTTTAGAGGCTGCAGGGTAGTGTACAGTGCAGTATGTGGAACTGCCTGGCAGTCTTCTTCTTGTTAGACAGTGATGTGCTTGTGTGGGAAAGTTTGATACTGTGCTCTCACATGCTACCAAAAAATCTGTTTTTGCAGTGTACTGAATGCTGCATCTGCATCTGCTCTGCTCTGTACAGTATATCAAGCATTTAAAAGATTCACCACAGAATAAACAGATTGTGCATATCAGATTATATCGTCTATATGCGTGTTTTCCCCACATTTTCTTGCATTTTAACCCAATTCTGTCTCCTCGGCAGCTGGAGAAATGCCATTATGAATTTGTCTTTTCTCTTCTGTGATATGTCTTGGCAGGACTCAGCAATTTTTTTCCTTTAACATGTGTGCACTTACACTTTGTACGTCTGAGGCGAATTGGAACATCCATAAAATCCACCTGACAACTGACACTTGGCTGGAGATAAACATCTGGTGCTAGCACAACCTGTATTTATCTGTTGTTCATGGCTATTAGGAATGAAATGGCAAGTGGGAGTGGAACACTTTGAGGATTGGCATTGATCTTTTGTTTTTCTTTTGTGTACTCCAGATGTTGCTTTTTATGTGCATGTAGTGTATGTGTGCATATTTTTTGTGTACATTTTTTTGGTTTGTTTGTAGAGGTTGGTCAGGGAGTCAGAAATTCAAAAGGCTTGTATCAAGATGAAGGCCAATGAGTGAGTTTGTGTGTGAGGGAGTGAGGGATTACAGTAGAGTAGGCTGACCGGGCAAAATAAACAAGAGAGAAACACATTCCAGAGATCATCTTATGCCATTGGACATGTATTTGCCCTTGTGCAGCTTCCCTTCATCTCGCAGTACCTACTGAAAAGCTTAGAGAGACAGAGGCCTGTGTACTTCTTTTTGATGAGCACACCATAGCAACACCTTTATATCAGTTTTTACTATTTCTTGCGACTGTATATTTCTACTCCACTTTTTGATGCCAATATTGTACTATTTACCCCAAAACATTTATTCTACAACATCAGTTACATTGCAGATTCAGATTCTGAATATGAATGCAATCAGCAAGTAAAATATGGAGTATTATATGGATATAGATGAAACTTTATTGATCTCTTGGTGGAATTTACAAACTACACAGTAATATATAGTAGTTAAAAGATTCTTTACCAGCTACAAAATTACAGTGAAGTTCATATTAATGTATCAAAAATTATGATTCAGTAATACAAAATATTATCTGAAATGGGCCATTCTGCATAACAAAAACGTTTGCTTTTTGTTCAGAGTATATTTTGATGCTAATATTTTAATACAATTACTTAAGCAAAATTTTCTATGCTTGACCTTCACTTGTAACATAGTATTTCTACATAGTTTTATTGCTACTTTTACTAAAGTAAAAAATCTAAATACTTCTTTGTTCATAATTTCAAGCCACATCTGCTCTTTGGTTGCTTCCTCTGCTCTCTTGTCACCACACAATAAATGTTCTCTTTCCCTGCTGCAGGAGAAACATCATCTGACAATGTCAAGTTGACATTTTGTAACACAGGCTGTTTAAAGGCATAGCCAGGTTCTGAAATTAACACTTTACAAGTGCCAAACGAGGGTATATTTTCCATTTGGAAAGTAATCTTGGAAGGTTATCTGCCACACTGGTGCCTACATGCTTGTACCAAAATAGTTATGCAATTGGTGACCATGCAGTGAATCTCTACTGTGTTTTAGTGCCATTGCTGCTTCTCTCCATCAGTGTTGGAGTTTGACATACAAAAACACACTGACACACACAAACACACTAGAGATGTGTTTTTACATGCATCTAAATGGTGCTGCAAATTAATGCCTTCTAATCTCAATGAAATTTACACAAACAAATGTAACAAAAAAAGCAAGTTATTATTGTGGCCGGTAAAAAAATGTGCTCAGGCGATGGATTTTTAATGAAAATCTGTCCTCTTGGCCGGTTGGTCAAAAGTTGATTTCAGGCACAGTATTATACATTTTACAAAACAGGAAGCTCATTTCAGTGTAAATTTTGTGTCATGGATATATTCTGAGCCAGCTAACCTGAAACTTGTCTTTGGACTTTTCCTTAGTTTCATGAGCTTTGCGCTTATATTGTGTTATATTAAGTGCTATATTTGTGGAAATCAATGAAATTATGCACAATACCTGCGATCCCACACTGAGTTTAAGGCCCTGCTGTATGTACTGGCTCTCTAATATGGGCGAGACTGGGTTCAGGTCTTGTCTTACATCTCACTAGCAATATGATGATAATTTCTGACATCACTCTAATATGAAATGAACTACTCAATAACAGAGATTTTTATGGAAACATTTACTGTCATTTCATACTTCCCTTGTGCATTTACCTCGACTTGAGTAAATATTCCAGACAGTCTCTCTATATTTGATAGACAAGCTCTTTCACTGGAGATGATAGAGGATGGATGCATGACTTACTGTGCATTCCTAGTGCGCTCTCGTGTTTAATTCTAACATCTATATTGATCACATATTTGCTATAAAAAGAGACTTGGTGTCCTCGTGTTACAGCCCCTTCTAGTTTCCCCACTGCATCACAATGGTGGCTGTGTAACATCGGGACTAAAAAAGTTTCTGTCAATAAAACCATTGCTTTCAATCTTAACCCTTACAGCTTGCTAATATACGTCACCGTCTGTCTTAATTGTTTGCAGTTAAACAGCAAATGGGGAACAAAAGGATTCTAGGCAACTCGCAAAAAAAGCCATTTTGTTTTCTGTGTAATTGAGGTGGCCAGCTGTAATGCCATTATTCCAGTCGATAGTGTATCGTACGTTGAGGGTAGTAACAACTAAAAGTCTGGGTCAGCAAGTATGGTCTTTTATTGGAGCCCTCCACTCGCTCACAGGCTTCACTTTACAAGGGAAACTTCACTAAGCGACTGACTCGGTGCCTCAGCTCCCCTTTTACAGGTTAATACAGAATCCCATCCAAGTCACTCAGACAGCTGGGTAGCAGCACGACTCATAAACACATCATAATCAGCCCACTAAGAGGTGGGTTGAATTTTAGTGGCTTGTGCCCCCAAGCACTGTGGATACCCCTAATTCCACAGTAGCACAAGTCAAAAATCCTTTGTGCTTTAAAGACGGGGCTCTGACCTCCTACCTTTTCCCCCAGCACAGAGGCAAGTCTATCATTATCACTCATTAAGCCTGACTAACCTGTTTTTATTCTCACTGACTAAACAAAGGATAATTATAATAAAGATGTGGACTCTGTGCTGTACCATACAGCATGTGTCACTGGCTGCACTCCAGTAAGTCGGATCTGAAATAAATACTGGTTAGCTGCTTTTCATGTCAGAAAATTCTAACAGCAGATTTTGTTCATTGGACATGAGAGGTGTCAGATCTAGTTTCCATAGTGTTTATCCCAACTATAATGTAATTTACCTCTCTTGTTAAGTATCTACAAGTGGCTGATGAAGTATAATGGTTTCTTTAGAAGTAGGTATTTCATAAGGAGCCAAAGTCCTTATGTAGCACCAGTTTCAAAAGTAGCCTTTTAGGACACAGTAATCACCAATGGATGATTACTGTGTCCTAAAAGGCTACATAGTCTATCTATGCAATAGAACGATGCAAATACTTTTGAAACTGGTGCTACATAAGGACTTTGGCATTTGCTTTTGCTCAGAGGTAGAAAACCTACATCCTACATTAAGCACTGCACCACAACGAACCAATAAAGGCTCTCGCTGGTGGATGATGTGATGCAAACTTGTACATGTGAAATAATAGTGGCTGGCTGATAACAAACAATCTCATGTCACATTTAAACTGTAAGCTAAAATATATATAGTTATATATATTAATATTTGATTGGAGTTTGGTCTGAGTTTAAAGGGGAGATATGGGGCTGGTTCTGTCTCTTGATGGACTTCTTGACTCTTTGCATCCATGGTGGTGGCAGGGGTAACTGGAAATACAAAAGTATTAAGTATTAAGTAAGTCTGTTGTTTAAGCAACAGCTGGGGGGCCACCAAAACAGAGATTGAATGTGTGTATGGGAGTATTGGAATGGCCTATTCCATAAAGTTGCATAATTTCCAAATGGATTGACACACTTGAACACGATTTTGTGAAAAGATTAGTCATGAGCAAAAAGACAGCTAATTAAGGGCTAATGCTAAATGACAAAAAGGGGGTGTGTCAGTGGGGGTGGTCTAAAAAAAGTGCATAACTTTTGAATGGATTTATGTAACACACTAAACTTCAAAGAAAGACACACAGAAAGGTGGACATGCACATACAGCCGTGCACACACACACACACATCATTTGGCCACATCCTCTTTCATTACTTGTAGGCAGGCATCATTGTACTAGTGAGAGGAGGTTGTGAGGTTGTTTGGTGAATACATAATTTCGTGGATGCATTCGAGAACCAGGTTGCAGCTATTGCAAGTTCACACTTAAATTTTTCTCAATGTCTTGTTTTTCACATGGACTCAATATAATAGAGACTGGGTGTTATTTCTCGCTATACAATAGATTTAGTATATAGTTTGGCCCTTTGTCAGTGAAAGTGCCGTGATACAAAATGTTAACATACTAATACTGGCTGGCTGTAGCTGAAGGGCAGTGCGTCATGATGGTCACAATCCAGCATTTGCAATGAAGAGGCTGCTGGGTATTGTCAGAATGGTTGAAAGCTGCTATTCTGCATATATATATATATATATAATAGAAGAGCGCAGAGAAAGTGAGGGAGAGAGAGAGATACAGTCCTTGTAAACATCGAGGCAGGTGAGCAGCTCAACAACTACTGGGGTTTTGGGATTTAAATGCAGTTCACGACTGAGTGCCTCTCTGTACGCTCATATTCTCCTTGCCTCGCTTTTAACTCCATCCCCAGGTGCCGCACGGTGCATCTTTAATCAGGGCATGTCTGTCTTGACACCTTCATGTCACCAGAACATGCCTTTCTGCAGCTGTGTGAAGAATAGTCATCAGGCGGTGACATGATGGAAGCTGTTACAGCCTCAATCACATTGCGGGACCAATCCCTGCTTTTTATATTATGCGTGCGTTTGTATGTATCTGCAGGTGGGGGGGTGCATGTATTTTAGTGGAAGACACAGCAGCAGCTGTTTTTGATTTGATTGGGGACTTCCAACTTTACTGTATGTGTCTGTCCCCATGTTGATTGCCAAGGATAAACCTATTGCTGCTAACAAGCGTGGAGTCAAGCTGCCAGAATGAGAAAAAGTCATTTCCCCTCCTCTTGTCCTCATCTCTCAGCAAACCTTGACATTTTCCAGCACAGAATTGTGAAGTATTTCTTAAGTCCTTTCACGCCTCAGTTGACAAATTGGATCAACCTATCGGTTAACCTTCACAAGAAGAAGAGATAATACTTGAGCACATTTCTTAAAAATAAAACATAAGCATGGTCGTCTTTTACTTGTTTGACAACCTTTCATGCGTCACTCTTCTGAGCCGCTTGCTTACTTAGACACACCTGCATGTTTGATTTTTCCAAAAAGCAATGGTGGCAAGTATTAACATCAAATTTACTCTCTTTGCTCGCTGGTTTGGTCTACAACAGAATGTCGCCCCATCAGTCATTATTTTTTTAGTCATGCAGTTAGGCTTTGCAGGAAATAGGTTTTGATCTAAGAGTAAAAATGTACTTAATATATATACATATTGTCAAGGCCTCAACTAACTCATTGGCAAATACAAAAAAATAAAAAATAAAATAAAAAATGTTCCTTGTACAAAATGTAACCCTGTTGAATACACTGCAAAAATAGGACAGTCACTGCACAAAACCCAAGTAGTTTTTCTATAGCAGAGAGTAGAAATGACATCCAGAAAATGCTTTGTCCTGTTTTAGACAAGGAAAAACACTTGAAGTTGAATATAACACAATTGTTCATTGTCGTCAAACTTTATTTTTTCTTACTAGAGATCGTATGGTATTAATTTAATCTCTTCAGTTGAGAGATTTGTCCATGATCTGTTAGCACAAAGCCTGTGTGAAGGAAACAGCTAGCCTCAAAAGAGACAAAAAAAATGCTCAATTGTGATGTGACGGCTGGATAAATGGCTTGTTAAATCATTTCTCATTTTTATAGTTATACATATCAAGTACAGCAAGTGGAATGTATGAATTAAATTCTGCAAAGGTCTTTCTGACAGAGCCTGTCCGCTGTTTCCTTTTGCTTCCAGTCTTGTCGAAACATGTCCTTGACCGATCCTTGACCTTCATCAGTTTTCTTGTGCTACAGTCAGACGCCTTTCACAAGCATTCACAAATTTCAAACATGAGCAACTTGGTTTGATTTGTTTCAGAAACATGGCTGCCTCATACTGGAACAGATATATATATATATATAGGGTTTTTTTTTTAATTTTAGCATTGTTTTAGCTCTTTTTCTTTTCATTTTTTTGGTGCTAATTTCAAGTAATTTTTTGTAGCTTCTTACTAATTCTTGCAAATTTTTGGGTCATTCATTCATTCATTCATTGTTCGTAACCTATAACATTCGTAACATATAGACAGACAACTGTTCACGCTCACAGTCACACCTACAGGCAATTTAGATTCGCCAGCTAACCGAACCTGCATGTCTGTAGAATGTGGGAGAAAGCCGGAGAACCCGGAGAACCCGGAAACCCACGCTGACATGGCGAGAACATGCAATCTCCGCACTGAAGGGCCCCCCTGCCCAAGGTCTGAACCTCGCCCCAACCCGTTTTCAAACAGGGGACCCTCTTGCTGTGAGGCAACAGCACTAACACACCATGGTGTAGTGGTTAAGTTGCTCATTGCATTTTTTCTATGTATTGGGAAAAATAAAGCCAATTTGTTCAAGTTTCAAAAGGTTATAGCACAGCGGTGAAACTGATATAGATTTCCCTGTGTATCTTCAGGTAAGACTGACTGCAAACATAAATAGATAATAAAGATGGCCAGCAGTACAGGTGCACATCTTAAAATCTCCACCTGTTTCAGCCTCTTTGAGTACACTCTGGAGTCCCTTTCTGGGCTTGGTCCTGTGTAGCGTGGTGCTGGGCGAGGTAATGGAGACCGTGGGGGCATCAGTAATCCCACCAGCTGTCCAAGGAACAGCCTCAAATCTCTGTTCTTCATCCCCCTCATAGTGACATGAGCCCAGCTTGGGCGTTTGTCTACTGAATGCTTAAGGTTGGACGGCACGGCACGGTCTTAACAGACGCCAGGGGCAGCCGTTTGGACCATCAGCTAGTGCCTTCCTACCAGCGCCCAAGCGCATTGGGTCACAACGAGCTGCCTTGGCACCACCAGAGAATGGTTTCCTAGAACTGATTGGCTGTCAGGCTCAATCCATTCGCTGCCCCCAGGAGCATGTCTCCATGACCAATTTAAGAGGCAGAGTCAGAGCCTTCCCACACTCCCTGCCTCAGAGAGACAGAGAACAACAGTAGTGTAGATGTAGGCAGATTAAATATATACTTGTTAAAAGGCTGCATCAAGCCCCAGGTCATCTACAGTGCTCAGAGTTATTGATTTGAGTTTTTTTTTTTTTTTTTGCTCAGCATTGGTGTGTTTTCTCTTTTAAGTTTAGCCTGTTGTGGACAAATTTGTTATGTGTTAAATGCTAATTTCCAACCAGAAAGATACTGCAGCATAATAGCACCTCCCTTTATAAATATAAATCTGTATGGTATTAGATAATCTATCAGCTTTGCTAAAGTCTGTGGATACTTTCATTTTGATTTTGACAGTAAGCAAATCTCAGCACTACTTTTCTCAGGATTTATATTTATTTTTAATCTTAAAACGGCCAAACAAGAGATTCCTAATCACAGCCATAAGCTAAAAAGTTAAGCAAGTCATGTTTAATCATGATATTCCCAGACATTACTGCTCTGACTCTCTGCTTTTGATATAAACTGACCGTTTCAATAGGAAACATTAATCGTTTGCAGGAGGCCCTCTCCTCTTGGAATAGAAACAGGGAAGGGGGTCACTGAGGGAGATCTGTGCTGTCTCAATTAGAAGAGGAGGCGTTTTTCTCACTGGGCCCTGCTCCAAGCCCAGCTGTGTACCTTCCACCGTGGGCTGAGCCTCTCCCTGCATACTGAAAACATTACTGGCCACAGGTCAGAGTGTCACTCTGTGGGACTTCTCCTGCTCCCTATACACACACCTTTTATTTAGAGATCTAGGCTAACCAGAACCAGGTGGTTTGAGTAGGAGGACAGAAAACTAGTTAGCTTTAAAACAGACACAGTTATGCCGGGTTGAGCGAGTGCACATGTATTTTTTGGGGAAGGGTGTTTTGTCACACATGAGTGTGCATGCACGCACACTTAACACACTATCCACAGTTTTCATCATCATTATCATTATCAGCCACTTCCCCCACTCCCTGTTATCATTAGGCATGATGATGATTGCATGTTTGAGAGCTCCACACCCCCAAACTGCAGCTCCTCTGTAATGGTTCACCTTGAGCTAAGGAGTATTTCTGGAAAAAAAAAAAAATGTCAAGGTTAAAACCTGGCAAAAAGAAAAAAAATGCTCGCACAGATAACTTACAGAGATACTTATTAATTTCAAATGCAATCATTTACCAATTATAACAAAAATGTTGAACATGTATGTCCACTCAAATGCAGGCACTCATCTTGTTGTCAAAGCCTACATTATGTCTCTTTCATACTGGATTTATGGATTTTTGTATCTTCTTTTTTAGTTTACACAATCAATGCAGGTTTTCCAAGCTGAAAGAACTAATTTCTGAGTCAATGGGAGAAGGATTGCCTTTTTGAGAGTGGGAGCATGATTTTAAGATCCAAGATAGCAGGAGGAGTGGATAGCAAGGTGTGTATCCACACAGCAAATTGGCTTCGGGGTTGAGAAAGAGACCTCTGTTTAGCCTTCGTCAGTGGGAGAAATTGGTCACAGCTGGATTTCACTGGTCAATTGGTACGTTCAGATCTTGAGCGTGCTCTCTATTTTTGAAGGTCTCACTCATTATTCCAGCTATAACTGGGCCAAGCACATTATCTTGACGGTAGAAGTTCAGAGACGCCTTTGTTCTCTTTGTTTTACCCCCTAATACCTTAATACTTTTCATTTATTCACTCATTGCTTCCCCCATCATATCTGTTTTGTTTTTGTTTAGTTATGGGTTTATGTGTGAAATGGTAGAGATACTGAACTTCAAAGGATTCAGAGAGGATTCACCGGTCAATTGGTACGTGTGTGTATATATATCTATTTAACACTTCTGTGGAATTGGTATTTCTGTGGATCAGACATGGCTGAGGCCAATGACTTTTACTTCGAATCCATCTCCTTTAGACGGACTGGCAGCTCTCCAGCAGCTCAATCCTCGGTGTGAGTCCCTGAGATGGAGGACAGGGCACATGTTTGCAGGCAGATTGCACATTTGAGGGAATAAATTGCCTCGTAGAGGACCAGACTCCACATTGTCTGTTCCACTCTGTGTTCCTTTGCCTTTAAATATGTTTGTTGAAGACCTGTCATCTGCAGTTTCTTTTATTTCTTTTCAAGGCCCGCTCATTTTATGGTGTCTGGTGGCGGGGCTCAGCCGGATGGTCTGTGTCCGGAAGTGAACATGTGGTAGTGTTTAGCTTTGTAATGCCCTGGGTTTTATGGACGTCTTGAGGGAGATATCGCATGGAAAGCAACCAGGATAGTGATTCTGGGCCAACAAACAGACTGGATGTCCAAGTGTTGGAGAACTCTTGTTATCACAGAGCTTCCCAAGGGTATACCTCAGTCCAAGGCCCACAGAGAAGGCTTAACTTGGATGCCAAGTCATCTTTAATAAGCCAAATCTGTTTTTGCTCAAACATTCATGTATTTTTTCAGTGAAACCTCTATCAATCTGGTGACTCCTTTTGGCATGGAGCAGACCTTAACTCCCCCTCAGTTAATGGAATGTGTAACAGTTTCACTCACCAGAGACTCATCTTCATGTGGTTTTGTTGGCTGCAGTGAATCTTTCATGTGTTTTGTTCAATGTGATTTTGAAACACTTCCTCCTTGACATTCTTCTCAAGGCCCCTCGCCCTTGTAAGTTAATACATTACAACAAATCAGTGTGAAATACAAACTATTTATAATTCATTGGTACATCTCTCCTCCCAAACTTGCATGGCTGATATCAAGTCAGAAACGTTTGACCCTGTTTTTCCCTCAGAGGACCATCTGGCCCAAGAATCAGCTATGCTGCAAGTTGAGCTCTGCATGGTACAGTCAGCGCAAATCTTAGAAAGCGCTGTTCATATTTCAACAGATTTCTCCAGACTCTGTATATCCAGATAAAAACACATTCCTGACCTGACTCTTCACCTTATTCCACCTCAATTAATAATTGATTGTGCAGCTGGTATTATCTCGTAATAAAGATTTTATTATTACTATATTGTTCTGCCAGCCTAACACAGAAATAATACATCTCTTTGTCATATAAATTAATGTCACCATTGTACACAATGGCTTCAAGGAAACCAGCGGGCTGCCAACAAATCTTGCGACTTTGTGCCCATCACAAATGGCTCTTTGTTGAGTGATTGTTTGGGAGATTCCATTTACAAATATAAATCTGTCCAGGAAGGATGGCTTTGTTGTCAGAGTATTATATGTTAGCCACTGGGCAACTCATAAAACACGTTTAAATGTTGGCAAGGACTTTGATCAGCTGTTATGGCCCTGCACTGTTGGACAGGTTAATCTTTCTTGGCAAAAAACAATTAGATGGATGTACATTCCCAAAGTCAAACTATAATGAAAAAAACAAAGTTTTCCCAAATTTAAAGGTTCAATTTGATATTCTAAAGAATATAGTTGATTTTTGAGACTCCAGTTCATCAAATACAGATGACCTTGGATGGTGGTCAGACTGAACAGCATGTTCTCACTTGCAACTCATCAAATACATTGCTTTGTCAGAGATGTTGGTTTCAGATCCCACCCTAAGAGGCACATTTTGTGGAGATATGATTTGCACCGGGCACGTCAGTTGTAGAGGCAGTTGGCAACAACCCAACTCATCAAATACTGCTGCTTTGTCAGTGGACGTCACCAATGCACAGAGGAACCTTTTGTGGCGCAAAACACACTAGGCGGCAGTAGTTTGTAATGCCACTGGCAGCTACTGTAATATAAAGAGAAGGTTTTTATAGGGAGGGCGGGAAGGGAGATGGATGGGTGACAAACTCTGGATTTGACTCAAGTGCCTGCTGTTCATTTCCCATGTGAATTTTAAAACATAATGTTTTTCTTGACCTAACCATGGACATTGTATTCTGCCTAAACCTTAAAAAAACTAAAAACAAATTGTTTTAACTTCATTGTAAGTTTAATTTGGAAAAAAAAGAGACTGCATGCATGTAACAGCAGAAACTGTACATTTCACTTGGCAATGTCCAAAAAATGACTCAGGAGGGCAACTAGTGTGTCATATTTAAATGTACAGGTCCACTGACAAAGTGGTGGTATTTGATGAGTTGGGATGAGAATTTGTTGGACCAAATCACCAATCTGCTTTGGTATTTGATAATCTGGGAAGGTGAGACTCAACAATAAACTATTTTTCTCCAGAGTTACATACTGCACCTTTAACTCGACCTAATTATGATGCCGAGTGCAAGGTGTGATTTTTAGTTACAACTTTAGTGTTTTGGACACATTCATAAAACTCCTTTTATTGTTGCAACCAACCATCTGGTTGAAATATGCCACCTATAGTCATCCTCTATACACACCTGGGACTTCACTAGTGTGGCAGCTCGAATGTGTGCAAGCCCTCCAGGGCCCATCAGTCCACATGCAGTGCTCAGAGGAAACATGTGACATGTGGCATAATTGAGTCAGCCAGCAAATACAGTTGCAGAAATCAGCCAACTGATGCCACTACTCATTGCCCAGCGGGAGAGCTCTGAGCTGTATAGGATGGCATCAGAAAGGAATGTGCCTGTTTCAGATTATTAAAGGCTCTGTTTTTCTGTTTAATTTGAGATAGCATGGGGCCCTGGGGGTAAGGGCGAAGACAGCTGAGGCACTGACGAATGGGCTGAGAGCACCCTGCTGAGAGTGTAAGGCACCTAGGTGAGAGATTCAAGTGGCAGCAGGGAAAAGAGAATGGAGGTTTAAGAGAACAATTTACTACCAAAAGCAGCCAAATTCCCCTTCTCAGTTTAATTTGCCCTCCGTCTGAGGGCCATTCTCTGAGGGAGATCATTGTTTCCTCATGTTTTATTTTTGCTGGCTCTCCAGTTTCTTTGTCCAAGGCTCTTGCTACAAAAGAAATCCAGCATGATTCCTCTGGCCTCACTGGTAACTGACTCAGTGTATGTGAGTCGGGATTTTGTGGCTGTAATCTTGTTGTCATTGGATTTATTTATGAAGTTATTAATATTTATTTTGTATCTGTCTTATTTGGTGGGTTTGGGGGAGTTCTGATAGAAAATTACAGACACTGAAACATGAAAATGCTGATATCTGCCAGTCCTGTGAAATCAAAGGCATCAAAAAAGCCTAATCCTGGAAATTGGATTTTTTTTTTTCATTTGAATGGAGACAAGCACATTGACATAAAAACAATCAGCAATTAAGGACCTGTTTTGACGTAAATCTTTCTGTATTTTCAGCCATAGACTTTATAAAAACAATGGACGTAGCCACAGAGATGTCACCCATTGGTTTGTGGACGTGTGTGAAGTCTTCTGGCATTTCAGCCATCGACATCTTGGTTTTTGGAGCCAGAAGTGAACATATAACATGGGTAATAACAGGACTGACTCACTTTTGGAGCCAGCCTCTCGTGGCCACTAGTGGAACTGCAGTTTTTGGCACCTCCCTTTTGGCTTTATTTTTCTGCCCCAGAGGTTGCCTCTTGGTTTCACCTGCCTTTACCAAGTGCTACTGTTGTTGAAAATTAACTTGGTCTTTGTCAAGTCTCAGTCATGCACTGCATATTTAGAACTTTATTAATAAAAGCCTTAAAGACAATGTTGTACCCTTTTCAGTGCATTGATCAAAAATTTATTTTTAAATGAGTTGACAGTGCTTGCAAGCACAGCACAGCAGGTCCGTAAAAGTAGTAAAAGTAACCTAATCGTGGGCTTTTCCTCGTCATGCGAACATGAGAGGGTTGTGTCTTCCTAAAAAAAAATCTAGCAAATCCATTTAAAAGCATCTATGAATTCTTGAGTCCCCCCCTCTCACCACGCTGCATCTGTTAAATAAAAGAAAGGTCAAGCTATTGGCTGATGTGCATCTCGGAGCTCCACTGAGTATGAAGGGGATACTGCATGCTGTGTATGGCAGTCCAAGGTGACTTAAAGTTAGAGTGCAGAGTCATGTCAGCCTTTCAGGAACATCCTTAGATGTAGACAGAAAATCAAAACATAATACTCTACCATTGGTACAAACTCGCACCCCTTTTAGTCCTATTTAAAACAGTAAACAACAGCATCCCTGATGTCATGTGTTGACAGAAAGCACTGGAGTTAGGCAGGTGCCTTCAGCATTGCTTCTTCTGGCCGCCCAGGAGATACTGCCTCTTTGATTGTTTCTTCAAATATGCAAGCCAGCGCTGGGGGAGCAGATTGTTTGTTCTAGATTTCCTAGGAGACTCCCACCTTGGGCTTAAACAGAGCGGTTGTGATGATTAGCAACAAAGTGTGCTGCTTCTCCCATAATCCATTGGGAGGAAAGGGTAGGGTCTAAGGAAGCTTCTGTCTCATGTTGCTGCTTCCTCTCATCCCATTGCCCCCTTCTCAGTACTGTCATTCCAGTTTAAAAACTTGACCTTCTGTCCTGTACATGGACACCTATGTTTTCAGATGTGGATGTTGTTGAAGTGTAAGTGAAGAGTAATACAATCTGACGTGTGGTGTTTGCCCGGCGTGCTGCCTCAATAATGTCTCTATTATGAAAACAAAGGTCTCGTCATTCTTGGACCAATTTGTCTTCTTGTGTTCAGTCATGTAACAGAGACTTAATGCCATTTTCTCAGATTGTGGGGGGTAACACAATTATCTCCTTGGCTCGGACGAGTTGACAGACAGGGCCTAAGGGAAGTAGACGTGCTTATCAACCATCTACCCACTGTCACAATGACAGGAATGTTAGCGCACGCAAACAAATGAAGAGGGGGAAGTTATCACAGGACTGTGATGCCACAGCTGATGATATTGCACATTATGTAGTTTCATTTTGATGCTGAAGAGGGTTGTCATCAGTCACATCCGCCTTTCAACTAACCTGTGTTATACCACGTGTAGTGGCCTTACGGGTGCAAGGCTGGACTCAAAGAACATAGTGCACTTTAATGCTGCTGTGTAGCTTATTTTAGCAATGAAGAATGTGAGAGCACTTGTAGTAGCTGACCCTTTTTAACTGATCATTAATCGTCAATTTTGGGGTGGATGTTTATCTCGTTTATCTTATTGTAGACTTGCGCATAGTATATTCCTTTGTACACCTCTTTGTGCCCCGCTCTCTCTCTCTTTCTGTTTATCATGACACTACTGCTGCAGGAGTGTGAGCTCCATGCCAGGGCCATAGTGTGTCCAACTGCCCCACTTACACACTTAGTGACAGGTCTAACTGTTGGCATCACTTGGTTAACGTTACCTAATGGGTTTAATGACTGAGTCGAGCTGTTTCAGTGTCAGTGTGAGTTTGTTGGGACCATTAAACAACAGCGTGCTGTTTGTTAACCACTCCTGCTGTGTTAGTGATAACAGTGCAGATGTTGAAATGACTGTTCTGTGTAATCGCAGCAACAGAAAATGTAATGATCCTTTTCACTAGTAAAGGGGATGAGGGGTATTATCTCATAAGTGTCCACCTCTACCTTTTGGGTCATTAGTGGGTGTTGCAGACGTCTTTTAGGGGCAACATCAAGGCATTGCCCTGGTGGCATCTCGGGACTCAGTTGTGGGCAACAGCAGACTGTTGTCTCATCATTTCCCAACCAAACGGCTGATATACATTTTTCGCTGTTTGATAATATTAATCGGTCAAAATTTTTGTTGTCATTTAAGGGTTAAACTATTAATTGTTTACATCGCTTCATGGAATGACTGTGGTTTTTACATATTCATTATATTTAATGACTTATTCAAATGCAGGGTGCATCATGAAGTTGGTTTGTTATATAGCCTGCAACACATTTCACACTAGTAGCTCTAAGAGTAGCTGGTTTGTTTTGCTTTTTATTAAGAGAGTGGTGAAATGGGACCAAAATGCTGAAGTTTTCTGGTATGGAAACTATGATCTTTAATTGGTTTATACCATCTGTTGTTGTTTTACCCATCTTTGCCTGTCAGCGCACGCTTTATCATGCTTATATGTATTTGCATTCTCATAAGTATAAATTATTTATTTAACTTTGTTGTGTGAAGTAGAATTTTTTTAAACACCATCGAATTCTTGCTTTTCTGCGATACCGAAAGCAGTCATTGTTACATTTTGATTACATCGCAGGCTGCACAGTTTTGTTACATTGCATATGATTTCCAAATGTTGATGTAGTAATTCAGACTTTTTATTCACCTGCAGTGAGAAAAGACGTAAAAGACGAGACTGATGACAGAATGCCACAATTCAAGAAAAAGGCGAAGGAGCTTCGCATCCTGGATGCCAAAACTGCACAGAATCTTTGTAAGTATATACAGTTTTGTTTTTGTAAGTATTTTACAGCTACTGACCACAGGTTTAACACCATTAGTTCATGAGGTACTATATTCTTTTTAACCATGACCTTTTATGACAGAAATGTCAGCGTTATTTTCCATGACACCCCAGGCATTTTCATACCCCCATGAACAGCTCAAGAAAGTTGTTTGTGGCAAACAAACAGTAGAATGCCCTTAACAGCGATAGTGTTTCACCGAGCTGTTGTGGGAAATGTTTTCTTGCCAGTTTTTTAGCAGTCACCACAAGTGCATATAGATTGTGTCCACGCTCTCAGTCTGTAATCATGTTTAAAGCACATTTCTGTGAGAACAGAGCACTATAGCTACATGTAAGAATCCCTAGGAGCCCGAGTGTATTTAGTGTTTAGCTGTTATCGGTGTACATTTTTTACGTCTCCCTCCAAGCGTCCCTTTATATTGTTGCGGTAGACGGAAAGGTTTTCTTGGTTGGGGATCATTTTAGGTTTGATGCAAATGGTTTAAAGAAACGTTCTGCCTTCAGCTCAACCCCTGCACCTCCTCTCCTCCATGTGATCCCAAATCCTTGATATGTGTATGAATTTATTACACAAAAAATGAGTGACTGCTTGCAGCATTGTTTTGATTGGGCGGTAGAGCACTTCATTGTTTCCCCAACTCTGTGGGGTTTCATCTGTAGCCTTGATATCACTTACCTCAGAGATACAGTGTAAAAGATAACTCCTTGTGCAATATGCATGTCAAATGCTAAAATTACAGGTCACCCTTCTTGCAACCTTTATGTCACCCTCTTTATTTATGCAAGTTTTTCTTACCTTCTTATTTAAGGGATGAGCAGAGAGGTGTGCGATGGCGTACTGTAGACTGGGATGAGTATTTATTTTAGCTGGATATATACTGTGGATGAGGACTGGAGGCAAACTAGGATGTCAAAATGAGATGAGGGATTCACGTACACCACAGAAACATGACCAATTATATGTGCCGCCCAACCAATTCCCTCCCTGCGTGCTGGTAATATCTTGCAATGGCTTCATATTCTTGCGTTTTCCATGAAGAGAGGCCAGATGAATGAGTTCATCAAGTATTGAGATCTGATGTCAGGACGGGGCATGTGGCATGAACATAAGGATGACACACATTAGTGTCTGTGTGTGAGTTTGTATGTGAGCATGTGCGTGCATGTCACTGCACTTGTGTGTGGGGGTTGTGACAATGTTGATAGGTGTCTCTGCCATCTTTGATTACAGCCCCAGCAGATGGGCTTTGAGTTTGGCAGGAAGCAAAAATAAGTGTAGAAAATCTCACCTCCATAATGGCAGTGGGTGGAAGGCATGTGGTCCTACACAGATACACAGCTCCCCCGGGTCGTCTTGACACATAATGAAGCATCGTAGATCATATTCACTGCCTGCTGCAGAAACCTCTGAGATCCCTTTTTTTGATGTGTGTTGGTATTGAAGGTTCAGTGACTGGGATGGGTAGCGGGACAAAATGAATGATTGTGATGCCAGTGTCACTTCATGTATTCTGGTATAATGATTATGCATACCACTGTCTGATGAATTGTGTCTGCCAATCTGTCTCTCTGTCTGTCTGTGTGGAAACATACTAGCAGCTTTTAAAGTGAGCTGCAGGTGAGCATTTGACTTGTGGCTAAGCACTCTGTCTCCCAACCCATTGGCTATCAGTCTGATGACAATATACCTCTTGGGCCAATGGAAAATACTTAGAGGGTTCTGGTGTAGCCAATGCATATGCAGGTCAAAACTTCCGATTCTATGCACTGTTCATTGTTTAGTAACTTGAAACAAATCCTGACAGTAGTTTGGGTAATATTTATATACACATAGATTACCAAGAAATAAGCAAATATAAAGCGAAATAGCCAGTGGGTTCTGAGATTGCATTTGCATGCTCACAGCATAAAAAGATAAAACCCTATAGTTTTTGCAGTAAATAAAATAAATTAGTGATGGTGATAATGCATTACCCTATTCACTTGACTAGTAAAACAAATGTTGAAGACAAACATTAGACCAAAATTGTGGGCAATCTTCTTTGTGTAAGTGGATAAATCATCAAATGGTGAGGGAAGGAACCTGAAGAGAAAGACTGTGTTATATGAAAAGATTTAGACTAAGTAGGTAAAATTATATATAAAATAATATTCTAACACCTTAGAGCCCAGCTCTCAATGACAGCCCACTTTTCAACAATACAGTTTAATCAAAGCAGCTTATTGTATTAAATGCAGACCAATTCAAGTACAATTATAACTGAAAAAAACACACCTTTAAATCACCAGCAATCAGTAAGTTTAGCCTGGAGAAGTTTTGGAGCTGAAGCAAGATTTTGCATTCTTAAATGGTATAGGGTACATACATTTATTTGTCTGCAGTATTTAATAAAAAACAATAAGCATACTGTAGGCTTGAAATGTTTAAAAATCACTGAGTAGTGATGGAGACTTCATAGGAACTTGGGCCAGAAGTATACCCTGCGGAAGCAAACTTTACCAGAAGTTGTTAGATGTTGAAACTTGAATAGTTTGAGCCATTATAAAAGTGTTGTCTCTTGTAAGTTTGACATGAATTTACTTAGAATATGTTAACTTGAGTTTAAACACATCTCCACCTGCACCATTTTGCTGATCTTGGCAGGCTAAAGTTAGTATGCAGCCAGGAAACAACCAAAAAGGTTCAGGGTTACCACACCCATCAGAGCATCCAAAGAGTAAAAATTCAACTGCTAGATGACTGCAAAAGTTGGATTTTCAGCCTGTCAATCATTATCATCTACCCCCATCTGTATCTACTTCAGTTTGTAATTTAGAATATATCCCAGGATCATTTTTGACAACACTTACCCAAGAGAACCTAGCATCCAGCTGTTGGTTTCATATGAGGAGGATGTAAAACATATTGAAGAGACACTAATAAATGCATATTGTGTAGACAACAAATGAGGATGACATGATCCAGTTGATGAAATGCAGCACAATCAGGAAATGTCTTGCTAATGAGGGGAGACTTGCATAACTCTAGATTACCAACAGAAGAAAAGCAAGTCTGAATGGAGGGACTTTTTCTGCAGTTCTTCGGCTCTGAGTCACCAGAAACCCGACACAAAGAAACCACAAAGGTCATTGTTGAGTAAATAAAGCTGTATTATACCTCACATCAAAAGCAATAGTCCTGTTATGCCTTAAATATGTACTGTATGTCAGTAAATGCAGTAAACAGTCTGTGTAAAAAATAGTAATAGACTGTGACAAAAAAAAAAGATGCATTACCTCTCCGTTTGTTGCGCGTCAAATACAGACATCAGGTCCCACTGCAGCAGCAGTACAGCAGCTGTTGAGTGAGTCTCCTCCAACTCATTACCAAACCTCCACCTGTGACTTCCACCTGTATACACCATCAGCTCCAATTTCCACTGTAGGCACCCCACCTGGAGTGAGACACCCACTTGGCTGTCCCCCGAGACAGATTCAGTGTACTTCTTTGTATCCACCCAAACAAAACCATGTAGCCCTCCCAGATGACAACATTACAGGTACTGCCAGTAAATCACCATCTTTAACTACAATTATTATTATTATAGTTCACTTTAGATGACTTTGTTGTATGACTTTGGCAGCTCGCTCTGTTACTGCTGAATCTTGATGTTTTCCTTGCCAATTTTTGTCAGGGTGACACAAACTATCCTGTTGAGGGCCAGAAAGTGTATTAGTTTTTCCAAGTGACACGTCAGGTCTGTGGTCATTTTGTCTGAGGAGCGATGAGTGCTGAAACGTCTCTTTGAACCCCGCGGTCTAATAAAAAAAAAAGGGGGGGAGGAAATGACTCTCTTCTCTTTCCATCACAACAGCAATTTTCTTGGGCTCGTTCCGCCTGCCTTATGAAGAGATCCGGGACATTGTGCTGCAGGTAGACGAGGAAAGACTGAGCGAATCACTCATCCAGGTAAGACTGATGTTCAGTGTGGTGTGTTAGTTTTTTCACTCACATACACACACTTATTTCCCTCCCTGCAAAGCGTGTGTGTGTGTGTTTGTGTGTTTGTGTGTGTGTGTGTGTGTGTGTGTGTGTGTGTGTGTGTGTGTGTGTGTGTGTGTGTGTGTCAGAGAGAGACACTTTCTCTACATGTTCACATGAAAAGACAATTTTTGAATTTCAGCGTCTGGCGGATAGCTTGGCGACCCCATTTTACACCTGATGTGGTCTGCTTTTTGGCACCAGACTGTCTCCTCATTCGCATGTGGACCACAGAGACCCCCCATTCATCCTCCTATAATGGATGATGAAGGACAGGGCTTGGTAAAGTCTGCCCAATTCCACCCTCCTTTCCTCTTGCCTTTGTCTTAAACCATAATTGATGAGCTTCCTAAAGGCTACTTGTTTTTGCTCCCAATTTTATTTCTGTTTTTTCTTGTCTTGGAAAGCATTAATTGAAAGTGGGGCGGGTGCGTGTGAAGTGAAGATGCATCACTGGACAGTGTGAGCCTCAATTGCACTAATATTTCCTGCACTGCCCCTGTGATGAGCAGTAAACTAGAGCTGTTGTTTTAGAAGTAGAAGGCATAAACTTCCGAAATGAACATCGGACAGAAGATTTGACTTCAATATAATCTTGGCAGTGATACGCTGTGTTCAAGATTTTTTTTATATTCTTCCAACCAGCAGTGTGCATCGTTCAATTGTAGCTGTTATGCTTAAGTCCAGAAGTCTTTCCTAACCTTTAAAAATAAATAGATAAATACATTACCTTTGTGCTGAAATATATGTCCTTTCCCTCATGGCTTATCAACCAATACTTGCACAGGAGCTAGTCTGCTTCCTCCCCTCCTAAGATCCCAGATGCTAGTAAAAGGTGGTGAGGCAAAATGTATTAAGATTGGGCCTATCTGAAGAGCTGCCCTGCAGGACTATTATTTTGAGCACTGATAACCTTTAATTGGCTTGCAATCTGGCAGAAAGTACAGAGCGTATGGTATGAAATAGCAGACCCCCCTCTGCTTTGTGAAGGCGGAAGTTAAGGTGTTGACCTTTTCCCACCTCCAACCTTTTTTTCTGTAGCAAAGTAAAAAATAGCGTATATCTGCCAACAACAAGGCAGCTGTGTCCCCGACACATCCGCACCAGGCCCTCGTTGCACACAGCACCAGACAAATGGTTGGATCGGTTTACAGTAGTCTGGTTTGCTTACAGGGAAAATAACAAACAACTACCCTTATTTTGACCTTGACCAGGCTTTTAGCACCAAATTGGTGTCTGTAGTCAACAGCTGAATAGCTGAAACTATTTTACCAATTTCTCAAGGCTGTTCGATAGTCTCTGAGCCAGTGTACTAATAAATACTGTGATCAACAGATAAAAACCAGACATAACAAAAAGCTACATATCCATGCTCAGATGATGCTGTTACTATGATATGTGCATCCGCTGTAACCTTCAACGTCAGGGTCTAACAAAACCCATTTGAATCAGTGGTGATAAAGAAATGACAGGTGTTCAGGGATGAGTGACAGAAAAGTATGCTTTTTCAGTTTGTCCACATGCACCCACCTTTTTGTGTGGAGTTTCCGTTGTCCTCATTACCACTTCCATTTCGCTCTTTAATAAATGTGAAGGAGGACAATGAGGCTCATGAGAGCAAATGTGTGAGTCATCATAAGCATCTGGGAGCAGAGCTAATGTCACAGAGTCCAGGGGGAGGCAGGAGGACCAGCAGAGTTAACTTATCGGTGTAGAAGGAGCCCGCATCTGGCAAGTGTTTCAATGTTGGTTAGATAACAATGCTTAAGACAGAGCGGAGTTTGAAATGGACCATTAGGACAACACTCTAAAGACATGTTTTATTTACCTATTTTCTTAGTTTCTTACTTTCTTACTTTCACTTTTATTCTGCTTATGGAAACAAACAGTTTAACCTGGGTGTGTCTACTTTTAGTTAGTGTTTTATCTACAACAATAATTCTCATAAGTTTTACCTAATGAAGCTCTCATCACAATTATGTGATTTAATTAACTGATGTTTATATTATACACTTACAGTATTACCTTTACTAATATTTTACTATGTTTGAGTTTTTAAAATAAGTGGATTACTTGAGATTAAAACATAAAAATATATATATGAAGACTTCTCAGACACTTTTGAGTGGCAGTGCAGGCCTTCTCCATTAGATTTTGCTAGGAACTTAGTAATACCTTATTAAATATGCCTCTTATAACCTAAACATTGTGGTGAATGAGTCACTTATAAGAATGTGCGAAATGTGTGAAATATTATCACTATACTGTTCAATACTATACTTTTTAAAGCTTAGTTTATTTATCATATTGTTGGTTTATATGTTAACATTTGTTTTTAAGTACTTATAATTTGAGTAGGAGACATGAGCACACGATTTTTTGTGATAATGACTACATTTGCCTTGATTTTTTTTTAAAATTGTAATTATTTTAATATACACTATGCAGGATTTAAAAAAAAGACAAACAAACAAACAAAACAATATATTTACTCATATTAAGATAATTATCCCTTTCAGTTATCACTTATGAACCGCAAGAAGTGTGCAGCAGTATATTTTCATATATCTTATTTTCTGAGTTTGGGGCATTTATGAGCATGTATGCCCGCAGTGCTCCAGTGAGGCTTAGACTTTATAAAATGGTGTGAGACTGTTAGTAGCAGGCACCCAGGAGACACAGTGCTGAAAAAATGCAAATTAACAAGCTACAACGCCAAATGAGAGTGATTTTGGGGTTTTCTTATACTTTTGCTGGTGTCTGTGTTTGCAAACTGTATGTTACAATCCTGCATAGTTTTTAACTTTTTTAGCTTTTTGGCTATTTTTGCCTTTATTAGGCAGGATAGCTGAAGATAGACGGGAAAGGGGGAAGAGAAATGTTTTCATTCAGTGTTAGGAGCAGTAGAACTTGACAAATTGACAATCTGTCCACTAGTTCATATTACTGAATTTTCTCTAATTTTATTATGGAGTTTATGCCTCTTTTGTGAAGCACATTTACATTTTTCTCAACAATATCAGTCAGAGCTTGTCTCTGTTTTCCTTATTCTGTTTTCTATGAGATGTTGTCTTTTGAAGGAATTGATCTTTAATCAGAGTTTTTTTTATGCCACACAGTTGCAAGGGTGGCTTTTACTTCTCTTGGGAAAAAAAAAAACAAAAATGAAAAACTTAACTTCTTGTGTTTGATAGACAGCACAATTAGCTTCTAGGTTTTTATAACAGCATAACCACTTTTTTGTGAATATACATAACATTGTAAGTTACCATTTGTCATGAAAAGTCTAAATAATCATTTGTATGAAAATGTCACTGATTTTTTACCTAGACAACCTCCCTGGTGAAATAAGAATGAGATGATCATAAAACAAAATCTCGCAAATTAAACAAGGAAGCAAGCGGCACACGCCTGAGAAATACAGTTAGAGCTATACAGAGGCACTGAAGGGGAGCAAAGAGACTTCCTGCTGGGTGACACAGTCCTGAGTGTGGGCTCCATCTGCACAGTGCTCATCTACACTCATTATGCTGATTAATCACTCTACACCACCCACTTTCAGCCACACGCCAATCACCATTTATCCACATGGACAACTGCACACACATACAGAGTAGGAGGATGAGTCTGCATGGCTCGGCCAATATTGAAAGGAGATGCATTTATTTTACCGTTTACCAATTACCATACGTTAATTTTATGTGAGAGGTAGTTGGTGATTGTGTGCACCTAAAATAAGAGTGAACACATGAGGGAGCTGAAATGGTGAAAGAGAAAATTATCTGAATACACTGTATATGCAAGACGAATGCTGCATTGCCTTTGCTCAGCCATTATAGCCATTAGTGTGCTCTTGTAGTTGCTAGTGAATTTCGAGTTTTGATAGCTTGGTGCAACCTGTTGCTTTCGCACTTAACAAGTAAAACATAAACTAGACTACCAAACATAAATGGCTTATTACTGAAACATGACAAATTTGTCAAATATTAAGAGGCTGAGTAGTTTCTGATTAGCCTACTACTGCAACCTTTTTTTTTGCACAGGTACCATTATCAGTAGGTTAATATGATTAATCATATTTTACAACAAAGGTGGTAAACATATTTTTGGTTTGATATCCATGCTTTTATCTTATTGACTAAACATTTTTGTCACTTTGCACCAACGGTTTGGCATTAATGTACACTCCAACCTTGAACAGGTGACACTGCACTGTACCTGACGGTTCCACAAAGCTCTTCTGTATTCATGTACTCCGATAAAGAGCTCTGATAAACACCAGCTTTGTTTTAACTAGTCTTGTAGCCTTCCATACAAGAGGAAAATAAAACACTACAAAAAACTCAGCCCAGTTCAAAATTCTCCCTTTGCATTATTTTGCACAGACGAGTGACAAGCGGGCAGGCAATTGATAAATGGGGGGAATAGTGAAAATGGAAGGAATCAAGGAAGCAAGAGGTGTTCATAATGCATCTAAAACTCTGTAACTCAATCTTATTATCTCCCTCCTCCGTCGACATGTCTAATGTAATGATTTGTCAGCAGAATGTGGCAGTGCGCTGGCCTTGAAGTACCCCTACAATGTGTCACCCTGGCAGAGTGGATAGATAGGAGTTGATTGGCTCTCCTTATTCTGCATTAGGGCCCATCAACGCCTCGGAGATGATGTACACTTCCCTGAATGCTGGCAGACAGTCCTTGCTCTCACCATTCATCCAGACTCCATATGAATCCTTGCAATCCCGCACTTGTAATCATCCCCATGCGAATAGTGTACAAACATACGCACAGCACATGCAAATAGATAAATGGTGTCAGTTATCCCCTCTGTCTTCCAGTCTCTGTACAGTTTGTCATTTATCATCCACCCAGTACATGTGTGTGAAGTCCATGCACATGTGCAAACACACACATTTGTATGCAACCCCCCTCCCCCCCATCTCATTTGGCTACAATATTCATAGTGCTGGTGGACAGAGGTCACTTTTGTATATCAGGTCAGCTTCATCAAATTCAAAAAGACATCAGAGCCACCCCGCTACCATACGCTGTATAACAATGAGATGAAGAGGACAATGAAAGACAATAATGAGCGTTGGCTCAATAAAAACAGATTGAGCCTCAGAAAGCTTGGCAATGGTCTGCTTTTAAAGGGCTGACAGCCTGACAAAGCTATTCATTGCTATTGTCGGCTGGCAACAGAAGCGACAAGGGAAGGTTCTGTAGACCTTGTTTGTGTGGGAAAGAGTCAGGCACGTGCGCTCTGGGCTCCGGGGTCCTGGTTGTATTGTGTTAGTTTGGCACTGCAGGACGTCTAACGCCCCTAGTTCTTTTCAGTAGCACCTTGGCTAAGTGTTTAATTCTGCTTCATTCGCATTGTTTAAATCATGGTGTGGCTGTGCCCGTGACCTCAGTGTCATTGACATAAGTTGGCTCTCCTTTGGTGTTTTAATTTCTCCAAAAGTCCCAAAAGCCTCTTTGCCCCAGGGAGAAGGCTTAACTGGCATAATGATGGTATTTGGTCCCATGCCCTTATGGTTCCTGCCAAAGGAGCACAAGTAGGCCAAACAATGGCCAGATTATTAATAAGCACTTGTATACTTGAATAGTTTATGGTGTAATCAACTGGTATACATGCAGGGGATTGCTTATAATAGTTCACTGGTGAGGTTACTGTGATGTACAGTAATAGGCTGAGAGCATAATTGTAGTGTCTTATTACATTTATTCATTACCATATTGCTTGTATAATTTTGTTATTGCAGTGCCATTTGTATTTGTCAGTGTTTTACAATTGGTTCAGCAGCAGCATTAGTGCAGCTGCACATTATTATAAAAGCACATTTCACCATAAAATTGAAAAAAAAAGATAAAGATGAGTGGAAGCAGAATGAATGATATGTCATCCATTTTCATTATGTTTCAATATAGAGATCAAAAGAACATTTTGGGTTTTTTTTGTTTTCTTAAATGGACAGTTTACCCAAAAATCACAAATTCAAATTTTTCCTCTTACCTGTAGTGTTATTCATTGGTTTAGATTGTGTTGTTGTGAGTCCCAGAGTGTTGGAGATATGTAGAGATGTCTGCCTTCTCTTCAATATAACAGAACTAGATTGCACTAGTGGTGCTCAAAGCGCTTACAAAAAAACCCAAAACAAAACATCTGAAAAACTCAACAGCAAATAATCCATAGACTTTTTTTGTGAGCAGTCCCATGTAGGAACCTTCTTGTTTGCACTCAACTACACCGGCCAATCATATCCTTGCACAGACGGAAGCATGCATCGTGACAGCACGAGATGTAAACATTAACGGCGTCCTCCTCAGCTGAGCTGTAACCTTAGATAGCTCAGTGGTGCTAGGTGAGCTAGCAGTAGATACATGCGTACTTCTGAGCGGTAAAAAGCATGATGGGTGTATTTTGGTAGAAAGAATTTTTTTTTTTTGTTTGTTTTTTTTTTTACATAAAACTGCTTAACAAGGTCTGTGGATTGTTTTGAGCATGGAGTTCATGATTTCTGAAAAGAGACATATTTTTTTGGTGCTTTGAGCGCCACAAGCTAAGTGTCATCTAGTTCCATTACATCAGAGAGCAGGCAGACATCTCTACAGCCGATTTCTCCAGCACTCTGTAACTCACACCAAAATTATCAAGAATGATAGATAGTACTACAGGTGAGAAGAATACATATTTTGGGTCCCTTTAAATATGCTAGTTTTTACTCAAAGTAAATATTTATGTGAATCATTTCTGCAATTTTCACAGTTTAATTGGGGAATGTGACTTGTAAATGACTGTGTATTCCGAAACTGTACTGAAAGTTTAGACCATAATACTTCCATTGGTTAAATTACATAATATTCAAGGTGGCTGAAAACTTGTATAAACCGTCCACATTACAGCTGAAGCACTGCAGGAAAACCCTTTTCTGTTGTGGCAGTGGTCCCTTGGAAATTGATAAATAAGTTCAAGTGGCTGACAATGTTGTTATTGTTGTATTACAAATGGTTTGCAGTCTCTGGGAGGAACTGTGTCCAAAGGCATCGTTAGGAAGATTTCTTACTTACAGTAGGAAGGATTAAGTGATATTGGTTTCCAGGAATTTAGATTAATGCTTAGCAAGTCTACTCTCCGAGCTCTCAGAGCTCCTTCTTTTGTCTTGCCATTTTTTTTTCTCATTCTTCTTGTACAATTATTCTGCTGGACTACCTTGTGCTCCCTAGATGCTTAATTGGCACATCCTGGGAGATTGTTACAAAGTTTACAGATTTTTAAATTCCCTTCACTACATGCATACCCTCTCATAATGCCCCCCAAGGCAAATATAAGCTTTTTACATCCTAATCAGCTTTTCTACCTCCAACAAGCAAAAGCAGGCCATGGTTCCTCATGAACTATATATAGTAAAGCAGTTACAGAGTCCCTGTGATGTCCAATTATGGCCCAATTCTAATTTAACCGTGTCACATCAAAGCTCATCGCCACATTGACCTCAGTGGATCACAGCTAACGCCAGATCACAAAGTATTTATTGTTGGCAACCTAAGTTGGCCACTGAAGTTCAAAAGTTATATTAAAATATATGCTGTGAATATATTCAAATTCAGACTTCTGCACAGGTACAGGTCTTGATTTAAAATTATCCACATGCAGTCCATGCCTTCAGGCTTGTCAGGATTTTCTTGTGTTGAGCTTTTTAGGGAACAAGGTTTATCCAGTGCACCTGACCTACTATATCTATTTAAAACAAGCACTTGACTTTAACCCCAAAGAAACTGTGTGATTCTCACAACCCTTCTGTAAGTAGGTGCAGGAATATTTAAACCAGGAGTCTCCAGTGTTTTTCACGCCGAGGATCCCTTAGCTCAAAGAGAGATGGAGCAGGGACCCACTACTGGCTACATTGTATAAATGGAGTTGCACTTGAGATCAATCTGTGAATCTTTTCTTGTTTTCCCACATCTTTAGATTATAAGTCTGTATAAAGAAAGAATAATTGTGTATGGCTCTTGATTCGTGTTTCTTTTTTCTGAAGTTGCCGTAAGTATTTGTTGTCTAGTAACTGTAACTGACAGATCATCTATTTCTTTTGTTTATTTATTCTAAGAAAGAGCCAGGCAAAATAAGATTTTTTTTCTTTTTCTCCTTGGTTCTTTTCAGTAAGGGAATGTACAGTATATTAGAGTTGTTTCAATTGTAAAATTCATCGTTGTGCATTGACATTAACAGAACAAAAAAAAAAAAAGAAAGAATTGAAGATAGCAGCAGTTGTAGCATGGCTAGATGCATTAGCGTCACCGTTTGTGCTTTGACCTTCGGTTTCTGAGGTGGACTGTATGTCAGTTTCTTGCTGGAAAAGTTAGACAATGATTAATTGTGGCTCACGAGAATGTCAGTACATTTGGAATAATAATACAACTAATTGGCTAATATGTTAGTGTGTAGATAATTAGTTCACCTTGTTGGTATGGATAAATGTGCATATTGATTTGATGTTAGCTAGCTCACATGTTCACTATTTTGATTTTTGAAGAAAAAAAAATCAAACAATAATTTGGCATCTCCCCCTGCAGTAACTCTGAGTACTGCCTTGGGCCCAGCATTTAAACTATTCACATATCTTCTTTTTCAACTCTTGAACCAATTATTGTAACAAAAACGTATTCTCTATTGCTTTAAATATGTTCCATGGATATCGAGTGAAGTGTTTTAAATGTACAATCAGCAATATATGTGTTTCAAAAGCACCAAAGTGTTACACAAACAAGGCGGTATTGGCACAAATTGAAATGGTGTCCATCATTTCTTTGTTAGTTAACTAGCTATCATGAAAGATGCACTGAGATTCAGGTTATGCACAGATTCAAGCCCATGTTTTAAAGGTGGCCTGAACCATCTTCATGTAGCTGAAGAGAGAGAGAGGATAGTAGTGAATTGACAGAGATAGACACAGATACACACACAGATTTAGGTTGGGTTTTTTTTTTCAAATTATTTCAAGCACACTTTTGCTGCAGAGCTGCTCTTTTTTCTCACCCCCACCAGAACATGCCATGTGATCCAGCTGCTTGAAATGAGAGTCATCACTAAATGTTTAAGCACGCCCAGTTTTTGGTGTGTGTGGTAAGCTAACTCTCGTCAGCGGATGATACGGCCCTGGGGGCTTGTTTTGCGGAATATCAGAGTGGCTTCTTAATGTTTAATGTCTGCCAGTGTATTTTATATTAGCCCATCTCCTTTTCAAAAGGAAAGGCTAATGACTAACACTGCACCGCCGCTATTCATTTGTAATTAGTAGTGCCCTATGTTGTGTGCAAATGCACCAGAAAGAATATCAAAGAAGTGCAGAGAAGTGTCCAGCATCTCTTGTGTTTAAAGTCTCCATGTCTTAATGAGTAAATGTGTGCTCATCATTTTGAGTACTCATTGGTTGACATACCAGGGCTTTTAAGTAAACAGTGGGAAACATTTGTATTCATTTTATGATTCAAGAAGACAGTTGCTCATATTAAACCATTTTTTTGCACATCCTGATTCAGTATGAAAACCTATGTCAAAAATGATGCAATGCTGCAAAAATAAAACAGCTGAACAGGAATCAGTGTCACAGCATGTTGAACATTTGTAGTCATAATATACCACATGTAAGGATATACTTAACACCTGTTACAACATATTTTTCATCTTCCATGACCTTTGAATTTTTTATTTCAATATAAGTGAAGTAATAAACATGGAGAGAGAAATAACCTGTTATTTTACAACATCTCTTAGCTCCCTCTCAGCTCTACACGCACTTATGTTATGTAAAAACTATTCACTTTAAATGAAGGGACAGTGATTGAGATTATAATATGACTATTTCTTTTAAATCGTGATTAATCAATTAATTTTAATAGTTAATCATAATTAATCAAATTTTTTCATTGCCTGTTTACAATTACATTATTTTGCATCTCAGAACAGTTTTGAAGTCCATATTGACAAGGTAAAACATTTCTTACCAGATTGTCTTGCAGACTTTTTGTGTTGTACAGTATGTCTGCCTTCCCTACCTGGGAAATTAAATGAGCTGTTTTGGTATGCACACTCATATAAATTGCATTTCTTTCATTTGGATTCAACAGTACGAATCCTCAGACGATCATGCAGCTGTGTTTTATTAAATATCATACTCATACTGTGTTTTATCAACATACTGCTGTGGCTGTCACCCCCACCCCCACCCCAAAAAAAGGAAGGATTCTTAAGACACTCACATCATACCTTTCACAAAAAGTTATTTTTATATACTACTATATACGTCAACAGAATCTGCCAAACTGGGTGTCAAAAAAGCTCCACAGAGTTTGGCCTTTCAGGATTTGCATTCATGGAATTTTTAAAAAAATGATTCTTCTTTACTATAAAATTGTAGCAAATTACATAGTATGCCACATGCAATCATAACAGTAACACACACTAGGTTGTCTCATAGTAAACACCAGCATTGTCAGCTTTCGGGGTTTGCAGTACTTCTCGTCACCTCGCCATGGCAACAACCTTTCCACCAGGTCTCTTAGGAGTCTTTCGCACTAGCCATGCTTGTTATTATTGTTTATCTCTCTTGTCAATCACCCAGATCACCGTGATGTTCATCCATATGCATGACCCCATCATTACACATGGTAGCTCATTGGCTGCAGGGCCTGGCAGTGCCCATGCCAGCCTTTGTTCTCCGCTGTAACAACAGGTGATTGTGGCGGCCTGGCACATTGTCGGGCATCATTTGCATGGTGTAAAAGTGCACATGTGGGGCAAGGTGATAAGTATGGCGGTGCATAGGGCCTGTTGGATTAAAGCTTAAGCAGGAGAAACAGGGTCCCCCTTGGGCTTAATTGTGGTTTATTTTGGCACACGGCGCGTAACTCTCTTCTGCATCAAATGCTAATTTAACAATGAAATGTGAAATACATTATGCTGATTTGGGAGGCCTGTAAAAATAAGACAGAAAAGGAGGAGAAGTATTGAATAAACAAAGTAAACGCAGGGGAAAGAGAGGCTCGGCTTGGCTTGGCTCGGTGCTATATCAAATGTGCCTCAGAAATTGATGGCCAGGACCCAAGGTACTACATGTACTTTCCACTGATCATCACCACGCTGCTGATCTGTAGCTACAGGGTCCAGGCCAGGTACTCTGTTCTCAGGTTGAATATTGATTAAAAGCTCACACATTCAAAAACACACACACACACAAACACAGAGGCGAATTCATGCACAATACAGCACAACAGTTAAATTTTGATTAGGTGGAGTCCATGCAGCTTCTCCTCAGGCACACTGGGTGCTGTATTTTCTTAACCGAGTAAAATTTGTTTTCTGTTTTCACTCTCCAATTCAGTGTCTTTGTTTCTGTGACAGATGGCACATCACTCACAGAGACGCTCTCAGACAGCAGACTCCGCAAACAAATTAATTTCTATTACTGTTTTTCTCGCAAGCTCTCTTCTTTTTTGATTGACAGTCTCATCATATACCAGCTCTGTATTAGGGCAACTGTGTGCGACATTGTCAAAGCAGAATAATCCCAAATGAGAGAGGATTTCAATGCAGTGCAGTGAAGTTCATCCCCTTTTTTCCACCTTGACAAGTTTGTTTTTTAAGCAAGTGTTCTGCACGTTGCTCGTCCTCATTTATTAGGTAAAACTGTTTTATCAAAGTTGATGTCATTAAATCAACAAATGCACATTTTGAAGCATATTCCCTTGCAGTTAATATATAAAAGTTAGATTCATCTGTAAGTCCTGGGGGCTCGCATTAGATTCAGGTTAAAGTGAAATAAGCTTTCAGAAACACTTTGTTTATCTCTTTGTTTTTTGCTTATTTTCTGTCTTCGTTACTCTTCTCTTCTCTCTCTCTTTACCAATCTGTCTTTTTATCTCCTTTCTGTCTTTATGTGAACTCCCTGTTTGCTGGGTTAATTTCCCTTTTAATCCTGCTTCACACCTTTCATGGTAAAGTGCTCAGGTGTGCACATTTAAAAATTCCTCCGTATTTCCTTCTTAAAGACACATTTAATGTCACAGTAAGTCTGTCAGGTTTTCCAGCCCCAACCCTCGAATTAATCCCCCCCCATCTCTCGCAACCTTTTTTCCTCCCTCTCACTGTGTGTGTCTTTCTCTCAGACTGCATTTCTCATTTAGTTTAATGCGATTTTAGAATCTGTCACACTCAGTTTGTTGCCTGTCAGCCTGTCACTGTAGCTTTGCTCATAGTGAGATTTGAGGTGTTTGTGCTGTTTGGCAGGGTGTAGATTCTGTAAGACTACAACAGCCCCTGTAACTGATGTTCATTGTTTAACATGTTTACCTGGTAGACAAGATTTGCCATTTGCTGTTGTTTGTTCCATGTTTTTTCTCGTAAGTTCTTCTCTTGACGGTTGAAAAACACTTGGTGACATCATGACCACTTTTTAAGATAAACCTGTATTATAATTGCAAATGCTTTTTTATTTCAAATTTCACAGATGTGGTTTTTTAATTTTGCAAATGAGAAATATAAAATTTGGAAGGTGCTGCTCTCCATTTTTACCGAGCATTATCTGTCAAAACTGTCCCCATTCTCGTAAACAAAAACACAACTTGATAGCCTTTGTTCCACATATTCAGTTTTCAGTTGTGTGGTAGTAACCTTTTGTTTGAGATGGATGCTGTCTACACCCACAAACTATTGTGCAAAGTTACTTTTTTTTCTTCTCTCTTTTGACTCTTAAGCTTAGTTTGGAAAAAAAAAAAAACTTTTTGAAATTCCACATAATGTCTTTTTTGGAACTGTCAAGCATTGGTTTTAGAAGTTGAGGCTTGGATGTTGAGAAGTTTTCTTGTCTGTCTATTATTTTGTTACTGATTCATACTGAAGTCTTCACTGATTTGCCATGAGCCAGGTAGGGAGCCTGCTGCGATGTCACGGCAGGGAGATGGCACTCCCATGTTGCTCCTCATCACAAAGCATGGGCAGAATACCACATGTTTCTCTATCTCCCAAAATTGAGGAGAAAATCAATTAAAAGGAGAAAATCACATCTGTCAAGCACATGGCAGGCATGGCTCCTCTCCTGTCTTTGTTGTAGACCTCCCATAGGCCTAATAGAGAGGAACGCAGTTTACTCGGATCATCTTTTAGACATCAGGTGATTCTCCGTCTTTTCTCCTTTATTTAACCCAGCTTAATAAAGACTTTATTGCTCTGAGAAAAGCTTTATCGATTGGCATGTCCCACGCTATAACTTAAGCTTTCTTGGTTTTCCTTATCATCTTGACATTACTGCTGGGAATATGCTTCTCTGTGCTCTAATTATATTTCACAAAATAGTGGTCATAAATAAGGTTTGGTACGTCTTACACCTCCTGTTCCACACAACAAGTGTACACTCCAGCTTGGCTTAAAGCAATACTTCACCCCCAAAATGACCATTTATAAATCAGTTACTCACCCTGTGTTTCATTGAATTTGTGGAGAAAACTTTGTTTTTCTCGCATGCCTCGACTATAATTTAAGAATTAAAAAATGGAGAAACTTCTTGATGAATTGAAGTCATAGGGATCCACATTTAACGACAGCAATTGGTTAATCTGATCTAACCCTTAAAACACCAACAAGTCACATGATAACATTCACCAAGAGTTCATGGCCACGGTAGACCAGAAGCTCCCATGTTAAGCAAGGTAAAAAATAAAAATAAAAAGTTTTTGTCAATGGAGTCTGGCTTTGAAGAAAGCATAGATAAGTCTGATATTTTGTTAAATTTCCCTGTTGGAAAGGACTGTCTGTTTGGGAAGTACTGATCATACGACCGAAAGAACGAGATTTGTATTATACAGATAAGTTGTGTGAGGTTAATAGATGTTTTGACATAGTTTGCTATTATTGAACGTGGACCCCTTTTACTTAAAATCATCAAGAATTTTCTCAGTTTGTTTGGATTCTTCCAAGGCATGTTTTAATGCAACATAACTTGGGGTGAGTAATTAATAAACAAAAGGTCATTTGGGGGATGAAATATACCTTTAACTATAGTTTTTGGCATAATAGATATATACACAGTATTCTATTATTTTTTCCTGAAGTTCTCCTTGATCCAAATATAGAATAGAGCATACTTTTACTGACATTAATTGTATTTTGAATATCAAAGGATTTTTACTTTGCACTACATCAGCACCTGCTGTTTTTAGCAGCATGCGGTGCTGTAAACTGTATGGTTAAGTGTATGCCTAATACATGCCTAATACCCCCCTTTTAAACTGTATTAACTTGGCATGGGTTCATGGATGCTGTGAAACTGAACTTGATTCACTGGAAGCTAGTTGACAGCAGCAGAGATCAAAGTATGGAAGTGAAAGCCCTACAGATACTGTCATCCTCTACAAATGTTTGGTGAACCGTAACCTGTATCTCATTACTTTTACACTCTCCTTTACCCTCACAACTGCTTCTCTTGCTCAAGTACACCTTTCACTGTCTGTGCAGCAATGGGGGGATTCTTTTAACAATATTTATGTATTTATTTTCTGTATATGTACCAAAAATGTTCCGAGGAAATATTAGCGGAAAACAGTTGTAGCAGTGTTGTGAGGATCTCTTGGAGTCCTTGAGTTGACCTGCTGACAGTAAATCTATAATAAATTGATTGAGTATTGTGTGCAATGATAGCCTAATCTGTTTTAGAATAGGGCAACAACCAAAGACAATTCTCTTCAGATTAATGTAATGTTATTCTTTAAATTGAAATTTAACACATTTTGACAGGCAAGCACCAATCGTATATTCTCACATTTGCACACTGATGGAAATGAATTGTGCTAGTGTGTGTCTTATTGGACTACCGCTCTCCCTGACAAAGATTAATTGATTCTGATCAGTCTACTGAGCATGCAGTTGATTGACAGTTGAATACACATTTTAATGATCATACCCAGAATTTACAAAAGGAAGTTTTTTGGGAGCCAGATTAAGATATGCATGAATTTATACGGTACTGAAAGTGGAAGCTTATTGTAACAGTCAGCAGAGAAAGAATAGGTATGGAGGCCATAACTGTTTTTTGAATGTAGGAGCAGCTGACATGCACAGACCCTTAGAGTATTTCTGAGGAAACAGGAAACTAAATCAGTTGTTGAAAAGAAGACAATACTGAAAGGAAACCATGATGATAGGTTGTACATTTTGTACTCAGCATATGGTTTCTACTGACGCGTTAAGCCCCAGTATTTCTAGGCACATTTTCCATTTGTTAACATAGCTATTCGTACCTTTTTTTGGCTGCTGAATGTACACTGAATGTACATGTACCAGTTATTAAATATATTAACTTTTTCACACATTCAGCCTTCAGTCTGTTTTTATTTTTCACAGGGGAGTAGGATTTATGAGGTTCTAACCCGAACAACCAAATTTTGCTGTCGCAGTCTGCTTTGTTGGTGGATTGCTGCATCTTGGCTCGTGTGCTGATACGTAGCGCCTTCATCTTCGCCCAAGGCGGTAAATGAATGTGTAGTGTTGCTAGCGTACTTCCAGTAATCTCTCCTAGACTGCTGTGTGTGTCTGGTGGCCTGTGGTGAGGAGTCTGGCCCAGCATCATCACCCAGTCTCCCACATTGCCACACATATGGTGCTGCCTTTGTGTCAATTGTACTCCGTGGGGTCTCTAATAATTAACAAGATGACAGACAAATGAAATGACAAGCACAAGGTGGATTCGATTTTCCATTACCTAGTCTTCTGTGCCTTTCAGATGTATTTAGCTGCAGCTTTTTGAAATGTAATTTCACCTCTCAAAACGTTCAGTCCCTTTTTAATGTAATCAGGCCACTTTAAAAAAGACAGTTCTTAGTATTATTAGTTCTGTGTGCATGCACGTTTTTATATGTCTCCATGGATTTTTGCACGCTAAAAAGTATTGGAAGTACATACAATATTAAAAATTGGCTGAAATACATACACCAGACACTTTCAAGGACACATTTCCGCAATTTCTATACTATGACAAACCAGACTCTACTCAAATGGAAAGGCGCTGTAAAAGACTTACTGTACAGGGGTGAAAACAACATTGTTCATCTTTGCTCAGGGAGAAATGCCTGAGAAGAATAGCCTAATTAATCGGATTTGCAACAGTATTAGCAATAACTTGCAATGGATGAATGGTTTGCTGCTATGTTGATGACCTTCCATTCAGAACCACTGACACATTTTCAAGGAGAACTATGTCAATAATTCAGCTACTAATGTCTTTCAGAGTTCAAGATTTTATATTCAGTGTATTGCACTTTCTCTTGTAGACTGGCAGATCTTTTTTTTTTGTTCACTTGGAGTTTTATTGTATACATATATACACTTCACTCTGAATAAGATTAGTCTTTATATTTAAAAATATTTTGAGTTAATGCTGCAAATTTTAAGATTTCACACAGATACAAATGCATTTCAGTCAGCAATTTAATGGTTTAAACTAGGTTTACCGCCACACAGTTGAATGCCTCCGTGCAACAGTTAAGTTGCAACCTATGACTTATGTCTAGTTGTTATAGTTTTTATCCCTGTCTGTAAAAACATGAAAGCTTCACACGCATCTTCACCCTGGCAGCAAAGATCTGTACAATAAGCACAGTTTTAAGGCGGACACCCAAAGTTCTTAAGTTACAACAAGTGTTTTATGAGGTCACCGGGACATTAGCCTTTGACTTTCGACCTGCAGATTCTAATCAGTTCATTCTTGAGTTCAAGTGGATGTTAGCACAAAATTTGAGAAACTCCCGCAATGCCATTTTCAGATATTGTGTTCACGAAAATAAGACAGATGCAACGTCATAGTGACCTTGACCTTTGAACACCAAATTCTAATCAGCTTATTGTTGAGTCCAAGTAAATGTTTGTGTCAAAATTGAAGAAGTTCCGTCAAGGTGTTCACAAGAATAGGTCACCATGACCTTTAACCCCTGAACGCCAAATTCTGATCAGGTCATGGTTGAGTCCAACAATTCTTTTTTTTTTTTTTTAATTTGGAGAAATTCCCTCAAGTTGCTCTTGAGATATTGTGCTCAAGAGAATGAAACAGATGCAAGGTCACAGTGACCTTGACCTTTGAACATCAAAATCTAATCAGCACATCTTTTAGTACACTTGAACGTATGTGCCAAATTTAAAGGAATCCCCTCAAGGCGCTCTAGAGATACTGCTTTCACAAGGATTTGACTGACGAGGTCGCAGGAACTCTGTCCTATGCTCACCAAACTCTATGCAGCTCTTCCTTGAGTCCAAGCGAATGTTTGTGTCAAATCTGAAGAAATTCTATGAGGCGTTCTTGAGATATCACATTCACAAGTACGGATCGACGTACAACCAGAAAACATGATGCCTTCAGCCTCAGCTGTCACTGGCGAAGTGGCATAAAAAATCCAGAGCAGAATTTAATGAGGAAAAATCCCCCTCCTCCTGCAGCTTTCCGCTCTCTGTCGTAAGCCCCTCCACCAAACGGCCGCAGACATATGTTTGTACTCCTTACAGTGTTTGGAAATCTATTGTTTCCCATGTATTTATTTATTTAATCACATTTCATTGTAGAAGTTGAGTGCAGCACATTTACTCAGCCCCTCCTTGCCTCAACCTCTCTCTCTGTTACCAGAGACAGAAACAAAAATTGCCACCCCACAGTCCCTCACACTCAGTCCCTGTGGTTGTGGGCTGCTTTGTCACAAAAAGAGTGGGCTGCAGTTTGAGAGACAGACCCTGGGTCTTCAGCTGTAGCAGCTCAAATTCGACCAGTGCAAACCTGCCACTGTTGACTGTCACAGTGGACTCATGGCCAGACAGCACCAGGTCTAACCTCTGTTACAGCAGCAACAGAAAGTTTGCTTATCTGGGGCAGAATGAGGGCTGTCTGGTCCCCAAAGTTTGAGATTATTTTGGCAGGATATGGGTTGCTGTGGCTGCTTACTGGGGGTCCAAATCTGGAGCTGCTGCCCAAACTCCTCGGGCGAGGTGGTCTGTAGCAGTAGGGAATCAGATGAAGGACATGCTGTGATTTGAAGCTGCAGCGTTGAGCCTTTGGCTCCAGTTAGCAGAAGGCTAAATTATAAGCATTATTTTCTCTCCATCTCTTAAACACTTAACAGATATTGACACATTTTGTTTCTTTGTCAGACTCTCTTTTAGACTCTATTCTATTAAGTTCATCTTTATTGTTTGCAGTTTATTTGCAGTGTAAGCAGTTGCTGCCAATGCTGAAAAAGTAACTTTCTCTGTAGGGTTTTCAGCCATTGAAATAGGCTTTCACCACATTAAAGAAGGTGCACATTCATCTGTATCTGTAGAAGTCAATAGGAACGCCCTCTCTCTGAAATGACCTGTGATTGGCCAAAGTCTCCCGTCAAGAGCTAGATTTTCGAAAGCCTAAAAACAGAGCCAAGATAAGGTGGAGAAGTATAGTTTTCTATCAGACCACTGCGATTAAAATATTCTCAAAATGAATTATGGGATCTAAATGACACCAAAATAAAACTGCCTACCCAGCTTTAACTGTAACTTATTCTAAACAAAAATAATAACAACCCTCCCAGTTTCAGAATTCAATTATTTTTCTTTTCCCTTTTCATGAAAAAGTCATCAGATATGCAAAACAGCTTTAGAAAGAGTTCCTTTACCAAAGGTCACGAGTGAATAATTAGTAACATTAGCTTTGTGCTTCTAACAGTAAATTTATTGCCCTCAACCAATAAGGGACAAAAAACAAACAAGACAAACCATGTGCCCAGTCATCATTTAACTCCAACATAAATCCATCCTTATAAATCCAATTACACAAAGATGTTTTTTGTTTTTATATCATCAACAATCCTCTTCTTCTGCTGATATGATCAAAAGCCTTCATTATCATGGAACCATTGCTTGCCGCAGACCCTAATTGGAGCTTCAGCAAAAGCAAGCAACATTTGATATAATGGCTCCCTCCCAAACAGGAATGCCAGCCCTGCATTATGGCTTACTTTTTATATTGCTGCATTCCCCGAGGGAAGGACAGAGATGTCATCATTAGTGGGCAGCAGACACTGGCCGTGGCGCTGAGGTCTATGGAGTGGTCAGCCAGGCCCGTGGCCCAGTAGCAGCGTCTCCTCTCTGTTTTTCCTGTCTCGACTCCCATCTGGCCACGTGACCCTGCGCCAGTCTTCTACCGCTGAATAAATTTGGGGAACTAATGAGGAAGGAAGCCTTGTGAAGACCTGGAAAAGGGCACCTCTTCCTCTTCTTTTCCTCTGAGAAAAAGAGGGAAAAGTCGCTGTGGTCAATTTTATTAACTTGGCTGACCTTCACACAAACAATTAACATTTACAGAAAACACAGCCCCTCCCATTATCTGCCTCATCTCCATCTTAATCTTCAACCTCACCACCAGCACCATTTTTTTCCTGCTTCTGCTCGGGGAATTTAACATAAAAGTAGCAAATTAATGGCAAAACTGTTGCATGTACTTTTACAGCAGTTGCAAGGTGATGTGGATTATGCAGTAGAAGGTCAGTTATCTGAAGGTCTCTGACATGTTCGGTAATTGGCTGAGGGCCACCACTGTCACAGTAAAAAGCCAACAGTGAGCAGTGATTATGTGACCTTATCTACTTATCCCACTACAAAACCACCAGCAAACTTCTATGGATTCTAACTAAAATTTGGTCCAATAAAGATAGAAGTACGGGGAGGAAAATGCTTTCTTTGAACTTAAAAGAAAGTTTTTCATATGTACAAATGTATGACAAGCATCATGTGAGTATGTGTTCTTACATTGTTATGGAAAAGTTCATCCAAGGGCAAACACTTGTACTTTCTGATAAGGAAACTGCATTTAAAAATGTATTTTCAAACTGTTAGGTAGCCAACCAGTTAAGTTGAGTAGAAACACACTCAGCTGTTTTGCTTGTACAGACTCCTCTCTCCTCCTACTGTGTGTCATCCTCGTCTGCGAGGTGATTTTTATCCTGACATGGACAGAAAATGAGATTTGCATTAACAGTAGCTCTCTCTGTTTGTGTGTGTGTGTGTGTGTGTGTGTGTGTGTGGGATTGTGTGTGCTCTCCCATTTGTAGAACCTGATAAAGAACCTGCCAGAGCAGAAAGAGCTGAATGCGCTGGCGGAACTAAAGGGTGAATATGAAGAGCTAGTGGAGTCGGAGCAGTTTGGCATTGTGGTAAGTATAATTTCCTGGTGACTACTGGATTGCCCCAAGAGAACACACAGTATACACAATCATACTCCCAGTCTATGACAGTCAAACAATTGCAAGCATACACACTTGAGAAATTCAATTTTTTTCTTCGTTGCTCACTCGCTGTCTCACAAGACTCACAAACATACACTACACTTTAGCGCTTTTGTCTGTCCTCCTCCAGCATTCATTATTTTTCATACACAGAAATTAAGAAATGTATAATTTAGATGGATACATCCCTGAGAGTCCCAGTAATATTTAATTACAACATCTAACATTATAAAGAGCATATTGAATAAAGAAAAGTTAACATTTTGTAACCGAGCTTCCAAACGATGGAGGCTCTGATTTCCAAAAAGCACCTTTGACTCTTGCTGAGAACATTTCAATCGTTTTTTATTAGGATTCAGCAACAAGAGTTCAGCAAATGGCATATTTTTGACATCAACTGTCAATGTTGTCTCATGATAAAATCATACCCTAAGGCTATGAATCCTGCTCTGTAATAAAGTTCTTTGAAAAGCATGCCACTGCAGTCAACCAGCTCGGTGATGTATCCCAATCCTCTAATCGATTAACAATGACGAGTCAAAGTTTTATCTTTTGCAGCAACAAGATAAATAATGCTGTAAAACTGGAGTAAAAGCTTCACAAAATAATATATGTATTCAGTCATCAAAAGACCAGACAAATATTAATTATTAGCAAATAATTACAGCTGCAGTCATTTGCTACTTTCTTTTTCACATTAACGTTCTCTCTCAAACAGAGAATGGGGTTGGGGTTAACAGTTGGACGTAATGCATTACAGTGAAAACCAGATTACAGCTACTGTAGCTTAAAAACAGTGATATGGCACTTAAGTTGATGAAATTGCTGGTTATTACAGTAAACAGTACCGCAGATAGGATAGACATGTTGCCAAGGTCCTCCGATTGAAATGGAATTATGGGTACTGCGCAGGGAAGGACTGCGATTCTTTTTGTGTTTTTGTTTCTCTTACTGGACTTTTCTCCTGTTGCTGCATGGAGATGTTCAGCACATCTTGTGTGCTTCCCAGCGTCCTGACCTGTTAGAGCCAGTGCTGGTGGACAGCAGAACCTTCAAAATATCCTGGAGCTGCGTTTCAAATGTTGGACCTTGGCAACATGTCTATCCATCTGGCAGTGAGCTCCAGCTGTAAGATGGAAAAAAGAGAGCCAGTGGAGGAAACTAAATAAGTAAAATAAAAACCCTCAGTTAACTAGTGCAATAAGTTCGGCTTGCTAACTAATGTCACAACAAAGTTTTAAGTTTTAACTAGAAAGTCAAACTGACAGATTGAAAGACCAATCAATTGACAGGTAAACAGGCACGCCAACAGAGATAAAACTAAGGCTATAATGCTACAATAAAAATAAGTAAAATACAAGTTGACTAGCTTGCTCACTATGGTGCTTGAAGGATGATGTATGACTTGCAGACACTACAATATATACGAGTCAACAATCAAATGCCATTCCCCTGTTTTAGCAACAATCCTGTTTTTAACTTTGAGCACAAAATCAAGTTATTAAAAAAAAAAATAGCAAACAATGTGGCTAATCAACATTTTGGGAATACAGCTAAGTAAAACACAAAACATAAAAATGCCAAAATTACACTTAAGGGCCGCTTTGAAGCACACTCTACAGTTTGACCTATTCTATGGACATAATTGAGATTTTGGAGTTGGAGTTGAAAAATGACAACAAAAAAAACGTGTTCTTGTTTTGAATCGACATGTTTCCATCCATTAACCTGTGCTTCACACATGCTCAACTCCACTCTACCTGCTACCCTTTCACACCTGACCTGCACTCTTCCCGGCAATCCCACCGAGTACGGAGCGTGACTGAAGAGGCAGAGTTGTACTGTAAATCAGTTGTAGAAGAAGGGAAGTACATCATCAAGCTGTACTGACCTTTCCACTTAGTTACAGCTGTAATTACTTTTTAATTAACTGCTCTTGCCATCCATTACCAAGTGAATACCCAGCACTTTAAGCAAATGCAAAAGGAAGTGTTATCTTTAAACTTAACTTTACAACAAGATCATAGAGGTACATTACACAGTTTTACAAAAGAAATGTTCAATTAGACCCAGGGGTCATAGATGTGCTCCATCTCCCTAGCTATTCTCTTAACTCACTGAAGGCTTTTTTTTTTGCCTATGTCTTTTAGGAGATGTAATGAAGCAGGGGGTGGCAGTTTCCTTCGTGATCTCACCAATTTTGTGATCATATGCCTCCCTACTGATGAAGTAGCTCCTCAATGCAGAGCTATTTAGTTCCCCTGGGAAATAAGCCACGTTCAAGCTTTTCTCTGCCAGAGCTGTCACCACTGTGCTGGCTTTTATTGTGATTTCTCCTTATTGTATACAAATCAATTCAAGTGAGGGAGAGGGGAGGACTGTGTGTGTGTGTGTGTGTGTTTGTGTTTGTGTACATACTCGCATGCATGCATACAAGGAAGTGAGGTGGGTGGGAATGTTGGTGTGGAGGAGGGGGTTGTTTGACAGACAACTTGCCCATGCACATGAATAAATTTGAGCAGTAATGAAACATTATGGGTTGGATCTGAAGGTTGCCTTAAAGCACCGGATTATGCGGCAATCTGTAGAATTTGTCTGTGGTTGCTGCTTTGCCACATATCTTACAGCCAAAACCCTATTTGTTTTAATTCCCTCCCATTTTCATAACTATTTTTTCTCTCAGTTTTTATTTTAGCTTCAGTGATTCCACTTCCTAAGCCCACAAGTATTGATTAAGGCTGTTCTATTATTTATGACAAATCTGTTTAATGGGAGATTCCTTTATCCCTATGAAAGTCAGGAGGGAAGCTGGAAAGAGGTTAATCTCATTTGCTAATGAGGATAGTTGATGTTCAGTTCATTTAAACCAGTTGCGGCATTAATTACGCCTGAGATTCAACATGACGGTGATGACAAGGTGGTGTAACTTTATAGGATTTCTTCTCTGTCTTTGTCCTGTCACACTATGAAAAGTTATTGCAGCAACTCGCATTCTAAATTATTTTTCAAATAACTCTAAGATTGCGAGGAGCAGGATTCATGCTTGAGAACTAATAGTCACATTCACAAAGGTTTTCATGCCTTTATACAGATGTATTTTGTTCATAGATAGATGTGCACTATTTGTCAAACAAGTGCAGTTTGCAGCTGCAACTTGCACTGTTATGAAGTGTTGCTCTTTACTAAATAGATCGATTTTAAGGATGGAACACACAAATAATGAGCTGATAAATAGTGATGTAAGCATGGTGGTATTGCATTGGAAAAAAAAAATGTTTTTATTGGTGGTTATTGTAAAAGAAAAAAAAAACCTGCATGCTTTTCTCTGCCCTTCACAGAACAAAGGTGTTTATTTTGAAAATATTTCATTCCAGTTGTGTTGGGTTTTGTTCGATGGGGTATAGTCACACAAAAATCATTGTTGTCAGGTTACACGTTTGTGGTGATTCGGGCCAATTAGCCACCTGTGAAAGCCACTGGCAGCTACTGGTATGGTGTAGGTGTGTTTGGCAACCATACACTGCATAAAATAATGGATGTAGCCATGGTGAAGTCACTCACTGGTTTGTGGTTTCCCATTTTTAAAGCTTAATTTGGCATTGTGGCTGACACCATCTTTGAATTTTGGAGCCAGAAGTGACCATATTTGGTGGAGAGGGTGGAGCTACCCCTAATATTAGCTGTTAGCTTGCCAAGTCCTTAAAAAATTAGCTATAGACACTGAAACAGTGTTTTGTACTAGGCTGTAATAGTGTTTTTTTTCTGCTGTGAAGTTGGACATTTTAAAATGGGGGTCTGTAAGGATTGAAGCCATCCTCAAGTGGCCATTAGAGGAACTGTAGTTTTCATAAAAAGGCACAAAAAGGCGACTGTTTGCTCAATACAACAGCGATTGCTTCAGCATGGATGCTGTAATGGCATCAGTTATATCAGAACTGGAAAATCTTTCTTTATTGAAAGAACAAGAACTGCACTGAAGCATATGTGATGATGACAGTGATAGATAGATGGTTCATCCAGTCACCTGCTAAGTATCTCTTTAAGTGTGCCTACACTTTGCCAAACAGTTTCCAATTTTGGCTTCTCATTTAGTTCTCTGCGACGAACCATCTGGCGCATCAAGTTAAAAAGTAAGTGCACCAAGAAAAGGCATAATTATTATATTTTAAAATGTCACACAAACACAGAATCCACTCAGGTAGAAGGGACAATGGGTGATTTTAATTATACGAACATGTGCTCTTATAACATTTAACCTGAACATACATATACTGTGTAACTGACTAACTGTCGCAATGCCTTGTTTTTTGTATATTTCCAATACAGACCATTACATTGTATGTTTTTATTTTTTCGTTCATCTCCTCAGATGAGTTCAGTCAAACTCCTTCGACCACGTCTTAACGGCATTCTGTTCAAGCTGACGTTTGAGGAGCAGGTGAATAACATCCGGCCGGACATCATGAATGTGACGTTTGCCTGCGAGGAGGTGAAGAAGAGTGAAGGCTTAAGCAAACTCCTGGAGTTGGTGTTGATGGTTGGAAATTACATGAATGCTGGCTCAAGGAATGCCCAGACGTTTGGTTTCAACATCAGCTTCCTATGCAAGGTAACACACTACACACATTAACATCATGTTGAGAAAATGCTATATGGCCAATTTTAATGTAACTGCTTCAGAATACTATTACGACTGGCTTGAAAGACGGAGCATAAGGAAGGACACAGCATCGGGTTAGATGAAAAGGAATAACATATATTTTTTTTAAAAAAGGATCAAATAAGAGAACATACAAAAAGCTTGGTCTTGTGTCAAGGAGCCAGAGTGTGTGGACAGAGTAAGGAGCAGCTTATATACAGTACGTAGACCTTTACCCAGGTGCCCTCAATCAGTCTTAAGTGAGCTGCTCCTAGAACACAAAGACATAAAGCAGACACTCACACAAGCAAAGCAGTAACAGGACACAGAATGACAATATTAGTGTGTATTGTATGAATCCTGGCTGTAAACCGATTTCCCTGTAAGGGTCAGTAAAAATGTGGCTGACTGGACGTGTAACAAATACTTTTGATTTTCATTTATTCATATTTGTCTAATGAACAAATGAGGTCCAATCCAAGCCACAAGAAATCACTTAGGAAGTTTAGAGAATGTGTTACCTGACATGAGTCCCTGAGGGTTGCAGGTGCATGAAGTAAGACATAAGTGCACAGCAAATGACTTGATAAAGAAAGAGATATAGAGAGACAAGGTCAGAGAAAGAGAGAAAAACATATCAGATGAGCAAGTGTTCTTGGTGGAGGGAGGTTGTCAAGTGATTTTAAGACTAAGTGGAATTCTGCTGAGGGATTCTGCTTTTCCACCATCGCAAAACCACAGAAACAATTTTAGATTGAGATTTGGTGCCTCACGGTGATGGCAGGATGCGTACATCATCATAAACTGATGATCTTTTAACTCAACCTTAATATGCAAAAAGTAGTTATACATGTTTAAAAGCAGCATTTCAATGTCCTCTGCTCTTTATGTATCACACATTTGTTTGACAGTAATTGAGATAAGGCTGCACCAAATACAATACAATAGAGACATGCTCGCAAGATTTTTCTGCTGAATGTGGAAAGAGATAAAAACAGATGTGGCATTTATTCAGGCCTTTTGTAAGCACGACCCAAGTACTTTTCAGAGACTAGAGCTATACTGTGCCTTTCTAATGAAGACTGTTTCAATACAACAAATAACGACCGTGATGAGGCGTGGAGTGCATCAAACTCGAGCCAAAAAAAGACAGCGTCTGTGTCCGCTGGCAGGTAAAATCACAGCGTGCAGAGGTGTTAAAGAGAGGACTGGCAGCGTGCACACACAGCTATACCAAGCACCACCAAGCTCTTGTAGCAGACCTGTCCAGTTACACACACACATACACAAAATGACATCAGGCGGGCAGTGAGGCAAGAGGCTTTCTTACACTGTTCTGAGAGGAGAGTCCTTAAGCAGACAGAGCAACGGTTCATCATGTCACAATTAAAAGTGGGTTTTAAGTTCGGATTTTAAAAGGGTAAAAAAAAATCACAACAGCATGATGACCTATAAACTTGGACCGTTTAATAGGAAAATGTTTATTTATTAACACAAATAATGGTATTGTAACACATTTTTTAGTTCTTGTCAGACTTTAAGCTGCTTTTCTATAAATTCTGTTGGTTTTTAAACATTTTAAGCCCACAAAAGGACTTCACATTTATGGAGTCTTGAAACTGATGTACAATATTTTTACTGATGTGGTACCAGGAATTGCCATATCGATCAGACAATGATTTTTTGCAATACTGCATATGGCATACACATATTTGGACACATTTTCTTAGCAGCTCTATTTCTAAGATGATGTGTTCATCTCTAATTTCAAATTTAGTTATTTTTTTAAACACAAGAAAATTACATTTTTGAAATTCACAGAATTCTGTTTGAAAAATTAGGTTCAAGTTATAGAAATTAAATGAACATTTAAAAACTCCCTTGAATAGTTTTTTTTTTGTTTGTTTAATTTATGTTTGAAGATTCCTTGAAGATCTTTTTTTTCACATATCTTATTTGGAGAGAAAGAAAATATAGAAAAATCTTCAGTAAAAACCTATCCCAAACATTCCCACATGCATAACACTTCTAAAAAGATTTTAAAAAATCTAGTTTTCCTAAACATCTAACTGTCTTCTATGCCAACTGCTTATAGGATAAAGATCCAGAAAAGCAGGTATGTCTACAAAATCAGCAACGTGTCAACAAATTAAGATTTTATTGAGAGCCAAAAATTCACTTTGCTGTCTTGTCCCTTTAAAGTTGCTTTGGGACTGTGGTGCTGTGTAGCACAGGCAGCGGCATTCAGTGTCTTATTTAATTGATGATAAAAGCGATGAGAATATTTATTGGGCGGCCTATAGAGTGCTTGGAGAACTCGTGGGGGTGCTGAAGAGGGGGCAAGTATGCTCCCAGCACTGCCTAAGATTGGCAATGAAGCTGTGGGGATAAACAACCAAAATGAGTTGCAAAATCCATCTTTTAGGCAGCCTGTGAGAGATTGTTTAACACTTTTCTTTCTGCCATTTTTCTCAAACTCTGCTGTTCTGCAGCAGCGCTACAACTGTTATGAGTGGGGGAAAAAAGGATATATCCTAAAGCATCATGTCCAATGGATCAGCCGTGTCATGTGGAAACACTCAACATGGGATTTTTCCATATGGGAGAGCTAAGTGTGAATGCCAAAAGCCACCGCCTTACACGCACATTTGAAAGCCAGCAATCTTGCAGGTGTAAAAAGGGCTTTAGTACGGTGGATCCAGTGTGCCTTTCGTGTTCCTGCAAGCTGACTGAATCAGTGTGGAGTGTCAGTGTAGAGCCTGGTAATGCCTCAGGGGGCTGATTGGGCCATTATAGATGGACAAGAAAAAAAGTCTGCTTTCTCACTTTAGTCAATCAAGTAAATGGCCCCCTGGGTGGCAGGTCTAGGGTACCTAATGGGCTCATCAGGGAGGAGGTGGTTGATGATGGGAATGAGCAGCAAGAGGAAGGGCAAATGCTGACCCACCTTCAGCCCTCCACTACAGCCCCACGTCCTGCCAAGGACACCCAAATCTCTTGGGAGCCAGCCTGGTCACATGTATTCTGCAAGCTGAACATTCGTTCTGGTTTTAAAAGGACAGTGGTGAAATGTGGATCTCATGTAAATGTAGTTTGGTGTGAAAAATATATGAAAAATACATTATAGGCAAGACCCAGTTAAATGAAAATACATTTTTACCTGTTTTAATCCATTGTCCCTATGTTTATTGATAATTTATGAATTGTTATATGTCAAGCAAATGTAAAAACAATCAATATCAGAGTATTTTCACATAAAACATTGGTATTTTCTTTTCCTGTAGCACCAGGTAAAATGGTTTAGGGGTCTTTACCAAGTTTATCCAATCAGATGAGACATTAGAAAGCCATACCTGTCATATAAAACCACATTTCACAGCCTGTGGGTCAGGCCCCCAGGACAGCAGCTCAGCCTTATGGACAGTTTTTCCCAGTGGTCTCTTGCACTATTGCAGTGAAAAAATCACCTGTGGCCCAAAAGGCATTTTTCCCTCTAGCGATTTAAAAATCTGTGATATCATCACTATATGAGCAGAGTGGGAACTAGAGGGTGGAGCCAGTGGGCTAAACACTAATGCACAAATTCAGTGAGCCACACACTGCAGAAATGAACCCGTAAGCTAAACATTTTGTTTGGTGTCTGGACCAGTCATGATCTCCATATAAAGACATGGTCATATAGCAAACAGAGCCCTATCGAAAGAGACTGGAAGAGATATGCCTACCCTCTTTTGTCCGCCCAATCAAATGCTGAGGATTTGATATAAATCACTTTTGTAACTGTACACCATGTAAATAATCCATTCCAGTACATCACAGAACAGAAACTGTGATGTTGTAACTTAAGTTTCACTTTTGCTGAAATAACTTTTCTGAAGAATATCTGTTTTGTGAGAAAATGGCATAAAAATACACTTGATGATTAAGAATATAGCAGAGCCTGTTTCCATAATGAAACATATTGGGTAAATGAATAAAACCATCTGCTGCATGACTCAAAAACAAAGAAATATTGTTTCTCTTGGGGTTTATCCCTGCCTCGCAGAGGGAAAAACACTTTCACAGGCTCTGCTTAATAATTGATGACCACATGGCAGTGATTTGTGTTCATTTTAAGTTGAACAGAACTATCAGGCTACCTATTAGGCACTTAACTTGGTTATTAGGGAGTCATCTAATGGGCGTCAATGTGACGTTGTTTCCTGCTTTCAGAATATAGTATTTTGATCGCTGACATCACTATTGCAATTATCCGTGTTATTACACAAGTCATCTTCACAGCAAATAGAAAAATGTAAGTCACTATGTTCTCTGTGTTCACAGAACTTGTGCTCAACTGTGGCCTTGTGTGCTTTTCTGTTAACCACATATACTATCTTTACTTTTCTTCTTCTAATTTGGCATAATATGTAGCTATATGAGCAACTGTAGAACATTTTGTCCTTGTGGTGCAGCTCCATCTGCAGAAGTTAAATTGAGCAATCAAGGGCAGAATATCCTTCTGTTAGCGTAAGGCTTCTATATTCCCATTCCCCCTTCTTCTGTTATTAGTTAATTATTGTTTTATTTATTTATTTTCAATCTGGATATGTAAATGGATGTGTGTTTGCTTGTAATATACCTTGCCACTCTAAACGATGAATATATTGGAACACATTGCACTAACTAGTGAGGGATTTGAAATAATACTACCTCAAGGCAATTTATGTTATGAAAGATTGAATGATATCACTTTCAGCAACTCGGTAATGAAGCAGCATTTTTCCATCTCTTTCAAATGAACAGATTTGTTTGAAGAAGAAACATTTATAAACACTCTATCCAGCTCCACCATTAAAACATAATGGGATAAGACACATTGTAAGCAGCAGGTGTAAAAAATGGCAGCCATTAAAAGGCATTTTATATAGGTGGTGTTAAAGAGGAGATTTAGGTAGAACTCCAGGTAGCCTAAGCTCTTAAAGTAGAGTATTCCAGAGCTTAGGATCTCTGACAGTAAAAGCCGTTTTCACGTTTGGATTTTAGCACAAACTCAAAATGGCCAGGACAGGGGATGGACTAGGATTAAAAAATGGCCCTGGACTTTGACACAGACCAGCTCACCACAACCTGTGCACAGATGCTCCACAGCCCCTGGCACAGTTCTCACGATTCCTTAAAGCTGCATTGACTGGAATTCCTGATGTAAAATCGTGTGAAAATAACATCAGCACCTTGGGTTTTATGTAGGATTCCCCCTGCCCTTACAGAGGCCCTTAGCAGAATGTGTTACTACTACCAACAACAGCTCTTTTTATCTCTACATGCCATGTTAAAAAATACAGTACATTTGCTTCTGCCAGATAAACTAGTCTCCTTGTAAATGATCTAAAGCAGTGATTCTCAACCTGGGGTCCTTGAGGGTGTTCCAGGGGGTCCCCAGAAAAAGAGAATAGTTTATTTCTACAATTTAATTTACTATAGAAGTGAGACCAATGTGAATAAATCCCCTCTCAAATTGGACAAAAAACACCCACTAACATCCAGCTTTTGTATTTAATGGGAAAGGTTACAATCAGCATTCATGCTCAGGACAAATGACTGCAGGTTACGGGTATTTAGCTGTTCCAGCTGCAGTCGGCTCCAATTGTAAGTGATTAAATTTATGGCAGCAGGTGGACATGCAAATTTTAGCCCCTTTTCTAGTGCAATACAATGATGAGCTGCCACAAAATACCACCCCTCTCTGTTCAAGCAGCACTCAAACAAAAAAGTAACCGCCGTCACCTTTTCGCTGGCCTCCAAGCTGCTCTCAGCTGTTTACTAACCTGCTTTCTGGCCTGTTGGTGATGTGTAATGTGACACGGTAGGGGAAAAAAAAATAGAAAAGTATACTCATGTATGGTCACTAGCAATGGGAAGCAGCCCATAGCCTCCTTTTAACATGTTTTTCTGTGTCAGAAAACCTGCGAACATGCAGTTACTTTGGAAGAAAGGTATGAGTCAAAGGGGTGACCTTTCTGATACTGGGTTTTCACCTCCATGGCTGTCTCCTCATGTGGTTGATAATTGAAGAATTCTGGGCCCTATCATATCCAGCAACCAACATTTTTTCACATGGAGGTCCCTGAAGCTAAATCTTATCAAATGGGGATCCGTAACCTGATGCATATCAGTTTAGGGGTCCTTGACACAAAAAGGTTTAGAACCACTGATCTAAAGTGTTACCTAATTGTGTAGGGGCCACCTCAATTACATAAATGTATGTAACATTTACCATATGACATTATAATGTTAGAGCTTCATGTGTTTGCTAAACCCTCTAGTGCTTCCAGACTGTGGCCCTCAGAATTTTGCCATATCTGTATCTGCTCTACACATTTTATTTTTTATCAGTATTACAGTATTGAATAGGACAATATCAGACTTTTAAGACTCACAGGCTGAGGCGATAGCACAGATGTGTTGATTGTGTATAAAACCAACCTTGGGGCCCCTTGTTTAGCCGATGAAACCCATTTGTTATTGAACTTCATTATATTAAAGGTTATTTTTTTTTGGGGGGGGGGTGGGGTTCATGCCCTTTAGACAGTAAAATATCCTGATTTATTACAAGGAGCAGATCAGTTCAAAATAGTTTTGACAGAGGTTTTTCTTCCCCACACATTCAAAAGATGTGCCTTTGCTGTAAGATGACAGTGTTCATTGCAGTTTGCAGTAAACTACTGAAGTTCTTTCTGTTTTGAGGAATACAGAGTGCGGCATAAAAAGGAGAGAAAATGCAATATGTTGCTGATCAGGCACCTGAGTCCGCCAAAATACAACAAAGGATTAAACTACACAGTGTTTATGCTTCACATTTTGTTTTTAAAGCTTCATCTTTTTTGTTTCTTTTTTTTTTTTTTTTAATCGTCCCAGACTTTCTTTAAAATTAAAATTGAAAGCACTAATTATACAATACAAATTATTTCATTAGAGTTGTACATATTAAAAGTACAGACTTGGGTAGAGTGTATTTATGAATTAGTGAATATGTATGCTGTGTGGACTTGGTCCAGTCTTATTATGTCAATGGTATTCACCTCACAATGCTAATATGCCTCCAGTTTCATCAGATAATTTTAATGACTGCCTTATTACCTGAAACAACATGGTTTCTCTGCTCAGACCCGCCGCACTCAGTAAAACCCCACAGAGTGCCCATTGTCCTCTCCTGTGTGTGCACTTTATTAATCCAGGTTAAAGATACCAGCCATTAACATTTTTTATCAGAGACCAAAGTATGAAATAATCCAGAGATATTTAGTATATTGTACCACAGTACCACATTATTTAGAATTGTTACCTCAATAAATAAACTGTTTCCTAACATCCACCGACTCGTTAAATGTTTTTTTTTTTCCTTTTACCTCTCCCAGGTTACCCTGTCTTTATTACATATTACTAATATTAGTTAGCAGATGAAATCAGCGTACCAGAGATGCACCTTTTTGCGTAGTAATGACAGCTTTGGGTATAACAATAAACAAATTAAAATTTAAAATCCATGAAATTAAATTGTGATTACCCAACGTGAGCAAATGATTGATCCTCATCTAATGAAAGTATGTGTGTTATTGTGCCGGTGTGCCTCTGGCTGCCTGTAATTGTTTCAATTCACCATTGCCTAAATGTGAGCACTTGCTTGTGCGTGCGTTGGCGTGTGCACACGTGTGTTTGCATGTGCACACATGTGGGTATGTCCAACTGCAGGCTGTTTACAGCATGGATATTATCAGTAGGAGTACACAGAGGTGGGTTGTGCTAATTAGTTTTCCCAGCATGCCGTTCGAACAGCATGGCAATCACGGTGGGAAATGAATATGGAACAAGTTTCCTATGCACTGATGTGGAGACGCCGGCTTCTGTGTACGAGTGCGCACACACTTGGCAAACACAGTGCAGTGCTTTCATTCAAACTTTCCAGGCACATTACTTAATTCTCATGGGTGCACTATCATTTTACCTGTGTATGTAATGTATCTTCTGTACAGTTTATGCATGTATGTATTGTTTTTCAGACATCTGTAATTTGACATAAACGTATGTTAGGTCTCAAAATGCATTTTTATTGTGTGTCCTCTTCATGTATTGTGCTTTTAACCAGTCCCTCGTTTCATACTGGAGATGGATAGAGCAGTTCACTAGAACCTTTTACATGCAGTTTCTATGTGATTTGCCCCTATAAAGGCATAAACCGAGTTTGCACTCGTCACCATAATTATTGCCACCATGTATGCACTTTAATCATCAAGCTGTGACAAGTGAAAGAGTGTGAAAATCTGGGTTAATTATGATTTTCTTTTTATAATTATTTTCTTGTTTCTTCTCCTTTTTTCTTAGCTCCGAGACACTAAATCCATCAGTCAGAATACAACACTTCTTCATTTCCTGGCTGAGAAGTGTGAAGAGACTTACCAGGAGATTTTGAGGTTTCCAGATGAACTGGAGCATGTGGAGAGTGCCAGCAGAGGTAAGTCTCTATGTCTTTGTGTACTGAGACCATCACACATGTGCACACATGTCCACAGGGCTGGGCAATATGGAGAAAATCAAATATCACAATAGTTATTACCAGATCAATATTGCAGCGATATTGAAGGGTTGGCTTGTGGTACTTTCACAAAACAATTACACAGTAAGATTTTTGATAAATAATCATCAGTTATCATGACTGTAAAGGCAAGTAATACAGCAGCCAGAACAGTCTGGTAAATTCAGTAACAATATTTTTACTGTAATGCAGCCTTTAAAAACAGGAAAACATTTGGTGAACTATATTTATGTTATCGAAAAGCTTATCATTTCTCTTCATCATAAGAAAAAATGTGTTCAATGAGTTCTGGACCAAGTGGGTGAAGCACATAAGACCCTTTATTTTGAGGAAGTATCGGATAATGGCCTTATTCTGTTGTTTTAATCGAGCAAACTACATGGACTTCTATTCTACTTTTTCTCAAGTAACCATTTTTCATAGCTTTTATATATACACTTAATTTCCTCCAATTTGTACAAAATCTGAACAGCAGTTGAAATTAAACTGGTTGTTCTGATGTATGTTTTGTAAAATGAACTGCCGTCCCCCAACATTAAAATAAATAGATTACCTAATTAATTAAAAAAAACAGGAAAGGACAACACATACGATATATCGATATTCAAAATCAATGATGTCTAAGCTCATATTGTGGCATTGATAAAATATTGGTATACTGCTGAATCCTTCATTTACATTATAAAAGCTGGTAAAAAAAAGATATTTGTGGCTGATGCAACAAAAAGATATCCATCAATTCATTGTGGTATATTCATCAATTTATTCTAGTTTCTTTTCAGCAAACTTTCACCCTTTACTTGTCCCTTGACGACAGCTAGCACTCACTCTTTGTGACAGGAATAGAGTTGTTTGTCTGACCACACTGTCATTCAGCCTGTCAATAAACTAATTCCACTCTAATTCTATTCTCAAGCATTTGGTTGAATCCCTGCAGGCTTATTTACTTTGTTAGTCTCGTAATTGGTTATTTAATCTAATTCAACTAATTATGCACTTGACTGAGGCTGCCAGCCAATGTGTAAGTGGACTGAATAGTCTTCATGTGCTCTATATATTTAGATGCCTAAAATGTGCAAATTTTGTATTATATCAACTTTGTCGTTTCATAGAAATGAATTATTCAAGAAGACGCCAGTTAATTGACAGAGGACTCAGGAACTATTTAAAGAGAAGGGATGCAAAAAGAAAAAAAAACAGTTTGCTGTGGGCACACCACGGCTCTTTTGTTTCATTGATCATCACATTCAGTCAAACAGGGTTCTTGACATACTGTGACGTTGAGGTGGACCTCATGTTTACATTTTGAGCCATTAAAAGAATAACGCCTGTCAGTCAATTAGAGGAGGGGTTACCACTTTTGTATGTATTGATCTTATTTTTTAAAAATTCAAGTGTTCTTTCTCTTATTCGTTAGCATTTCCACACTGTATTTTAGTTGTTTTAGTTTATATATTTGACATTGTGCTTAGCATGTTGAAGCAAGGTAAATGATAAAGAGCCTTAAATAATCCCCTTCATTAGATTTATTTTGAGGCACAAAGGAAGACTGTGATTTGAGGCCGTGTGCTGAATTGCACCATGTCTTTGAAAAGCTTTTACTGTCTGTTGAAACAGAAGAGCGTTTCTGAATTATTTACCACCATCTTCAGATCCTTTACAAGCTTTTGGTCTCGTACAAGGTAAACTGGCTGAAGTAAATTAAACAAAGCTACCTTTTCAGCTTAGTACACAGTGCACTTTAACATGGAGTTTAAAACTGCTTATAAATGAAAGCCTTCTCAGACAAGTGTTTTTTGAACTTCTACTTTACATTTGTCTCTTTTCTCAACCATCCTTTACTTTGTTTTCAGTCTCTGATGGAAAAACTTTCCTCCAACTTACTGTCGTGACTTGAATGAATAGAGTGATTTCTCTGCAATCAAACCACAATTCTGCCTTGAAGATTGTAGTAAATGCTACCTTTTATTATTTATTCAGACAGCCACAGTTTGAAAAATGTTAACTGATTATTTGTAAACCTATTGGCCATTTACTAAGGCAATGAACACTTTTCCCTTCATATTGTAAGAAATATACACTATAATTAATATTTACCCTTGGGATTCCATAGTAAGTAAATAATGTACAACACAAAAAAATACACCCACACCCAAAATATATAGAAGACATAAAGTGAGACTTTTAACAGTGAAAACTTAATCTTCTTATTGGTTAACAGGGTTAGCATACACCCTTAAAGAGCCTTAAACTGCATTGAATTCAATCATCTAAAAATAAGGCTTTCATCAGTATGAAAATGGCGTAAATTAATCTTTCAAAAGACTTAAAAAAAAGATCGACTCATAAAATCCTTCTTCTCATGCAGTGGTATTTTTGATGGTGTATCATAAAATCTCAGAATGATTGATAAGTTTTCATTTGTATCTTAATACGTTACCTAATGCCTCTTAATAAGAGTCAGATAGATCAGGATAGTGGAACCAGCAACACTCGTTTTGTTTCTGGCTGGGATGCTCAGAGCAGAAGATCCATTGTCGGCTAGCTGGCTGTCTCTGTAGCCTGGTCGACATTGGGATGTGCAAATTCAATAAAAACTTTTTGTTTAACCAAGATTTTCCGGCATGGCTGAAACTGGTGGTGTTTTTTAAAATCGGCACATTGGGAATTAAGATGCCTTAAGCTGTGGAAACCCTCGGTAAATGGGAAAAAAGAAATTCAGCATATCTACAGACCAGCCTGCGGGCCTCATGTGATTTCTGATTGTTGATTGTCAGAGGCTAATGGGCGGCTGACATTAAGGGACGCTGACAGTGATGTTGGGGATTCAAATGTAATCAAATAGCCATCTACAGTGGTGGAAGTTGTACAATTAATGTACTTCATTGATAAGTGCAATCAGGCCTGGATAATTTACCTGGGAAATCATAATTTTTCCTGCCCTGATTGGCTGCTTCAGACTTTCACTCATCTAGTGCACAGTTTCTTTGACAAACTAGATTGCTACCTTTCCGTCGTCTGGACACAATTTATATATTTTTAATGCATGTTTTCCCCACAATAGTTCCAAATGTATTTAGTTTTACAGCAGGCCTATACATATTTAGGTTGAGGTTGATTGCTAATTACCGTTAATTGCATCATTGATTCTTCAATCTTTTGTCTCGTGGCCAACCGCAGCATTTAGTGTTAATGGTCACAGGTAGCAATAAAGTCTGTTTTAGTACTTTCAGTGCAGATGTCTTTTACCAACAGACTATCTGCTGGTATTAAATTTATCACTGGAACGTTTAAATGCAGTGGAGTAACAATTGTTTTAGTCAATATGCTTGACTAGAATGGTGCAACTAATTTAGTATTTGCTTACTGTTATGACCATGATGTCTTGCACATCTTAAATGTACAGCATGTAGTACTACAGGTCGCTGCAATCAAGAGAATTTCTGTAATTTCTATGTTATTTTATTTACTCTAATCTTGCCACCCCTCACTCCATGCTCACAGTGGATGCAGAAAAATGTCAGTTGTTGCGCAGTCGCCTAGTTGTTCACACCAGAAGCACATTTCTCAGTGCAGATCAGCAAATGATCTTCCCTACTCCTCTCTCATCATCTCTCTTGCTCTTTGTGTGGAGACAACTTACAAATATGTGGAAAAAGTAAGCATGGGATGCATATTTCATCATACTTTTGCTAGTTTTCTGAAACTACCACATTAGATTATGAGCCTGCTGTTGGGCTCCACACCGCACCACATCCAGTGTGAAAAGCCCAATTGGTTAACATCTCTCTTAAAGGATGCAGATAAAGCTCCAGAGGAAACCAATGTGCTTTTCTGCTGCTTCCGCTTCCAGTGAGAACATTGCATTACTCTCTTTCCTTGCTGACAGCTATATGGGTTTTTCTTTCAAAGGCTAAAAGTTACCCAAAAACATCTGATTGTATTTCTTATTACATCAGAAATCAGTTTCCTCATAGACCAGCCCCAGAGCAGAGGAGAGTGAGTGTCCTGATGGAAGCTAGAGGATAACATTAACTAAGTCCAGCACATAGAGATGCTCCCACAGGAGACTCTTCCTCTATTCTAGGATTCAGACATTATCAAAGCTTACCTGTATCAAGGTCACTTTTGATTAAAATTCACATGATTATATAAGAGGGCAGGGGCATCGAGTTGCAGATGATCCAGAGAGAACCTGGAGAAAGAAAAGGGCCGTGCTTTAAAATGCGCTGTGGAAGCATGGCCTCACTGAGCAGAAAATAATTGTGTTTATCATGTAAGTGGAATAAGCACGTTTTCATTAAATTTTTATCTGTTCAAACTGTTTTTAAATCCAAATGAAATTTAGGCCTAATTAAAAACACATGCAAGGTGTCTAAAATTTAGTATTTTCTATTTCAGTTTTAGCAATTAAACTGGTTATTCAATGTGCAGATTTGAGCCTATGCCTATTTATTTCTCAAACTGTTCCACCACATAAAGACTGCAACATTTTATGAACACCACCATGAATTAATTTTCGTTGCTAATTAAATTAATGTCTGATCAGTGTTATTTCTTCCTGTATAATTACGGACACAAAATGCTTCACAATTACAGTTTTTGTAACACAGGAGTCTTTCAGCATATTCTCCCATTTTCATACCAAAGTGAGCCAGTAAAATGCTTGATAGCCACTTTGAAAACCATCCTGCCTGCATCAGTACAGTCATGAAATCACAACATGAGAATAACTACTTGTTTACTAGATGTGAACTTAACTTCACTCAGATAATTTGCATTCAGTCAACCAGTTTTTTTTTTATTGCAGTGTTGGTGGAGGTGTTTTAGATTTTCTGCTAAATAAATCATAGCAAAAAAAAAGTAGGGACGTTTTTCTAATTATTCTGGATCTATTGTACTGTAATACCCCAGTATTATAACTTTCTTTGGACAAAGTGCCTTTCAAACGAATTATATGTAATGAGGTTTTGCTCAGTATAATGTAAAGCAGCACTTTGCCTTTGCTTTCTTGTATCTGGTTTTTCTGGTGACAACGCCTCCCCATCTTAATTACCTTCATCAAGGAGGTTGTTAGCAGCATTTCTGAAAAAAAAGGAAATGAATACTTAAAAGATCGTAATTAAAATTTCTTGAAAAGTTTGGCAAGGGGCAAAGAGACAAGTTCTTGTTTTTCAATACATATAACACCACCACTGTTGCCTTCGACAAAGCTCTTTATAATCTGTACTGCACATTCATTGATCATCATACAAATTAATCTCTCTGCAGTAGTATGTAGTATATTTTGCTGCAAATCCAGACCTATAAGCAATTTTAAAACCTCAAATTGTATGTCCATTTTTAAATCAACCTATAGTGCATTTTGATAATTGTGCTGCCTTTGCAAAGGTGTGTGGTCAGCACTCTCTTATTTAATGACAGTGTTTATATCCTTCAATTCAACACAAATTTTAAACAAAAAAGAGATGCAGCAGTAAAATGCATTCCTTTTAAAACCATGTATAACTGTCTCTATGATGTGTATTTACCATACAAATAAATCATGAGTCTTGAGGCATAAGTAAGTTTTTGCGTTTGAAATGTTAAAACCTTGAACACTTTTTGGTTTGTTGAGACTTAATAAAGATTTTTTTACTTTTTATTTTACTCACCAGAAAGAAAAGTAAGCACATAATTGGTCGGTCTGTCTTGCCCTTCGGTCAGTAAACGCAAGAAAAATGCTGCTCTACTTTTTCTTCTAAAAGCATTGATTGAAGAATGGAGGTAAAATCATTACAACCTGAAGAAGAGACAAGGACAGTTCTTGACAGTATTTTTCACCAGCAACTACAGTATCACTTTTCTTCAGTGAAGAGCTGCTAAAGAGACACCTAGATCACATTTCACTTTTTGATAACAGCAGGCACTTAAAGAAAAGCATAACAACAGTCAAGTTGTAACGGTGTTATACAGTGCTGAATGAATTTGGTGATTTGTTAGTTGTGAGCAGTTTCCATGTAAGAAACAACACTTGGTCTTTTGCATAGGAGTAAGTGCTTGACTTTGGCTTGATAGTCTATGTACATGCAAACATGTATTTCTGCTCTGGATAATTTTATCAGGTATGCTTACATTTTTCCCTTTTTTAATAGACGTCAATTTGTTGCCTGGAAGTTTGTCTGTCAAATCCAGCCTGTTGCTCTCCCTTATGAGTCCAATTCAGCTTTTATTATTGGCTTTGCATCCAAACTACAACCACATTTCGCTGTGAGCTCCATCTCTTTTTGAGCAGAGGATTGGTAGCCTCTCCTGCCACCATACCATCTTTGATCTCTACTGATAAATCACTCTGAGAGATGAAGGATTTGAAGGAGGTCTTGGTTGCTGAAAGGGGCTCAGGCCTCCTCCTTGAAAATGAATTGATTTTTTTTTCATCTCCTTCCCCCAAAATGACTTGTCACACCAAGCAAACACGTGCGCCACTGCCAACTGGAGTTTGTAAATATATACAGTACATTCTTGATTTGCCTTCAGTGACTATTGTGGTGACACAGGAAAGCATCAGTTGCATTACAGTATGTGGCAGTCTATTTAACCTTTATTTAACCGTGAGAGTCCGAGATTTTGTTTCAAGGAATGCCTGGTCAAGACAGGCAGGAGCAAAAATTAAAACACAATACAGAGAGAAAACACAAAAAAAGACAAAACAGTAAAAATCAAGAGAAAGGAAAACACAATTCAAAAGAGAATTTAAAAAGAAGGGATTAAAAGAGGTAGTTTTCGTAACCATTTAATTTAGAACATTGGCATCTTGAGAAATCTGTTTCCACTTATTTCATTTTAGATTTAAAAGCATGTAAGAACATTAATTCTTTATGCTTGAGGTCATACTGCAACATTTTCCATCCTGGGGTGCAGTATCCACAAAGTATACATTTCTAATTTTTGGAATAAAAGCATAAAGAAGTCTGTAGTCCTTTATCTTTCCAATCCTGGTATATTGTATATACGTTGTTATTTTATCAGTGAGCCATGCGACCATATTATTCTTATTATTAATATTGTTATTATTATTATTATCGTTATTATTGTTATTATCGTTAATTTACTATTTTGATATATCCCTAAATAGGTTCAGGTAAACACTGAGGCTGGCACTCGACAGGTTTGAGATATCAGATTTGCAAGTAATTTCTCTGTATAACTGATACAGTTTACTTTGGGGACCATACGCTAATTACTTCTTTTTCTCTTTACTTTGCCTCTTCCGTCAACATTCATTTTGTTGTGCAGCAGGTTTTAAAAAAATGTACCTATATCACTGAGCATACACTTTAAAAAAATTCAATCGTTGCCTCGGTTTCAAGCTCAAACTCTTATAAAGAGTAAAAGTCTCTCATAATTTCTGCATTATTTTCCATTCCTCTACCTTTTTGTATTTTCAATGGTTAGTTCCTTAACTTGGAAATGACCCTGATATCTTCTTTCCATTTTAAGTGTAAAAAAAAGTAAAAACACTGAATTTGTTAGCATTCACTTATTAAAGCTCACATGAGTCTTGGCTATGGGTCCTCTATCAGTAGCTCATGGACTTGTTGTCTAACGATAGTGTGATGGTTGTATAGCTGAAAGCTAGTTATCAAATCAAAACAGTGCAAAAACATTTTCCGTCAACCCCCCTCTGCCTTATCCTTCTTGGATGAAGCACCACTAAAAGAGTCCAATCGATACTGAACATTTACCATGTGTGCTGTATCTATAGTATTTATTTTCAAAAAACAGATATCATCATTTGAATCTATTTTCCCTTTCTTTTTTTTGCACTCCAAGGGAATATTGCTGAAAGTGGTGACTGGTTATTAATTTGAAGAATCTGCTCCTGCAAATGAACTCTTCATATAGTGTATGAATGTACTATTGAATATTGAGACTATAACCATTTGAAATGTAGTCATAGAATCCACTATTTTCATACCCCTGACCTCATCTTAATAGCACCGCCAAAGCCTTGAGAGAAGTGTCATTGGCCAATTTGCCTTGTTAAATCCCCCCCAGAGATGAATATGTGGGGCCTGACAATGGGAACTAAGTCTGTGTGGTGATTCCACTCAATCAGTGGCGCACTGACAATCTGTCTTGACAATCCGGGAAAAGAGGAAATATGACACAAATGTTCTCATAAATCTATTTAGTATAAGGCATAGCCAAGGGCAAAGTACTTTGGAGCCTGTGAGAGAGAAAATGGAGAATGAGGGGAAGAAAAAAAAAGATGAACTCTGAGGATATTAATACCGCTGTGAATATATCTATTATCCACATTCATTTCAAGGCACTGCAGCATAATAAAGCAGTGCCCATTTCCCATTTAAACTCATAGCAGGACTTGGCTCTGTATTACGTAGACAAAATGCCTTTCTGGATGGGGTGGAACACAGAGGGAATCATTTGTCTTTTGGTTTTCAATAGAGTTTCAGGGAATCATGGGGTTGAGAAGCTATTCCCTCATGCCAGTCTGGGGAGGGTATCTTATTGAAGTCAGCTGCAGAAGCTTGAGGAAGAATGACCGTAATTCAAGCCAAACACTTAAGCACTTCTGCAACATGCACAAATGGTTTTTGCTAAAGAGATGTTTGTCTCAAGATTTATATGTGAAGTTGATGTAATTTCTCCATCATTTATTTCACAGCTGACGTGTGTTGAATCATAATATAAAAACTTAAGACAGAGGAGATAATGAGATTTAAGAAAAAATAAAATAAAAAAATAAAAACAGTTATTGAAGTTTTGGGAACATTTGAAAAGTGCATTGCTAGCAGCTGGGATGTGCAAGGAAAAAGCCAGCGGCTGGCTGGAAAGCACTATTTATAGACATTTTAATATTACATGCGATTTGTGTTCGGTGTCTGTTAAAAACTTTTCATTTAGAAGAGACCTGCCCTATTTTCTTTTCATATTTACCCTCTTTAAAAGCATCATCTGTTATTGAAATGCGTTTATTCCACTTTTTGCCATTTAATTTTTAAAATTATATTATCAGGGCCTCAAAATGTTAAGCACATCACATACACACTGTGCACACAGGTGTTTCTCTTTTTATTTAAATACTGCAGAGGAACAAAGAATTTTTTCTGTGTTTTAAAATAATGTTAGTAACAAACTATTATTTATTTTCATAATAGTAATGATAATATAATCAATGTTTGAACTACCCTAGAACTCAAATACCAATCCCAAAATTCTTAGGATAGAGATATGCACATTAACATTGAAGAAACTGTGGAAAATGCTTTAAGTTAAATGCACTGGTGACTGTTTGACCTAAAATATCATTCAGAATGTCATCTATTTCCTTGGCAACCTTCCTGATTTTATTCTATTTCCTACTTACCCTTATTGTGCCATTTTTCCAATTTTTGCCCAAATCACAACCTAAAATACAGCATATTTTACTCAGTGCTACTTTTCAAAAGGTTTGTAATCACCAAAGTTTACTCATCCAGAATGTAGTCCCTTTGGCAACATGGAGCCATTAAGACCTATAAACTAAATGTTTTACTGTTTACAGCAAGATGCAATGAAGATGATGAAATGAAATTATCTCCATAATTTGATTCTGTAAAGTTTTTATAGTAAATTAATATTTATACAAACAGAAACATAAATCCTTGTAGCATTAGAGAGATCAGTTTGATTCAATGTGATATAATGAAATGCTTTTAGAGCCTTAATGTATGTGGACAGACTAGTATGCCGCTTCTTCTAATTTGATTTTTTTGTGTTTTGTAAATAGGTGTTTTAATAGCTTTTTTGTTGTTTTCTTTTTGGCATCTAAATAACTGACTGATGCTTATCTATAAATATCTTGGAGACGGAATTAATGATTGTGAAAGAGGAAAACCTGGTAAAAAAACTGTCACTGGGAGTCACATTGCACACTTTTAATTTGTTTCAGTTGCCCTGAAAGTAGAGAATGTGTAATTTGCAGGTATGCACCATTCCTTTATTTTCTCATGTCCAGGGACCACCTATAATGATAGAATTGACATTTGGAGTAAATGTACTCTACAGTTCTCTTGTGTCATAGTATGTTTTTAATGGTCGTTTTTATCATAGCTCATGGAATTTTTTTTTAATTTTGTCCGTGAAAGGGTGTGGGAACCCTGTGAACATCCAGGCATAAACATCAGTTACTCTGTATGTACTATCTATGAGAAGATCAACATATAGTGTACTCCTATGTACAGCGGGGAATAGCTTATCTACCAGGTTCTGTGTCTTAACAATGCTAGGTATTTCTCCCTTGTGGGTTACAACACCTGACAAGGCACTCTCCAATTAGAGGAGGCAGAGTCCTCTGTGGAAGTAAGCTGCGAAATCACCCGTGTCCCCTGACCTCCACCAGTGTTACCTTTAGTTTGCCAGTACACAGTAACAAGATTCCTGTCATCGATTTTGATATCTGGCCACTTCTTTTTAATTTCAGTAATGGTTTGGCTCTCTGGTTTGGCTCTCTGAATTAAGCGGCTCTCATCACCACTTTGATATGCAGCCACTTGAAAAATTGGGAGTGTCACAACGATGACTACCAATAACACCAACAACAGGCCACCTCAACCTTTGGAGAAAGAAATATAATAATCTATTTCACACTCAGTGAAGTTTCCCTTCTTAGATTTGTAGTCAAACTTTTCCATTCTCCCTTAGAAGTAATTGAATGACAATCTGATTTAGGTGCATATTAATATTCTCAGTGGGAATTCCATTTGCCATTTAATCGTGAGAGTTAATAGGGTGTGGTATGAAGCTCACGAATGTGCAGCATTTCAAGTTTATTGCAATTTATAAAGTGGGAAATTGCATGTACGTAGGTAAACGTAAAGACAGTTTTCTAAATTGTGATATTTTTAAAGGCGTGCAGTCTTCATCTTTCCTTTTCATTGTGATGCTTACAGCAGCAGAGAAGTGGGTCGTGACTATGGGAAACATGAGCAAGACAAAAACCTGCTCTAGCGTGCACAAAACTTCAGAACGTGGGAGATTCACCGAACAGCGGTACAATGACCCACAGTGCACATCCAAGACAATAGTGGAGTGGCTTTGTCTCTTTATGTACTCGAGAGGCCCAGTCAAAGCCTGGATTTAAACCCCTTTGAAAATCTTTGGAGAGACCTGAAGATTGCAGTTCACTGATGCTTCCCATCCAATCTGACTGAGATTAAGAGAGTCTGCAAGGAAGAAGGAGAAAAATCCCAAATCTAGGATGACTTGAAACTACAGCCACTAGCTGGGAATCTCCCACACCAATGAAAAAAAGCATTAGAAGCAACACAAATCAACCCAATCAGTCAAGTGGTTGCACTGAAGTAGAGAAGTATTTCAATGCTGTAGTATATGAAGGTGGCCTGTTAAAAAATTAGGATGTCTATGCAGTAGAGGGACGCAAATACTTTTGAAATGGATTTTACATGACCAGAGAATTCAGAGAGAAAGGATTCAAGATTACATTTCAACCAATGCATTTCACCTCTTTTTGCACTCCAAAAGGACTGTTTACCTGTGGCTCAAACATAATGAAAATATATGCGTAGATATCTGTTTATAGTAAATAATGTTCTTACTCTACTGTTTATTCTCAACATTTTCAACGCTCTATTTTCTTTGGACAGTAAGGAAATCTTTATCACCACCAAGAGATTTACACAGATAATACACTTGGGTCTATTTTTTTTTATAACAAAAGAAAAATAAAATCAATTTCCAGTGGATGAGATATGATTTATTTAAGGTAACATCTGAATACAGTTTATCAATGATTTGGCATGTCTGCTGTCGAACATACTGAATGGCGTGTAGATGCATTTCTGTTGTGTCACACCTTTGGTCAGGTCATATAAGTGTGACGTGCTGTTAATGATTGTAGGCTTGTTTACATTCGAGTGTCCTGCTAGTACGAGGGCCGCACCTTTTCATCTATCATTCGATGTGTTTCAGCGCCTAAGCGCCATGCATACTCCTCGGAAGCTTTTCGCGTTTGAGAACTCATCATTTATACATCAAAGGAATTTGGCAAAGGGTACTTTTATTATTGAAGGCACAGTCCTCAGTAATACACAACCAATGACAGTCCTGAGACACAGATTTTCAGTTTATTTGACTGGACATTTTATGCACTGCTGCACATACAGATTTACATGATTAGAGTGTTTTTAAAACATAGCAACCAAAGCTGGAATGATTTCATTATTTGGAAGTTTTAACAATCACCCTCACACCAACAAATCAATTTGTGCAAGGCAAAAAAAGCAGGTAAAACTGCACACACTGGCAGAATTTAAAGTTCCACAGCCTGCTGCATCATACATGCTGAATTCACATCTATATATTAAAAAATACTTCTGCCCGCCTAGTATAACATTAAGTACACAGGACCATTAGTCAACTTAAAGTTGTCAAGGTGGCTTGAAATGGAAACAGTTTCCTCACCGGTTGTTTAAGGTATACTCATCCCTGGACCCTGAAAGTGATAGAGCAGGATCAGCGAGGCCACCGGTTTAAATGGACAGTCTGTCATGAAGAATATTAGGAACAGGAAACAGACCTGTCTAGCTCCACCAGTTCAGGATGAGTGATGAGCTCTAGAGAGTTTTCGTTTTTCTTTTTCTTACTCACTTCATGGTGGATGAGTAGTTCATTGTGAGACCAAAACAACCATTCTCTCCCCCTTTCTTATTTTTTTTTCTTACTGTCCATCTCTCTTTCCCTCTACCTCTGATTTCTTACATCACCACTTTGGCCAGCCAGTATGAATGTAGACAGAGATAGACACATGCAGGGAGGCCAGCAGCCCTGCTTAGCATCAGGCTCCACTCTGTGACAGCAGATTTCAATGAGAGCTGACAATGGGACCAGGAATGAGAATAATACTGTTTGCCAGCCCAGAAATTCAGCCTGTCACAGTAGACCATTTCCCATGCTGGGAGTATTCCATGAGCTGAGGTGAACAAGGAAGCTCAATTTCAAATGCAACTCTGCTTTCTGCACTAACTCATAACTAGAACCAATCCACCCTTGTAGAATAAAATAATTGTAGTATTTTCAGAATTTATAAGTAGCTGATAGACAGACTGACCTATATAACAGCTCTTATGGGTAAACTGAATTTCAATTTTATATGTACTCAGATCCTTCAAACAGTGGCAACTATAAAGTCCTATTTAATGACATACAGTGATTGAACTCAGGATCCAGAAGAAGCAAATCCCAAGGGTAGTTCGCCAGTGTGTGTTTTCAGTGGAGGGAATGTCACCTGGTGCACGAGGGGCACGTGGGGAGCAGACCTGTTTACTTTAAAAGTCATTACCAATGACTGGTCCTATTTCCTTGCCTGAGTTGAGACTTTGGAATCTGCCCACTGTGCCAAGTTGACTTATTTGTCTGGCATGGTGACATGAAACAGCAGTTTCTGGTCTTAAGTAAAGATGATCTAATGAGCGCAGCAGGGAGATTAATGTTTAGCCAATCAGTGGCGGGGGCAGGTCTAACATCGTTGTCAAACCGTGCGCTGGAATGAGGAGTAATAACAACAATGGCTAATAGACAGATAGACGCCGCTGTCAGAGGCTGTTCTTAGGAGTGTGTTTCACTATGCTCCGCTCCCCTCTTAAAACCTCAGCAAAAGAAGTATGTTGGCATGGTTACACATCAGAGTGGACTTAATATGATGTTAGATTCAGGCGGATACGCTGGTCTCTAGTGATTGGTTAGAGAAAATCAAATCCCCCTGCCATGGGAATCTGTTAGAGTGGACACAATGTCAGACTGAAGATGGAAACAAAAGTGTAAGGATTTGACAAATCTGTCCAAAATCACATAGCTGTTTTCTTTAAAATACACATTACCCTGTGATCATTAAGATATCCCGGTTTGGTTGTTTCCTCACTTGAAGGATGGCTCAGAGACCACATGCTTCTCAGGGGAACACCTGGGTTTGGGCTGAGCAGTGTAAAAAGCAAAATAATGTTTTTCCCTGTTGTGAGAAAATCCAACAATTCTCTACTACCAGGCAGATCTTGTCTATGAATTGTTCTTACCTCCTTCCTCGGCTGTCAAATATGCCCTTTTTTTTTCTTTTTTTTTCAAGTTGTAACCTGTGTTATCTCCCAATTTGTTCTTTTCAATCATATTTTTGATAACACTTTTTAAAAATAAGTTCTTGATATTTATACCTCCATGCCGTCAATAGCTGTGGCCGGATGCACTATGTTTTCAGTTTTCCATACATTAGTCCCATTCTCGTGATTGGGATATGTCAAGAATGCAGTGAGGAAATTTCTTCAAACTCAGCAGAAATGTGCACTTGGACTCAGCAATGAACTTATTTGATTGTAGTGGTCAAAGATCGCTGTCTTGTGACTCTCTCATCCTCGTAAACGGGTGTGTTACGAATTTTGTTGTCAAAGCTCAAGGTCACTGTGACCTCACAAAATATGTTATTGGCCATAAATCAAGAATTCACACACTAATAATGACAACATTTCACACAAATGTCTGATAAGACACAGTGATTTCTTTCAACATCCAAAAGGTCAAAGGTCAACTTCACTGTTGCATCATAATATTCTGCTTAAAAACATTTCTGGCCATTATTCAACAGCCTAATTCAGGAACAGAAAGGCGGACATTTGCTCAGATATTGAATTAGTGACACTAATCTTGTGTTACCACCTTGAAACTGTGCTGATTGTATAGATCTTCTGTGCTGCCGGGGGGGAGATGTGTGTGAGGCATCCATGTTTTTACAGACATGGGTGTAAACTGTAACTGCCACTTGACTGCTTCATGGAGGCATAAAACAGCGATGTGGTACTTCTAGTTTTTAGATTTTACAGACTACTCCACTGAAAATCTTTTTGAGTATGAAATACTCACCCCCTCTGAAAACTTTATAGCTCGCTCATTTGTGGAGGATGGCAGTTAGTCAACCTCACTTCACAACAGTTACAATAGATTCCAACTGCAACCCAGACTCACTGCAACATATCAAGACGCTCAAATGAACTTCTCAAAGCACTCATGCAGCATAATCCGCTTATCAGCCTTTGATCCATTTTAGTTGGATTGTTGCTAAATCATCACAAAGACAGTGAGTGTAGCGACAGTATACATTTGGAGGAGGCAGGTCATCTCAATTACAGTCATTTCCCTCGGAAAAGTTAATGATGTGTTGACAGAGAAGACATTTGTATTAGGCTGATTTTGTAGCTCTATACTTATTCTTTTATTTTTGAAGTAAGCCATGTTGTCATTCAGTATATTTTTGTAGTAAAGTACCACTTTTTAATGTCAATGTGATTCACCTTCTGTAACAAAGTATGAGGTGCTGATGTACTCAGTGGTTTAGATCTACAATAATTGGTTGAGCACATCATCACAGTGCTTAACATCTGCATTCACCTAGGACATTATCGCAAGGATAGATTTAGAGCATTCACAAAGCTTGTAACATGATGTTTGGCAGATACAATGCTTTTGACCTGTCATTACAACTGAGCAACATAAATGTCTGTATTCTTGAACTGTAGCAGTCACTGACGGACGTTACACCAAACATTAGGGAACTTTTAAGTTGTCTCCATGGAGAAACTCATGATAGCATGTCTGTCAGGTGATTTGGATAAGTAAGATAATGATGGGGATTGTTGTACAAATGAGCAGGAAATTGAGTTTTCTCTGAGGTGATCCCTGCACCCTCAAGATAAGGCCCTGTTGAGGCGTTACAATAACAAGTGCAGGGATTTGTAATATTGACTGACTGAAAGAGCATAATCTACAATACAGTATGTCCATCCTGTTTAGGATTTATGTGTGTGCTTGTGTGATGGCTCAGTAGAGAGATCTATGTTAAAAAGGCTTGACTCAACTTGCCAAATAAGTATTATACCAAATATGTATCATACTATTTTAAAAAAAAATGTAATTTTAGCATTAACACGGAGTGCCCTTCCAAATTACACTTGACAGACCACATTTATTATTTCCTTTTTTCAAGAAGTGGAATATGAAATGTTATTTTATGATCCAGAGATGAAGGATTTGGTTAAATTTAATTAAAATTCATAGAAAGAACAAAATACTTTTTTAAAAAATTGAGAAACTCTTGAAGTGACCAACATTATTCTTTTTTTCAAATTTGCATATCAGTCTTGATCAAAATATTATCTGTTAAAATGACTTTTTATTTCACTTCAGTTAAGATCCAATCTGGTGACAACCTAATGTTAATAGCTTTATTTTTGTAGTACAGCATGACACAAATTATCTTGCAAAACAGTGTAATGTCGAACAAGACTGCACAGTGTTAACACAATAATATAAAATCAATAAGAACTCTAATATTTTTAAATTAAAATAAAGCAAATGTAAAATGACAGAGGAAAAGATACTAAGAAGTTTTTTTTTAAATGCTGGCTTTGATCTTAAACACATCTGGGGGGAAATAAACCTCCAAAATGGAGGAGTTTGTGTGATCCTTTTCACTGCCTTGAAAGTGAAGACGTCATGCTCTTGTCTCGGCATCATGTAGGCAGGAATGTGCTTTAAGTGTCTCTCAAAGATTAGGCATGGTGTGTCTATGTGTTGGTGTTGCTGCACATTTGGGTGTTATCCTCTTATGGTATTATTCTCATCAGAGCAAGGCCTCCTGCACATCTAATGGCTAACACCAGAAGAAGACATCTTTGCTATGTTAAAACAAATGGCAAAATTTGATTTCAGTCTTTCAAATATTGATATAAATATACATTTCATTTATTGTATTCATAAGGACAAAACACATTAATCAACATTTCTGTAAATGTGCCAGTGTTAGCCATCTGGCTAATTTTCAACTGTAGTCCTTTGGCAATATGTTTTAAAACCTGTAAAATTACAAAATTCACCTAACAGCCACAAGACGTTTAAATTTTTAATTTTTTAATTTTCTGTTGAATATGAATAGACAAATTGCTTTCGGTGCTCAATGTACTTGAATTCAAAACAGAGAAATTTCAGTACTGGAATATCTTGAAAATCTGATTTTTTTTTTTTTTTTAGATTGGTCCTTTAAAAAGTACTTGAATAAAAGAGGAGAACAGAATGATTAATTACTGTATAAAAATTAATAAGGAAAATAAAACTATGAACCCAATAACGGCCATGCTTGCCATTATTTTGTAATTCTTTATGAGCATTATGACCTTGGAGCGCCACCAGGTTGGTAAGCACCAGTAAATATAGGGGTCATGATGTTTATGGAGTTTTGCAGTTGGAGCGGTTGTTGTTAGCCGCTATCTCTACTAGTTAGCTGCTGAACTGCTGTCTTACTGTTTCAAATTAGTCATTTATGGTTTGAAATTTTGAGATTTTAAGCTTTTAAACTGAGGATTAGTAATTGCGTGCTTGGAAATCATCCTTGAAACCTTTCAAAAAGTCTGCCAGAGAATTGCAGGTTTGTAAATGTGTAGAAATCATTTGTAGTTGTAACAAAAATGTTTCCAAATAAAAGTTTGTGCACAAATTACATCGACAAGGAGGATTCACAAACACCTGAGGCCTTTTGAGAAGATGTGAGTTAAGGCTGAAACAAATCGAGTAATTGATGCGCCATGCTTTGTGCGTGGCATGTTTTGAAGCTTTTTTTTTTTTGTCCTTTGCCAATTGCATGCCTGAATAATAATAACCTGTTAATTAATAATAAGTTAATTTCAGGCCCCGGTAGCATGTGTTTGCTCCATTTATGAATTTGTACAGTTGTCTTGCAACAGATGGTTGTTGAGAAAACAATTTCATTTTGAGAAAAAAACCGAAAGCTTAAAAAAGTACTTGAAAGTCCTTGGGCTCCATCTTACACCTGGTAGTCAGGTACATTGCTGTTTTTAGGCAGCACAAAGCTATTGAGCCACTGACCAACAACAACCTGGTCTACAGTCAATGGCTCAGTATTATATTATAAGACAGTAAGGTGTGCCTACAAAGGCAGGTTCACAATGTGCGTACACGCCACATGTTTCAAACACAAGGACACAGAAAAACTTAAAAAGAGCATAAAAATGCTCATTCCTCAAATTTGCAGAATCCAGCTTTGTAAGTAGTGATGCAGGAACGGGAGATGAAACTGGTTAAATTCATGTTACACCCAAAAGACACCCTGATAATGCACAATTTATCCAGCAAAAGTGGAAGGGCACAGCATAAATGCACTTGCACCTATGCACTTTAGACCATACGCTTTAGATAGTTTATATAGGGCTAATTGAATTTAACCTTCCCCTGGCTGTGTATTAATGTATGGCACACCTTTAAGGGTTTTCGTCATAGTTGTATGTTACAAAAAATAAATTAGGCTTGTGACATTTTTCGAATCAGCAGGACAGTTTAGAGCTGTTATCTATTGTGCCAACCATAGTTCTCTTCATCCTCTCTGCTGTATGTACACATGTCATGGTGAAAAAAGATCAGACATGCTATTTACCCAGAAAGGCAACAGATCATTTACCGACTAGGTGGTCATTGCAGCAAAGTGCCTCTGTTTTTCTCTCCGTGCCTTCCCACACTCTCTGCCTCTATTGACCAGTGTTTGAGAAAAACGTGTCTGTGGCTCAAATGCTGTCATAAGAATCCGGGCAGCTTTTGCCAACCCCTGCGCGTCAGTGGGGTGGGAATTGATTTTGGATACTAAATTGGGTCATTTTTATCATGGTCTGTCATCAATATATAATTTAAAAGCATGGCCTGAAGCGAGCGTTGCAGGGCTGCTCATTGGAGTTTTACTAGGCCCAGGGGAGCCTACTCCCCTGTGCCCCTTTCAGTTAATGCATGCCACTATGTGTGAAGATTCCAGCATCACTAGTGATTTATAGCCCCCAGTAGAGCAAAGACATAGTGGTACATAGGCATTCACAGCCTGTACTGCAACATTTATATGGCGCGCTCTGTTTTTTATCCCTTTTTTTTTCTTTTCAGGGTCTGCCAAGATCATGCTTATCTCTCTATCATGAAATGTCTTCCAGGAGTGTTTTCTCAACATGCCTCACTTGTGGTTGTGAGCATTCCAGGGGATTAGTCACCGGTGAATTTCAAAGTAATCGCGGCTATATTGTTGTGATTTAATGTATAAAGCGTTGCACCTACAGTCCTGTCATCTGTTTCAAGTGTTTACAGTGATGTGTTGTTCTGGGGGAGGTTAGTGAGACTGAGGCAAAAGCTGTGTTTCCATCAAAAGCTTTCAGTATTGTACCCTTTGAAGCAAAAGTAACACCTACAAATAGATACCTATACCCTAGATCTGTGTAGCGTTTCCACCGCAGACAGTACTCTGACAAGAGGGCGGAGTTGTTGCCGCTCACTGTGCTGTCCAGCAGCACTCGCTGTATTTCCTTGTTCATCTGTGATACAGAGTGAAGTCCGCAACCCGTTTATCGTCCACAGAACAGGACTTCAGGCTGGAGTGAGAGTCTCTCTCAATGGGATATATATAAATATTGGGTTTTTGCATTGACTCCTTGTCAGGCAAGAGCAGGGTCTTTTTGCTGCCGTAGCACACTAAACGAAGCCCCGACATGTTTTTTTTTTCTCTCCAAGTGAAAATTAGAATATATGCAGTTCACATAATCCAGTCACAATTAATATACATTTTTTTCAACTCTTGAAGATTTACTCATTACTAAAAGTGTGTGTCATCCAAGAGAAACTATTAAATCAGATGGAGTCATCAAAGTTGGTTTTAATTTAATAGTTACAGTTTACTAATCCATGATAAACTTGTGACGGTATGAACAGTGGAACAAACCAGCCACAGCTCAGACCTGAGTACAGAGTGTTGATTCTCTACTTACAATCACAGACTGGAGGGCTTCTAGCTCCACCTCTTAGTACTGGATCTGTGCAGTTTTGGGTACCCCCAAGCAGAAGGGTGACCAAATATGGGGACAGTGCCAAAGGCACTTAAGGTTCCATCCACAACTTTTCACACTGGAAATGCAAAAAGGTGCGTACCGAACTGAACTGAACTGAACCGAACCAAACCGAGCTGCTGGTGGAAACACCCCAAAAGATTCACTGTAGCCAAAGCTTTTGGTGCCTCACCAGTTTTCTCATCTCGGCCTGTTTTGGATTCTACGATGAAAGCAAGTACCTTTGATTCGTATACACTCGACAAACCCAGCATCATATCAAAAACTGCTTCCTTTGTGCACTACAGACCATATTGTGTTTGTTTGCTTTTATGATGTAAATCATGCAGATCTCCTCTAATTTTGTCCTCGGGCTGTATGGAATGAGTTTAATTTAGCAGCCAGCCCTTTATTTCCAAAATAAATCTAACAGGTCCTGACTATGACCTTTCTCTTACATGTTGATGATTTGCATTTTCAACCTTCTTTTTTCCCCTGCTCTGTGATATGGAGTCACACTGTGTGATCCATATTCAAATATTATTTAAATCAGTTGCACCGCATTTGCATGTGAAATTGAGGATTTGAAGCCAGGTCGCCTGCATACTGATCAGAGGGACAACCTTCATTTGAGTGAGGGTTGATATTGCAAATAAATGGGACAGGGTATTCATAATTGTCATGAAAGGAGTATTCTATATTACACACCGCCATAAAAGAGTGTTTTTCCTCCCATGTAATGAATCTGATATCATGCTCAACCCTTTTGCTTTCAGCTCAGGAAATGATTATACTCTCTTCAAATAGAGAGACCCAGCCATGGTGTCACTTTTTAGGACAAAATTACCCACAAGATGGCGGCTTGCTCACACACCAAAAAACCTTTTATGTTTGCAACCAGCGGGGGGAAAAAGGGGGGAAAAACCCATAAATAATGCCATTTCACAGAGGGTTGTGTCACCTGCCCATTGTCCTCTGCAAGCCGAGTGATGGCAGCATTATTGTGAATTCATACACAGAACAATATTAGTTCTAGTAAGGCTTTAGTCTTTTCTGGGAACTTTTAGTGAAATTGAAGTAAAACATTTTAAACATTGCATTGTCAATAAATAAATGATTAGCTGATTGCTGAGTATCCTTTGCCCCTTGTAATGTAAATGGCTCGTTTGACATTTCCCATCTGGCAACACTGGTGTCTTTTTTCATCTTGAGAAGCTGCATGATTTGATGCATGATTTTGTTTTAAAATGAAGCGACAGAAAAAGCGACAATCTCCAACTGAAATGAGTTAGTGAAAGCTGGATAGCGTTAGCTGAGAACCGTGGAATACAATATTGGTCCCAGAGTTAAGCAAGTTTTGTATTTTATTATAAGGTGAGGTGAAGCCTCTTTTGATTATTTTTTCTTATTAATGAATTACGGTGATTAACCAAGCTGCTACTGCTGTGCTGGCGTCTCTCATGCGTTTGAATGCAAGCTGTCCCAAGTATACAATTTTCTACTTTTACTTTCTTTGCAATGTTAGTTTTGATAATAATATCTAGGATTAAGAACCTGTACAGTTCTCAGCTGTTTCAACAGTAGTGGCAAACTTAAACTTTGGGAAACAGCTGAAGCTGGAACAAGTAATGTCTGCAAATTTAGTCAACAAATGTTACTGGGCTAAGACCACGGGGCTGAGACACTGTTCAGGGGCCAAGGTGGTCCCACAGAATAAATTAACTCAGTCATTACCTGTTGCATTATTGTGGAACATAACGCTAGATGCTCCAACAAGGGCGAGCTAATGACAAAGAAGCAAGCTTCATTTTGTAAGCGTAGCAAACACATACATGTACGATGTTGTCCAATGTTTAGGTTTAACTGATGACTGTGTTAACTGGTGACATCTGTGTTAATTGTTTATGCCAACCATTTATAGAGGTTACTCAAGCAACCACAGACATAAAGCTTAACTTGGCTTAAAATCCCCAGTTAACACAGTCATTCATTAAACCAAAACATGTTTATGTCGTTATGTTTAGTAGCAGCAGGATTTTTTAAATTTATTTTACCATGGACATTTTGGCAAACAGTCAATAACGTCTACATTTTATGACAGTGTTTGACGTCAGTTAGCGTTAGAGTTAATTGAGAAAACAACCTTTGCTGCCGTCACCATCAGCAGGCAGCAGCAGACACTGACAGTTGCCAGAATTGGTGGAGGACACCAACATTGGCAGATGGGAAGAACTATGCTACCAGAGCCTTAAATCATAATATTTTGTGGTAGAAAAAAAAATTAAATATAATTTTACAAAACCTTTACTTAAACATCTCCTTTTTGACATACCTACAATTCTGCCCAGATCTTTCTTTCTCTTTTTGTTAACGAGTCCATAAGTGAATCAGTAAGACATTTTTTTTAATAATAGCCCACTATTAAAAAAAACCCCATAAAACTTCAAGACAGCACAACTGGAAGCCTGTTCATAGTCTGCATGAAAACAATTTAGACCAGAAAACAAGCTGATAAGTGATGCGTTCAAAACAACTCAACTTGAACAGCGCAAATCTTGCTGAGAAGCATTAACACAGATGTGCAATCCATATTTTGCTATACAGAATCATCTTCATTACTAATTATTGCAGGTCTTACCAGGCCTAAAGACAGTAGCAGGATTCATCTGTAGGGGAACAGACTATTCTTATGTTAAAATTACTTGTTGCACTTTTGCTAGTAGAGTGTCTTTAAGTTTTGTATGTTTGTCCTAATTTCATAGCCTAATGTCAACATGCAGCAGAGTCACAAGCTAAATTTAAAATTAATTTGAACATCTTAACGCTATCTCATCACCCTACTGTCCACATGTCCATTTCTTCGTATTTTTATTTTTTTATTTAGTTATACATTTCCAAGTGAATAATAGTTATGTTCTTCTTTGACCATGACTACAATGTTGTGCCAAGAAAAGTATGCATGCCAGTTTGACGGGCAACCACAACTCAGGTGTGTTAGTGTCCCTAGTTTTCCTGTCATTTGCCTTGACATGGAATCCCAGCTGAGACCTGCTCCTTACAGAAAGGTCTGTTTTTATTCCTCCAACTGAAGCAGAGGTAAGGAGGGACGGAATCGATTGTTGCGGGCCAAATTGAACCTGTGTCGAGCTGCAGGCAGCCACGAGATAAAGCCTCTGACGCTGTCTGCTGTGCTTATCATCAGGTGGCCTTTTCTGTGTGTGCTATGCTGCGATTTTGATGTGTTAAGTCATAATAGGGGAGCCACCATTCTTTGGAGGGGCTGCCAATAAAATCGCAGACAGAGGGGATTATGTTTCATGTCAGCCCATTATTGTTTCCAGCTTCCCCTGTACACTTCTTTTTCACCTGGAGAGGCCTCTGCCTTGATTTTGCTGCTTTCTATCATGCTTTGCCTCTGTCCTTTTTTGATCGTATTCAAGAGGTAAAGTTTTCAATGTGATGCTCTTTAAATTTGTTTATTTGGTTGTGGGCCTACTTGCCTACTTATAATTCTTTCGATCACGACTCGCTTGCAGTTGTAAGGGTCAAGAGAAGAGATATGCTTTTCCTTTATTTGGGAAAGATGCAGCCACAGCAGGGCTCGGTTTAATTATTTGCAAACAGAATGATCTGTTCTGTCGTTGGACTTTGCACACCCAGTAGTACAATAAAACTCCTGTTTCAGAGTTTACTGCCACCATACAGCTAATCAGCTCAGACCTGCCGCTCATTCCACCAGCCAGTAGCTAGCTGGATTTAACCTACTGAATCATTCGTACCCAAATGATAATGTGTTTATGATGTCTATGCGAGCGGAGCTAAGAGCTGTCCACTTTTTGACCATTTCGCTCTGATAAAAAGACATTTTCTGCACATATATTGACTATCAGAAAGACACCGCTTTATAAAAGAAAGAGGTTGTTATGTTGGCTATAATCAAACATAGGTCAAAAACTGCTTTTGTAAATTGGGAAACAACAGGTAAACAGTAAGAATGTCCAGACCCTCCAAATGTAAGAAACATGAAAGGGGAGGAGGAATTACATTAAAAAGCCTTTATTTTAGTGACTAAATCATTTAAAAAAAAAAAAAGCCAAAATGTTTAGACACAACTTTATGACAAATTAACACCAGCCAAGTGCTAAATGCTGGCAGATTTCTGTTTGGTGAATAAATCTCAGAGGGTATCTGCCACACTGGTGGATAAATGTTTGTATCACAGTAGTCGTGTGACGGTCTCTATGGTGAGAATCACTGCCATGTTTTGGTGCTCTGGCCTCTTCTCTAAGTTTAAAGTCAGCAAGATATATTATTATCTCAATTAAATCTACTGAAAAAAAAACGGTATATGTGAAACAAAAAAGGCAATTTATCATGGCCAAAAAAAAATATTCTTGGGAAGTAGATTTTTTTCATCTACCAGCAACCTTGGCCGGTGAGACAAAAATTAAATTTTGGACACTGCATGCAGTAGATGTGCCTTAGTCATCTGGTAGTATTGACGACACAGCAGCAACATAGTTTTATTGCTACTGACTGTCCTCTGCCAAGCCTCCCTCCACCAACAGAGATAATTTGCCACTGTGAGTGTAAAACCTTGGCAGAGGATGCTCATACAGTGCGTTTGGTCTACCTTGGACTTGAATATGCCCCGACAGCACAGACTCTCCCGGCTCGTGTGACCCTTTTCATGTGGTTTAGTCTTGATGATGTCTGTTCCAAGATTGCCTGTCCTGCTAAGAACTCGAGTTGTGCGCCACTACACACTCAGTGGAGTTTGCTATCTTTGTTACACCAGCCGTTATTTGGGATGACCAGCTAAATACTGCCCACCTGTTCCCTGAGAAGGTGGGCAATAGCCTTGTAGCTAATCAGGCAGGCCATTAGCAGGAAATGACAATGACTCCAGTAATTTTATGGGCACATTTAAAGCTTTCTTCTTTGAGGACGACGATGATAATCTCCTCTTTCTGCCCTTGGGCTATGTTTCCAATTTGACTTAATCAAGTGCGGAAAAGAATCATACCAGTGCTTCTCAAGCATGCAGCATAGATCTCCAGAATGTGTTTAGATGTTAGCTATTTCTTTGCCCATTGTACTGACATACAGGCTCACCCCTTCTCTTTAAGGGAAAAAGGCTACCCAAAGCTGGCCCTCGCTCTGTTCTTTCAGTAATGCTTAGAGGAGACTATCTACAACAAGTCTAGGGAGGGTCTGAATTTGACTGTGTGGGTTTTGAAGCTGGATGGACATGAACTATATGTCCTCAGTCAGGCCACTAGTTGTCTTTAGGTTTTATGGCTTCCTCTTGCCCCGCTTTGCCTTCATTTGTTGACCATGTGTATGCAATAATAGTGGAAAGAAAGCCACATTCAGATATTCGTGACCACAACTGAGAGAGCCCTTAAGGTGTAATAACAGTAATTCACTTTTTTGTCAATATTTTCCTATATGGAAAGTCTAAACCTTTCAATGATAATATTCCTCACAAAGGAGCGTCTACTCCACTTCTGCTTTGCCTGTCTCATCATCCTCCTGACATGGATTTATAAAGATACAGCCATTTAGTCAGTCGTTAAAAAACGCCTATCCATTATGTCCTTGGGGCAGTTGCTCTCTTTTGCTTTAGTAAGAGGATGCAGGCTTTTGTACTTATGGTAAATACTTATTTCAAAATTGTCATGGCAACAGTCTGGATTCTTTGGTGTTGTATTTTTGTTTTATACTCACTGTCCTTAATCATCAGCCTTCAAAGGCCACACAGGAAGTTTTCAAGATAAGCTTGTACAGTGTCGCAATAAGGGAGCCTAGTCTAGCACACTCCTGGTGTTAAGTGAGGAAGAGCTGAGCTGCACATAGACCTACGTTAATTGACTTGTAGCCCTTTATCATGTACCTGTTGGGTGTACTTGACTCAGGTTGACTCGATGTGCCAGCCCAGCATGGCAGGGATTTGTATCAACATATAACAGTGCTACCCCCTTGAAGGTTTGTGTTTGGCCAATGAAACACTTGTCTTGAATTGATGAAGTTTAAAAGCAGTGCTCTCTTTAGCACTGGTAACTATTTCACTGTGCAGTGGCTGTTGCGTATTTAGTTACTCATCATCATATTTTGAGACCATAGACTGACGGCATTCGGCAGTTGCCATCTTGGTTTTCGGAGCATATTTGGCAAGAGGTTGGAGTTGTAGAGAAGGAAAGTGTGGATCTGACTCACAGACTGAAGCGATACCTTGCAGACAGCCTGTCACTCAAGTGGCCCCGCCCTTAGATATTCATATCTTTGCACCTTCATAATATGTAAATGCATGAGTTATACCCTGTACTGTTATCTGTTCCAGTAAACGTGTAATTCTACTACAGAGTTGGCTATTTTAACATGGGGGTCTTTGGGGATTTATTCTGTTTTGGAGCCAAGTGGCGATATGATGAAGTGCAGTTTTTGGCACTTCCGCATCAGCTTCATTTCTTGATTGACGCTTGATTTAGACAGAATGACAAAATGGATCTAAGAGAGGAAGAATTGTCCCTGAATGTTGACAAAGCCCATCTGATGTGACTGTAACCTGCTAGGAGTCAGTCGGGTGCAATTGTAACTGACTCCATAGATGGTCCATCTGTGAGACGACTCCGCACAACCCTTGATGCATTTAAACTGGTGATGGAAACACAAATCAATTCTGCCTGGTTTGACTTGGTGTAGCCAAAAGTACCAACTGAAAAGCCCAAGTGGTGATCCAGTGGCTTTCAGACAATATGACGGAAGCTGATTTTTTCACACATCTTTAACAGAGCTCTTTTTGCTACTTATCTAATCCTAAACAAGACCCACAAATTTCATTCAGAGTCTGACCATAGCTACTGTCCACAATTTGAGTCAGAAGATATTAAGGACATTGTCTGAATGCGATTTAAAACCATAAGAGTCCACTTTCAATTAGCCTTAAGAAAAACGCCCTCTCTAGTGACCAAAATCATTTTGTAATAATGATTCCCCCCCAGGAATATGTTTTGCAAACATAGTCCTGACACAATGATGGTTTCAAGGGGAGGCTTTTATATTCTTGGTGACCTATATTCATCGAGTAGTACTGTACATTCAGGGCAATGACAGCTTTCAGCAAAGCCTAAAGCTGTTGGTTATTACAATAGGCTGATTGGCTGCAAGCTACAAACCCCCCTAAGTAATGGCTAAATGGGAGCACACATTGAAGCTGCCTTGGGCTACAAGATAACAGCACAAACACCCCGGCACTGTATGTCTTTTGCAGTTTTAGTTCCCTAATGTTTTTGTCAGCCCTGTGGCAGTTAGCACCTGAAACAGTCGACTCTTAACTGCCAACAGCTTTCTCTCTGTCCACAGTGAGCTGAGACATTTTCCATTTTTTTCATGTTTTAAATGACAAAACAATGGTTGTGATTATAACAATTTCTAGGATTGCAAAAAAAAAAAAAAAAACATTTTAAAGGATTTCTCATGGTAGTGTTGTGGAGTGTGAGGCAGACTGAGGTAAAATTAGGGCCCGGTACCTTTTGTGTGATTTGTGTGAACACACAGGGCACCATCCACTTAGAGACACTTTCACTGCTAAGATTATTTTGTCATTAAAGCTTTGAGTAGCCTGATGTCCTTGGATGAGAGCTTTCATTGATAGTTTGGGACATTTTGGGGGATTTGGCTTTGTTTAGTTCAGTGGCTGTGGTGTTTGAGATCGAATATGACATGGTTATATGGGTTCAAGTCGAACATCCTGGTTTCAAGCAAAGCAAAAAGCATAATGGTTTGAATATATTGAGAGTTTTTAATTGTATTTCAGTACAAGTACATGGTCACTGTGTCGTTTTAATGTTGTTATGGGTGAGATACAAACCACTGGAACTAGTAGTTCCATGTATGTTAGGGGTGTGTGCAGTTATTGGACCAGTCAATTGAATGTTGCTCCCCTAATTTGTCAGCATCAAAAAAGCAAGTCAGATAAACTTGTTATTTATAGTATTTTTTTTTTTTTTTTTGATGGGATTGCGTTCACCAATGAACGTCTCACTGTAATAATCAGGCATGCATGTAACTTTTATTTAGTGAGTTGACATCATGTTTTGTAAGGTGATGTTCATGTTCAGACAATTTTCAATATTATAGATTGAATTGTGCTCATTTTTGTGTGTTGAGTGCTTTCTTAGTTTTTGAATGTAATTGACTAGTCCAGGTTCACAAAGGTATGCAAGAGCATTCATTGTAATTGTAAATTATTTTGCATTATCATTACAATCTATTGAAGATTGTGGCCTTTCAAAGTCAGATTTCATGTGGCCACCGTATACATCAGCACTTGTTATTGCTATCCTCTTCTGTTGTCCTGGGGAAGATGTAGACTGCCATGCATCTTCTCCAGTTGTTTTAACTCGTCAGTGCTAAATGAACTGCACTATTCTACCTTAACGATTAATGAACTACTTAACAATTAGCTTAATGAACTACCAAACAATTTGCCTCTCATTCACACAACAATTGCACACCATTGGTGGTGGATTAGTTGATGTGGAGTTCAGTGGTGCCAAATTCCCCATCCAAGTACTGACCAGGTCCAACCCTGCCCAACCTCCGAAATCGGACAAAATCTGGTGTTCTCAGAGTGGTATGGTCCTACAATTTTGACGGTGTAATCATCCCACCCCTCCCTGCAAAGTCGTAGGTCAGTAGTTTGATCCCTCACTGGCTTCCCAGGCTAAGGCAGTCTGAAAGCACTACATACGATATATATTTTTTATCAGTGAAATTCATTTTAAATATGCTTATTTTTATTTGTATTTGAGTGCCTATATATATATGTGTGTGTGTGTGTGTGTGTGTGTGTGTGTGTGTGTTCTCGCAGGCTTATACATCAAAGCTTTCCCTGCCAGAGTGCCTTTCAGCAAGCTTTTTTTATTATACATTGATTAATGTGAGAGTCTGATTGTCTCCTACTCTTCAAGCAAAAGACGATCAATTCCTCAGTTCTCAGCCATCTATGCGTCTATGCGTCTTGGTCATGCTACATACATCACAGTCCTGGATTGCTCCCAATGCTATATTCAGCTACTCTGTATGAGGGGGGCGAGGGGGTAAAAACAAGAAGATCAGCCAGTTAATTCATCTCCCAGCTCGAAAGTCTCATTACACTGCTGATGAGTTTAAGGATTGCCTGAGGTGGAAAGGGGCTGTGTTTATGGCTCGGCAATCGTGCGTACCGAGTCTCCTTGTCTCATGTGGATGGAAAACAAAAGACATGCCGACACTCCAGCCAAATTAATACTGAACACATCCCAGCTTGAATACTTCGTGATTGTACACTTATTTAAACATATGTTTCTAAAGAGACATTATGTCCTATGAAGGCTCTATGTGGTGGCTGCTAAATGAAGACAGATCTGGTTGGTGGGAGAATTGATCTGACCTTTCTCGCCGCATAAGGGATATGAATCTCTGTGCATCTACTTTATCAGTGTGATATAGGGACACAGGAAAACCTAATTTAGGCAGGTACATGTAGGTCACAGCACACCTACAAGCAGAAGTGGAACAAGTGTATGTAACCTATATGCCCTGCATTTTTAGAAACTGTCTTGGCATCTATTTTAGCCAGTTGTTGAGACGTACACTTTTTTGAAGATGTGAAGTAAATCTAAAGGAAAAGGAACTTCAAGACATTTGTGCAGCTGGTAACATAACAGTACTATTTGAAGAGTTGTGTTAAAGATGAGTTGATATTAAAATTGTGCTCCTTTTAGCACTATGTATGCCCATTGATTGACACCACACAAAGAGCAATGCCTGTAAATAATAAAGAGGACCATCACAGGGTCACAGGCGGGCTGGTGTTGACTGGAGTGGACTGGCTGTGGGATCATGTCTGTATGGTAGCTGTAAATATTGTACTGGATTCTTTTGCAGCAAGTTACCTCAAAGACTTATAAGAAATATTTATGTGTGATGTTTGCCACTAAAAATATCACAAGTAAAGGTGCTGAACAGAAACTGTCATAATAGTAGGCTTTGAATCCGAGACAACAACTGAGAAATCTGTGAAATGCAAGCTAGAAATGGCGAATGATTATTTCTATGATGTTTAATATTTGAGATTTCTTTCTTTCGGTATTTCTGTTAACGCTGGGAAGACAAAGTGTTGCTCTCTTAACAGCATATGGTCGGTTCACAGTCTGCATGGTTAGCTTGTGCTAACACAGTACCAGCGGCAAACATCTTAAACGATCCCAGCAAACTCATACCGACTCCAAAACAGCTCAGTTGTTCAACCCATTTATAACTGTTAAGTAACATTAGCTGAGCTCTCATAATAAACAGAGAGAAAGAAAGGGCTGAGCACCATGACAGCCCTACAATGCAATAGGATATTATCTGTTTTAATTAGCATTGTTGATATTGTGGCAGGCTGCCAGAAAATAAATGAATATATGCAAAATACTGAGATTTATATGTATTTCTAATTGAATTGTCATTTCGCAAAAAATACCCTAAACAAACAAACAAACAAACAAAAACAAAACAAGAAAATCTTAATCCCAAACTTGAAAACCAGACCCCTACCTGAAGAATAAATATCAGAATAGTTGACACACACCCAGTGGAAAATAACTAATGAATGAGTAAAGTTGGTGGTATTTGAAAGAGAAAATATTCATTGTGCATTTATTATTTCTTTCAATAGCATTATAAAAGTTATGGTTATTGTGGGTTCGGTGAGTTTTTCATCTAATAGTCTTTGCTATCTTGAATGCACATGTTTGAGTTGCAAAGGTTTGGAAGATGGCTCTAACATCCCTAGCTGCATTTATATTGAGGACTGTGCCTTTAACTAAATAATTCAAAATGTATTCCTGCTGTCACTGCCAAATACCTTGTACCCAGTTCCACATCTTCCAGTCAGTGAGCCTATTTAATGCATTCAGTTGCCTTCCCATCCCTTGCTTCGCTCCTGTTGTTAGGGAACCACCATAACCAGTCGTCTGCACTGGAAGATAAAACCAATATACTGAGGGGATGTGACCTACCATCTGACAGATGCCTCTTCAGTATGACTGCTCAGCTTAAAGCCAATCAAGAGGAGCCTGGCTGTCTTTTCTCCTCCAGTGAATGCATAATTTCCATCTAAATCTCATCAATAATCAGGGATGGCGACGGCAGCAATTGGCATGATTGCCAGAGTTCACAGAGCAATACTTGGGAAACGTAAAGGATTGCTGTCTGCATGGATGGATGGTGTAAATCAAAAACAGAGTGATTACGGAGCGACATTCCTCATTGTTGAACCACTGGACTGCTGGGTAGTTTGGCCGCTGGGGACCCATGACGTGAGGTGTACTGTCAGCAGAACAGACAAGAATTTTAGCTTTCCTTTAGAAGTAAGCGAGAGTTGTGGTGGTGTTTAAAATATTGACACTGCAGTGGTTTTTCCTTTAGTTTTAGAGCCCCATTGTCTGTGACTGTAGACATACATTTAAAGGAGTAGTCTGACATTTTGGGAAACATGCCTGTTCACACAGTTAGAGAGGATCAATACAACTCTCATATTTGTCAGTTCAGTAGAAAGCTGGAGCCAGGAGACAGTTATCTTAAAGACTGGGGGAGGGGAAACAGCTGGCCCGATCTGTCTAAATGTTTTTGTTTAATCTGTACAAAAATTATATTTTAGTGGAAGTTATGTGCAGAAACAGCCAGGCACATGACCCCAAATAAAACTGCAACAATATTATGGATTTAACAAAGCCAGGAAGGCTTTTTCAAAGTTTTCAGTTTTTATGCTAAGCTGTAGTCGATCCTCACATCTAAGTCTCAAAGTGAGAAAACATTTCCCAAAGTTTCAAATCAACATTGTAAAAAACCTGATGAAGACCCCTACAGTTATAAAAGTCATATTATCAAACTTGATTCCCAGAAAAGAAAAGAAAAGAAAAGAAAAGGGCAAAAAAGTAAATCTTCAACCAGATGTCTCCGTGACAAATGCTGAGTAATAATCTATGTGATGCTTTTTTTTTCTGGACAAAAGAAGGAGAGTTATATCCAAGTTAGAGTTATATCTGATGATTAGGGGAACAAATATGTCTATGGTGCTTCATCAACAAAAGGAAGAGAAGGAGACAAACACCGTCCCTGAGTCATCACCCACCCTCACACTCTCATGAGTCATGCACCACTACACATGTGCATACGGTTAAAGCATTAAAAATCTAATTTCTCAAAATTATGCTCAGCCGTCCAGGTGATAATGTGAGCAGACACATATTTTAGCAAAGGAAATAGCTGAAGACAAATTATAAATTCAGAAATATGTCTGTGGGAGATCAATGAGATTTACCTCCTGAAGTATAAGGTAGAACTAATCCTCATATATGCAGCTGTTTTCCTTGAAGATCCCAGTGTTTAATTAAGAGCATGGTCATAACTTATATTTTATACTTACAGCTTATTTAAAGCTTATTTCCATCATCGCAAAGAAAATACGTTCAAATAAACCGTCCCATTGTTCAATTAGCTGAAACACTATTTGTAAGTTCTATCTGTCAAGTTCTGAATAAGCAATCTTATTTGATGGGAACTGTATAGAAAAAGTCAAACTCATCTCTCTCAACTAGAAAAGAAAAATGTTCAAATGAATTAATTTTAGAAAGATTTGTGTAAATATACCCATACAAAGACTTTCCTCTTTCTGGCAGCAATATCTGTCTGGCAACCGAATCTCTCACAGAGGGAGCTCTTGAGCTACAAATGGGAACATAACAGAAGCTGAAATGACAGGATGGGAAAGAGAGAGTCTGAGGGAAGGAAGAGAACAAAGAGCGACTAAGATAGAGGATGAGCAAGAGACAGGGAAATCTAAACAAGATGTTTTGGATGTGAATGTGTAATAGAGCAGAAAGGGGTAAAAAAAAAAAAAAAGGGGAAAAAAAAGAAAAGATGACGGCTTATAATCAAGGCACCTAGAATACCTCACTTACTCCCAGCCACTTGACCTTGATGCTTCTGCTAATGAAAACCCACCATCAGAGTCCCATCACTTTAAAAATGTTTTTTTTTTAAGCTCAGAATGACAGAATATGACAAATTATGTTAACTTAAATAAGGTTACGAAAGGCTAAAATAGCAGCAATCAGGGTTATATTATTAAATAAAGTACATCTGTAAGCCAAGCCAAGTACTCTAAACCAACAAGCAAAACCAAGTTGGGTGTCCACTTCTCAAAACGACCCCATCTGAGTTCAAGCAACTCCTGATCTTTAATATTCTCAAAAGAAATGTACCTGAAAGGAATCAGCACCACCATAAATTACGATATCTTTATTATTTTTAGAGGTCTATGTACTGCTTGTGGTGGAACAGAATAATATTTTACTTGATGAAATGTACTTTTCAATTTTTAAACCATCTCTGAGACTCTGGTCCTGCTCATGTGCAAGAAAACATATTTTATGTCTCCTCCACAGCCAAGTCATGTACAGTAATGATTCATAAATAAACCTGCAGATGATTGAATAATAATAAATGAATGAATGAATACAGTTTCTGCCTTTCTAGAGGCTGAATAAGTGAATGAATAATATTGAAGTGCGACTCAGAAACATATGCTGAGCTGTAGCTTTAGTTTCTAGTTTCCGTTGTATAAACACTGTGGTCAACGCCTGGTCAGTCATGATGGATTAAGGGGGACAAGTTTTTGTGAAAAAAAAAGGTATCAGAAATAGGTTACTGAATCCACGGAGAATTATCACTCAACACTGCAGTTCTGCTCGTAGAACTTTTTTTAAGTCAATTTTTAAAAAATATTTTTCTTAAAAGTTTGTCAAGACCAAAATAGAGCTAAAAGAGAACTTCCATACATCATGCTGGTCAGGAGTACAACTTCAGATGAATGCGAATATTGATCTATGTCTGCCAGAGGCATTAATTGGTAGTTACCTTCTACTGAACTAGCCTCAGCAACTGCACTAGGTGATAAATAATATCAGATATCAGAAGTACATCTTACAATCAAGCAGTGTGGCATTTTTGTTATTCATGAGTCATAATCACGTTAACATAGAAGTGACACCTATTTTTTTTATTGACTGTACAAAACAAACCTAGAATAGAATAGAATAGAATAGAATATTCCTTTATTGATCCCCCATTGGGGGAAATTCCAAATGTTACAGCAGCATGAAAAAAGAAAAGTGAAATGTAACAAAGAAAATAACAATAACAAATAACAATAAATAAGTAATAAAAGTTAGCACTGCAATTAACTCAAGCTATATGTAGCTGTTGTTTACAATAATTACAAATCTTTGTTTTTGTACAAAGCTTTTTGCATTGCTGTTGCTGTTAATGAAGACAATTTTGTCTTCAAAAGACGTATCAGACAGGGTGTTTAACCTTCTTGTATTTGGGTATGACACAGACTTTAGAAATGTTTGACACAAAAAGATAATAGCAAAGTGTTTATCGATACCTTTCATTTCAGAGCAATCATTCCAATATACATATTTAAAATGGGATTCCAAAGTGTGTCAGATTAAATTGGTCATGTTGTTCACTGTTTATCTGAGGCACAATTGCACGGAGTGAGTGCTCAGGTATCTGTGCATGTGTGTGTCTGTGTGTGTTTGTGTGTCTGTGCCCTCAGGCTCACACCCTGGTAATGGCTGCTTACAGCTACTGCATTTTAATTGATGTTGTTAAACTTAATTTTGAATATTTAATAGCTCCGGTTTCATTTTTGCTTCATCTAGTAATTTCTTTGCCCTACATTTTTCAGATCTCAGGCCAGTCAATAAAGTCAAGTAAGGTTTTGGGTCTCTTGGTCCTAGAAATGTCAAGTGAAGTGTGTCCCTCGGAGGTGTCAGGTGAAATAGCCTCAGCTGCGCGATAAGGTGCAACTTTGAAGTTGTGAATGAGGTTAGAAGCATGAGTCAACCTCTGCGGGCTGTTATGAGCACCACACCCCCATCTCCGAGCATCTCTCCTGTCTACTGCGCTCACACAAGTCATGTCCTTTCTCTGCCTCCACATTCTCCTCCTTCTGTGAATGCCGTCTGGCTTGTATTTGACATAACAAGTCTGTTATTTGCTGGTGTCATAACATTGGAATTGTATCTGTTTGTATTTATTTGTTCAGTCTGCAGTTTTATCAGTCATTTAACCACTGAGCAGTTATTAACAAACTGTAATTAATTAGTTCTTGCACTAGCATGTGTGGATTTCACAAAGATATCACAGACTATGCATCTGTTAATTTACCTTGAAGAGGACAGAGCTGTTTTTACTCAAAAATATCCTCCAGCTTACTTCACGTGACAGCTCACTCATTTCAACAACCCAGCCGGCACTGACAATGGAACACGCAAAAAATGCATGAAAACAGCACTTGACACCTCAGGCTATGGTCACTCATCTCCCATCTGTAGCTTTCATGCCTAGCCTTTAAAAAAAACAGGCTCTGCAGCCACCCAGCTGCACCCTCCTAACTCATACCTTTCTGTTGTTTGTGTGACCCCAGCAACGTATCATAACAATATCGCAGAAAAATATGTCTTGAAAAGAGAAATGACCATCTTCAAGTAAGTGCATGACAAGCATTTAGATGGTGGATTGTCGGGAGAGAGGCGGTAAACCATTGTGCCCCTGCAAGTTCCTTACTCTTTTTATTGCAGAGGGCAGAGACTCATATAGTGCTAGCACATCGCCTCTGACTGATTTCCTCAGCACTTCCTGGGGAATTGTCATCACCCCAGGTCAATGTCTAAACTTTCCCATGCATCAAAATATATTGTAATTGACTCCATTTGTAATTCCTCCAGAGATCTGGCACTGGGCTGCAGCTCTGATGGCTGCCGAAAGCAATAAAGTCTCACAGACATGACCCCCATTGTAAACAAGGCCTCCTTCCTGAGTGCGAGGTACAGTAAAGTGTGGTTTTTTCGGTGTCTGCACTTGGCTGTACTTTTTGCTCTTTGGCTCCAGACCATACTTCCATTCAAATGTTGTAATTTCACAATTATGTAGTTCTCATGTCAGGTTTTTTATTCCCCTTGGCTCTTCTGCTGCACTCCTTTCCATCATTGATCTTGTAGTTTTAATATATTGGACGACCTGACAGTGCAAAGTAGAAGTTTTCTTTTCGACAGCTTTTATAGATACTTGTGTAGGCCAGGAAAGAAATACAGTTAATACTGCATTACACTATATACTGCATTATAGATTTGTTAGAATGCAGTGTGCTGTAGCTGTAATAATTAATGTTACAGCAATTAATATAATAGCACCGTTAATGTGCTGCAAGTAATGTATGAATTCTGTTGTGGCAGAAAATAAAGCGACTTCATCAGTTGTTGCTCCAGTTTTCAATCAGTACAACACTGAATTATAGATATTTATTTTTTGACTCAATGTATCATATTAGAAAATGATTTTCTCCCTAGTATTAATTGCATATTGATTTATTAAAATGACTCTAGTCTGTGATCATTGCTGCAGTAGGCATTTGCAGATTAACCATTACATATTTTAACCTTATGGTGTAGCTCTTGGGGGGGCCATCAGTCCTAATCAGAAAACAAATCCTTCATTATGATAACAGTTCTGTAACATGGAGGGTTTAAGGAAAATGCAAATTAAAAGAGGAAATAGAGCAAACGTAAAAAGGATTTACCCTTTTATGTGCACGCAATTAGTGCAACATTGATGGGAAACTGCAGTTGTGCTTGTCTGTGCACAGTGTGGGTTTGTGTCCTGAGTGAGATTAATTGCATTGTCTGCCAACAACATTGTTTATTTTCTGGTGTGATGTAACAATATAATTACTCTATATGTGTGTGTGTTATTTGTAAGGCAACATTAGTAGTGCATTTAATTTTTTACAAATAGATAAGTCACTTGAGTTTTTCGGGGGTTTGTTTTCTCGCAGCACTGAAAATCAAAACAAGCTGGTTGCTTGCTGCCTGATAACTAAAAACCGTACAGCAATGTTTACCATTAATACCATGCAACAAGGTTTCCTGCTTCTTCTTTTGTTTATGCTGTCCATTCAATTTCCTCATTTGCCACTTTCCCCTGCCTGCTGTTTTTAACATCACATGATCCGAGGTAATCAGAAAGAACAATGTGACTGCTTTGTCACAGCAACAATATCACTTTCACTCCTGCAACTGGAGCTGCTTTGATTCCTGCTGAAAGGGGAACACATAGAGTTGTGTTTATCCTTTTGTCTCGTTCCTCTGATGTACTCTAGTCTGCCTCCCACTTCATCTCCTATTCACTCTCAGGTGCCACCAACAGCTAAATGACAAAAGACAAAACACAATTTTTATTGGGAAAAAATATAATTCTGCGTCATTATGAATGGGGTGGGACTGTTTGAAATGACTCTAATTTGTTCAAAACATTTCAAATTGACACACAATTCATCACTGTCCTGGTATCATGCTGCTGATCAATAGTCAGTTTTGCCCTGATGTGATGAATCTGCCCTTTGGCAGACATTATGTGTATCTGGTCATGTGTAAAGTCCCCTCAAGGTCGTCCTCTCTTTACACCCATGTTGTATATGCAAAGAGGCTGTGAGAGGAGCTTTGATGAGAAGATAACAAGCTAGGGCAAGATTACCTCTTCAAGGCTCTAAAAGGTTTTAACATCTTTAATCTCTGAAACTTGAAAGACCTTTTACATGTGATTGAAGTGCTAATATTGTCATGGCCACACCCCGCCAGCTAAACAGACCAAATTTATTTTGGATAAATATTGTTTAGAGAAAAAGGCACAGAGACTTATTCAACAAATGATAGCATGTCTATTTACTGTTTGGATTTTTAGCCACCTGAGGATGGAGTGTTATAACTGTGGTGATCCCTTAACATTTCATCTAGTTGGATCATCAGATCAAAATGTACTTTTGTCAGTGCTTTGGTTTCTGACCAATAGCAATGACATTCCCATCACACTCAGCTATAGTTTGTTTTTAGTTCCTATCGGCAAACGTTAGCCAACATGTTAAACTAATATAGTTAGTCACTGGTTCAGTGTCCCCTCCCTGGTTTACAGCAGGTACATAATGTACAGTGTGCTTGTTTCAAACACATGAACTTGGCAATTGGTTGCGGGTGGGTGAAATAACAGATCTTTAATGAGGGAAATATTAACCACATTCACTAAAACTATGTGAACATAGCAGAGAGCAGAGCAGAGCAGAGCTGCTGTCCGTTCCTGCTTTGCAGAGGACTCTCCATGAAGAGAGAGACAGTGCAAACTCCTGTACTAAGAGCAACACAATTTCTTTAATTAGCAGAGGTTGATTTGCACATGCCTTAAATGCAGTTGTGCCATGCAATTTAAGCTGTGTGCTGTAGATCTTTAAATAGGGCCCTGTTTTTCCTTACTTTTGGTTCTTTCTTGAATTTCTTGAACGGCCTTGGCTTTGAGTCATTAATTCGTGTTTTGATTATGCAAGCTGAAATATCCCCACTTATTATGGTGTCAGTTTCTGCTGATAAATCTACAGAACTTTCTAATAACTCAAGCAGTCAATCTTGTTATAGACGCTTCGCCACCAATATCAATGGCCCAATTTAACATTTAACAGACATTTTAGATGTACCACCTGTTAGGTAGACCACCTAAAAAGCTACCATTCTGAAACGTGATTAAACATTAAACATAGATATACACTGTGAGCATAGTTTTACCGTCAATATTTATGCATCTTTTCTGTGAGTCTATTTGTCTTGTTGTCTACGATGTTGTGCCCATCGTCTTTTCTGCACACCCACAAACATACACTTATTTGGCTAAGGTGAGGAATGCATTTACGAATGACCTTCTCCTTTGGTTTTATGTTGAGTTTGTCTTTGTTTTCACAAGTGTGTAGATTATTTAAAACGTGATCTTTTATTCTACGTTGGCAGCAACGTTCAAAATAAATCTCAATTTCCTTTGTAACCTTTGGCGGCATTGCAAGAGCAGTGGATGAAAGATTGGTATTATTTGTCTATAAATCAAGATGAAAATTGCCCCCTTCTACAAATGACTGAATATAAAGTTGACATCTTCACATTATGGCGGTTGATTTGGTATTGTGAGCTACACAGTATTTTTCCCTGGCAGTTTATTTGAAGGAAACGGGGCAAAGCTTAATGAAATACTCTTTGTCTGTCTTTTGTTCGTGGGTATGAGTAATGTGTCAAGGCCCAGTATAACAGAGTCCATATCAATAACTAAAGAATGTTGACCACAGAGGAATTTTTTATGTTCTGTTTTTCACACAAGTTAACTTCTTGTCTTTCAGACGGCTTTCGTCTTTCCTGTCCTCTTTGCCGTCCCCCATACATCACTTAGCCTCTGCAGTTATTTATTTTGCTTGACAAGAATGGCAACTAAAGCGTACAGCAGACAATTTAAAGAAATGACATGTTTTTTCTTGCGTAAGAAGTTACCTGAGAAGAAATTGTGTGCATGTGCTGGCTGAGAAAGCTGGAGACAGAGTTTTTTTTTTCTTTGTCATTGAAAGACACTGGCGGGCCTTGCTGACAGCAGTCATTAGAATAATTTTACATGTTTCAGAAATCCTCTCTGTCTGGAAAGACGAAGTATACAACCCCCTCTATCTCCTCTGTTTTTACTCTGATCCACTTGAAATGTGTATTCAGAAGATACCACTGTTGCCATGTGTTGCACCCTGAAAATAGCAGCATTATTTTTGTGGTAATTGAACTAATGATATCCCAAAAGAATCCGAGCTCGATTCCGTAGACACTTGATTATGAGCGCAAAGAGGGGTAATGATATGAATGCATATGTATCTCTAAAAAGCATAAACTTACCCATACCATAAAAATATATATAATTATACCACAAGCAGATCCAACCAGACAATCAGATTGGTCATCTACATATTTAGATGTGATTAAATCACTATGACAGCACGCCTTCCTCATTACTAAAAATATTACTCCGACCTCCTACAACATTGTAACTTCCAGAGCTGAATAAAAAAAAACTAAGGCTACAGTATTTATACAATTTCAAAAAAATATTCTTTAATAATTAAAACTCATGATGCTGTTAGGTTGATGTGTGCATGTGTTGTTTTGTGACAACAGTAAAACTATTTAAATATTTTTCAAAGACTAAACACTAACAAATATTGATTGAAGCAGAATATTTTATTTGATATTAACCATGCTGTGCATTTTGGAAATTATATTTTTTCAGTAAGTGCTGCCTTATGGACTTAACATTGTTAAGTTAACTGTTATTGTAAATGTTTGGATCATCCGTGCCGAGTCAATGCCACAGCAATAACGTTATCTTAAAAGTAGCCTACATGTGAAGTTTGTGGAGCTAACTAAATTTGTGCACAGAAAATTTGTTTTTTAAGTAGATGTATTTGCTCCCATAACAACTTACTAGCAAGGCAGTTTGTTTTTATGTGTGTTGTATTTATTTGGTATGGGAAATCCCACAATCTCTACACATGCATACACATTAAGTTGGCTGGCTGACTGAAAAAGGACTAACAATCCTTTCTGTTGCCAAGTTGTTACTGAGGGCCAGTGTACTTGCTGTAGTAATGTACTTGGTTTCATTACTCGTAGGCAAAGCCTACTGACATGACTGATTATTTTCACATTATTAGTCAGACCCCATGTGTTTTCATGGAAACAGAGATAACACTAGCAAAACATGTTTTATCTTTTGTCCCACTGTGTTTTGGTTTCAATTTTCAGTGCCATAAAAAGCCTTTTATATTCTTATAGAAAGAAATTAAATTGATGGATTGATGAACATTCTTATAAAATATACCATAAAACTGGTGCAATGATACCGAACAAAGAGAGAGAAAGAAAAAAATCAACACAAAAATGCTCATTATTTAATAAATGGCAATCTATATAAAATGGAGTATATTAATTGCAATGAATAAAAAAATGTGACAGGTATTTACAGTAAGACTTATACAAGCTAGGAAACTGCATCCACTGAAAATAGTCATTCGCTTGATTTTCTGATAAGTTTAAGTCTGATGGAAAGCTTGATAACATCCGTTTTATCCATCGAGTAGCGCTTGATTTTTGAATGTTTTTCCATTCAAAAACTTGCATTACATTTTTTGCTGTAAAACAAGCTGAGACTATGCTTGTTTTATTTTGACATGTTTATGATATTTCTGACTTTGTTGGTAACTTGTGTAATCGCAGTATTACACTGGAGGATGAGCTTTACAAACGCGAGGTCCTGCCTCATCAGTGTCGTGCCAATAATGGCGGTAAAGCTTACCATCTTGTTTAATATTGCTTAAATAACTTTCTTGTACAAAGACCAAAACATTGCTGCATATAGACTCATTCAGCACATTTATGTGTGCCAGTTTGTCTCAACAAAGTAATTCCCATGTAAACAATAGTCTGTACTGCAGTCCCATGGCTTCGCTCTGATCCTGTAAATGGCTCCCTTGAAACACATTCACAGTTAACTTGAGCCACCGTTTCTTGGCTACTATGGTTACTACGATCCGTGTTACAGCCAAATTATCACGCAGTGCTATCACTCTTGCCACAACTATCAAAACCCACAATGAGTGATAAAGCCCTTTCCATGGCCCGATACATTCATGTGAATGTAAATGTTCAGTCCCTTGCATTCATCTGTCCACCTATGATGCTGTTAATTTTCCTTTTTCCACCATTACTGAGGCTGCGATCATAGTGACAAGAGCATGTGGATCTCAGAGGCCCAATCAGCAGAGAAACAGACTATGTGATAGTGTGGTTTTCTCACTGCCATCCCCAGGAGTCAGTTCTGTGAGAATATGAGGAGGAGGGATTGTGAAACTCGCAGGCACTGGATCTGTCCAGCCGGTCGGCTTGCAGCAAAGTCTAGTAAGGACAGTGACCACACCTCGTATGCTTATTGTATTGCATCTAGACTGATCACAGCAGGAAGTGTGTGTGTGCATCTGGCAACATGCCTGTTTGTGTGAGCTTTCCAGTGGCAATGCACTTCAGATACCTTTTGTATTTGTGCTGAAGGTTGTTTTAGTGTGCTGCGAGTGCATTATCCACGATCTTGCCATCCAATCTTATTTTCAGAAAGTGAGAAAAAAGAGCAAATCCAAGCCACGAATTGATGTAAAGCAAGACGAGGCTGACCCTCATGGCACTGAGGCCACAACTCTTGACAGCTTGTCCATTACCCTGCTTCCCACTCCCTTGCCACTTCAATTAGAGTTTAGTGGATGGGCTAACCTTGCAGATGACGGAGCAGTGTAGGTTAAAAAATGTACGTTGTTGACCAGGGCTGTCCTTATTGATGCCCATTTATTTGTACAAATCAAAACAAGATGACTTAGAACTATTACCAGTCAATGGACTACATTATCTATGTGGCAGGGCTGTTGCAAACAATGTTTATGTTAATTTCTATAAGTATGTTTGCCTCTATCCATATATTTCCTTGTTTGTTTTTTCTTTACCAACATGTTGAGGTTCAAGGCTGACTGGGATAGAATTTGTTGTACAAATTAAAACTCTTAAAACGAAGAATCTAATTGGATTCAGGACCCTGTGACCTGCTTGTTGAATGGGCCCAACCTTAAAGTTTTAAATGACCGTAGCTCCGTATTCATTTTGAGAGAGGAAAATAAACCTACTCATTAAACTCACCCAACTTTCCATCTATCTTTGTCAGGCTGACAATCATACTGGGTACCAAATGTTGCCCATATAGATGTATTTGAATGGAGTAAGTGTGTGTTTTTCATCTTTCACCTTGCATCACCATTAATAGAAACTAATTAACTTATATACTTTGGTTGCTCCTAAATAATTACTTATCAGTACAGTAAGATATTGGCTCTGAATAAGAGGGTTATTAAATGAGTTTTATGTTTTTGTCATGTTTCCATATTTTGTTGAAATGTTTGGTCCTGTGCCACAGAGGCCAAGGGCTTTGGTTGTTAAAGGATATCAAAAGCAATTTAAAATAGAGAATAAATTGCATGTCATACCAAAACAAAGACAGGCATTCAATCAAGTACTCTGTTTATTACGTGCATTCAATATTGTAATGAATTGGCATGTTGCCTACGTTGCTGAATAAAATTTATTTAAATTCAAATATCCATAAGATGAAGGTTAATCTCAAAGATCACGATCAAGAGACATGTTTTAGTGACTGACTTTCTGCATACAACTTTTAATGTTATGTTTTTCTTTTTCTGTTCTAAAAGTAGTTGTTTTGAAAGACCTATATATGTTGGTGTATGTGTGTGCGTGCATGCATGCGTGTGTGCGTGTGTACGTGCATGCGTGTGTTCAAGTGACTGTTTGTGTCAATAAGCCTAAACCCTTAACAGCAACCTAAACATGGTACTGCATCCCCGCTCCTGTCCCGTCTGATCCCCTAAGACACTGCTTGCTGTTTGAAGTCTCCACATGAAAGGCCTGATCTGAATACTTTGGATTCCACAGCAACTCTGCAAACAGTGATTACAGACTGATTAATGAGCCACACGCACACTGTACACACACGTTTACATACGCTCGCTTTCTAGGCCACACACAAATGGATTACGCAGGAGTCAGTATGTCATAACATATAGTCTAACTCAGTCTGAGGTTGCTTTTTCTTTAACTTTAATAAAGTTTGCAGCAATGTGTGTTGCTTTCATCATGTCCCAGTACTGGAAACTAGTGCTGGACAATATGCAGAAAATAAAAATTCCACGATGCTTTGACTTAATGCTCCAATATTGATATTGAGATGATATTGTTTATGTGATTATTTATGCTCTCTCAAAGTATTTTGATAATCACCAGTAATGTGGATATAATGACTGAAGCCTTACAGCAGGGAACTAGTATTACTTGGGGACCTCATGGGAATTAGAAATTAATTGCCAATGCAGCCTCTGTTATTTTCAATCGGGGAAGAGGCAGAAACGAGGTGTGGAGAAAACAAATATCCTAAAAACAACCCCAAGTCACCAAAATGCTGATTCGCACATGACTAATAATATCGCACAACCTCGTGTTTGGTGAAATATGGAAGGTAATTTGTGGTAGAATATTTACTTGACAAATTATGGACATGACAGATGCACACGGGATAAGATCACAGATGACCCTTGTATTTCCTACAAATATGTCAGATAACTTAAGCATTTATTACAGTTTACCTTAGATCTCAAGGTGATACTAGTCCTGTGCATTAGGGCTTAAGTGGGTGAAGGCAAAAAATAGAAAAGCTAGGACAGTTTGGTAAGTTTAAAAATTACATCACTTAACTGTAATGCATTCTTTAAACCAGGAAAAGACAATTCTTACGATATCCCCAATCTAAGACAATATCTAGTCTCATATCACAATATCGATATATTGCCCAGCCCTACCAGCAACCCATCAATGATCCCAGTATGAGTATTAATTGTGGTTGCTAAACAATATATTGTGTTTCTTTTTGTGTCTTTTTTTCCATAGTGTCTGCTGAGATCTTAAAAAGCAGTCTGACCACCATGGAGCGTCAGATTCAGAGGCTCGAGAATGACATCGAGAACTTCCCCAAAACGGACGACGAACAAGATAAGTTTGTAGAAAAGATGTCGATATCCTTTTTATGGGGTTCATTTTCACAGCATGCTTAGTTTTTGTCCCGAAATTTGCTCCTCAGAAACATTATGTATTGCGGCGTATTAGGACATTATATGTGTCATTTTGTCGACGGCAGTGGCAAAGGAGCACGCTGTTTGTGTTCTGCCTGGCAGTTGTAAGCAGTTTAAGTCACTTGGTGTGATAGGTGGCACCCAAGGGAACGAGGGGAATGGATCTTAGCTGCCTTGCTATGAGATGCTGATCGGATCTCCCTCTTCAGTCCTCCCGGGTCCCAAGAGTGAAATCATGCCTGTGGCTATTTTTACTGCACTCAGCCACCGCTGCCTGTCCCCTGGGGGACTCTAATAGGGGCTCTAGCCCCTCACACCAACTTATCGCCTATCCCTGATTTCATCTCCTGACCGGCGACGAGCCTCTCCACACAACCATCCGTGCACTATCTCCTCTCATGGCACCTCTCCTGTTTCGATAACAGAGTGTTTCACTTAAAGCCAAGCCTCTCTGCTCCCAAATTGAATTAGCCATGTCTCTGCACTTTTTGAACGCCCTTTTGGAGAGGAAAGGTCCTCACTGTATACGTTTGATCAATGGTGGAAATCAAGTCTGTTGTCAATACCCGGAGGCTAGGGTGCCTTTCATGGGGAGTAAAAAACAGTAAAACAGTCAGCAGTGCTTCTTTGCTTGTCTAGAGCAGTATTAAGAAAAAGGAAGAATTACTCAAGTAATTTAACAAGTGAGTAGGTGTTTCCATATGCTCTCACATAAGCATTTAACCTAATTTTTGCTTCCTTTTGTCTGGGATTTATTAAGGCTGACTTTGCGCATTGGGTGGTATAAGAGTAAAACACATTAACAATCTTCTCCCAGTCAAAGAAGGGCACTTAAATTTGTGTAATTAAAAAAACTGAAGGAGAGTCCTCCCTGGCGGCAGCTCGGAGACAGAGCAGGCAGGCAAGAAAGCTGCTCTGCCCCCCGATGTCAGTATTGATTCCCAGGCTCCTTCGAGAACTGGAGGCTTGAGTGAGAGGAAATGGAGAAGTGTAGATATACTGCAGCATGGCTCTCCCTCACTGTCTGGAGTTCCTCCCTAGAGACAGGCAGGGAGAAGCTGGCTGGCCATGACCTGAAACACCCCACTTCCTCCCCCTTTTCTCCCCATCCCAGCTGATCGAGTTTTGGTGCCAGGAAGGAGGCTTAGTAGGATTTAATAAGATCTATTTTGGTTCTTGCTGTAGCCATCAGTAGGAAAGTACTGAAAAGTATATATATTTAATTCTCCATCTGTGTTGTGTTCAATTTTGGATAATATTGCCTAATGGTATAGTATTTTCTCTTCTCTTATTTATTAAATGGCAGGATTGCTTTAAGGCCCAGACACACCAAGCCTAAGGTTGTCCATCGGTCAATTTTGGGCCACCAGTAGGCTTCTTTTGCCCTAGTTTGTGCGCTGTGTCCCACATTGTGCACTTGTCTGCTCTTGTTAGCCTTTTCAGCAGATTAAACATGTTGAATCTGCGTCCGAGATGCTGGGTGGGTGAGTGAAATCACTCGGATTGGCAGTTGAGCTCAGTGCACAAGAAGAGAAACAGAAGTGATGAAATCAAACACATGACTCAAGTTACGAGGATGTTAGCTATTGAGCTCTTTATCAGAATTGGTTCGTAATTGTTTGTTCTTTTGTCTGCTAGTGCGTGGTTGTTTCAGCATCACGTTGTCTTGTGAATGTTCCAACTGGCTAACTAGCGTCTTGACGGTCTTTCAGTTTCCCTTTTTGAACAACGAATACAGAGTATAACCTCCTGCTGCCATGGATAGTTACTCAATCTCACCCAGGCGCAGAAGTTCAGGTGCTAGTTGGCTGTCGGCTGTAGCCTTTTTGGAATAGACAAAGGCGAAGCGAGGCAACTCAACAGTCAGCCATCATTGCCACTTATTCTTTGATGTTGGTGTGGTATGTCTGGGCTCTTGATTGTACATATTTTTTTTTAATAAGATTTTTCTCCTGCACTCATTTTTGGGATGCAGAACCATGGAGGCACAGGAAGGAATCAAATGATTAGAAGTACATGCTCGTTTGTTCTCAGTTAGCTCCCCGGAGTGTTTGATCTGCATTTCATCTCCTGTTTATAATAAAGTGATATAATTGATAATATTGCAATCATAATAAGAAGATGTTGGGGGCATTTTTCTGAATATTTGGTGTAGATTCTTGCGTCGCATGTTGTAGAAAGCACAGTTTTACTCTCCTTCAACACTGTTTTTTTCTTGATGTCCGTACTATATAATAGTAGGACACTAGAAGTATGCAATCATATTTTCCTCAGTGCCTTTGGAGCAGCTCTGCGTCTGTTTGTTACACTAGGACATTTGTGTTTGTGTCTGTCTCACGTTAACCCACTTCTCTGAAGTCTGTCACCCAGGACAATATTTTCTACCACTTTCAACCTCCCAAGATATTAGAGTTTGGGCTGTTTCTGTGCAAGAGATGGAAAGCGCAGGCTGTGCTTGATTTGCTGAGCTTTTTAGTACCACTGTTTGCAATGAGCTTAGGTAGCACTCTAATCTGTGTTGCACAGCAAAGTGTTGGAACAATGACAGTGTGAAATACAGTGCTGTATATTTTGGGTTGACATTTCCTTTGGTACACATAAGATAGCACAGTCAAGGCAAACATACCTTTTTAAACTTTCCCTGGGATTAAAAAAAAAGAAAAAAAAAGAGGATGTTGGTTCCTTGAAGCATGACAGATGGAAGAACAACAACAGCTAAAAGTCATGCATTTGATGCTTGAGCAACCCTGAAAAAGTTAAGTGAAGCTCTGTTGTCTTGACTGTTGGGCACTGTGATGAATGAGTCAGTCTGCAATGTGTGTGTTTGCGTGTATCGGCATGCGCGTGTTTGCGTGTATGTGTGCGAGTGTGTTTGTGTGTGTGTGTGTGTGTTACAGAGAGAGAGTAATTTACAGTGCATGTGTAGGTGAGTACATGTGCCTGTGTTTTGCAGTGACTCTTGTCAGCTTTTTTCTTGAGATTAATTTCAGGAGGCCATGGTCACTGCGAGGTATTTTAAATGTAATGTGTGCCCCAAAGCAGCATAGTTTTAATTAAACCTTCAACAATAAATTATGTTTTGTTTTTTTTGTTTTTTTCCCACCGTGCATGATTAGTGTTCCTAATTTGTTTGGGCTTCTAAAATTCCAGGTCTTGCCCATTAAAAAGTCTGATAAATTTCTGGCGCAAACACTTTGAGAGAATCTGTCATTTTTATCTGTCATCTGATGTGTTTACCTTTCAGAGGAAATCACTCCGCGGAAATAATAAGACAAGAAATTTTCAACGACAGATCAGTAGCAGTTATGAAATACTGAAAGAAAGAAATATGCAATGAAAGAAATGCGGAAAGAAGGGAAGAAAGGAAAGAAAGAGGAAGAAGAGCTTAGTGGAAGCACTTCATTTGGCTTTATTGATACATTTTTCTCTTTCCATTACTGTAATGTATGCAAATGACTGAATGGGGTGTTTGTTCAGCAGTTTAGTGATCTCTATCTGTCAGAAGTAATGGGAGCCCACAAAGGCTGTAGAGTTGAGGCACAAGCCCCCAGAGAGCCCTATTTCACCAGAGAGGCTACGGCTATCACACACACGTACGCGCACACACACACACACACACACACACACACACACACACACACACACACACACACACACACACACACACACACGCGCGCACATACACACACACACACACACACACACACATCTCCAGTTCCTGCTGGATATGATAGAGTAGAGCTGGGGGCTTAGAGTAGGACTCTGCATACTGGAATATTAATGGTAGTGTGTTGGCTCGATGGGGATGATGAGAGACTGGACTGAACCTTGATGGGTGCCTGGACATGTCCAATACATCTCCCCCCGCTGCACTCAATGCCTTAACCCAACCCACTGATATTTAGCTTAACCTTTTATTTCCCAGAAGGCCAGAGTCAGAGCACATCATTCTCCTCTATCCTCACACATTGAGTGACAAGGAGCTGTCTCCTGGGGACGCTTTCATTAAGATATATTAGACCAGGCTAACGCATTCAGCCCATCGTAATTTTATCTCTCAGAATTACCTAATAGGAGCAAGGTGGTTTCACAAAAATCAAAACTTAACCTAAAGGTTAAGTTTAAGTTATAGCTAGGTTCCCCAAGCCAACACCAAAGCTTAGAGTTGTGTTTCCATAGTAACAATGAGCGACACTGGTTTAAAATTTGCCCCATCTGACTGTGGATGCTGGCAGCGGTGTTGTGTATTTAAAATTTCCTTCTGTAGGTTTTCTAGTTGAAAGTTGTTTTTTTTTAATAATTTCTTTACACCCCTTGTCATATTCTTTCTTTCTTTTTAAAGTATTTGATTTTTCTGTTTACTGCCGTTTTTCATTTCCAAATAATTAGTTTTTGCTTTTATGAGTGTGTGTGTGTGTGTGTGTGTGTGTGTGTGTGTGTGTGTGTAGGGGAGATGGTGTTGTTACACAGTCACTGAATGGCTACAATAAAATGTCCTTGTAGCTGCTGAATTCATCCACAAGGCTGAGTGAATGAAGCAGAAGTGGCTTGAAGCTGTTGATCATGGCCATGATTTTACTCTGAAAATAGCTCTGAAAACGTGCTCAACTGTCTAAATGACCATCTGATGTCAATCACTCACCCCATGTTACACTGACTTTGTGAAGAAAGCATTTCACCGTCATGCCTCCATGATAAACAAATTCTTCATTAATTGAGGTCACACGGGTCAGCATTTTACAACAAAACTGTTTCAAAACATCTGTTTTCACAAACTCTCACAAAACTTGTGCATTATAATCCAAGTCTCATTTATCCTGCCGCATATTCAGTACTTCACAAACAGACAGCCCTTTCTGAAGGGTAACTAAACTAAAAAACACCTATATTTGTGCCCTCTTCAAAGCAAAACTCATTTTACCATTCATTTTACCTCACTGAACATAGAAGCTGCTGGTCTGCTACTGCCCCGTCAGTTAGCTTGTTTGTATTATTGTGTGACTTATGTGTAAATTCTTATTTCAGATCACCAAAGTCACATACTAAAACCAACAAACTAAGTGATCCAGGCAGTGGTAGGCCAGCAGCTCCTGTGTTCAGCGAGGTAAAATTACCATTTTTGTCAGTGGAGTCTGGCTTTGAGTTTCACTTCGAGTTCCCAGATAAATGAGACGTGAATTAAACTGCACGATTTGTGTGAGAGTTTGCCAACTGATGTTTTGATACAGTTTTACTGTTGTTGAACATGGACCCCAATGACTTCAATTCTCTAAGAATTTGCTTCACTTTTGGGTTCTTTGTTCATCAGAGGCATGACGGTAAAACAGTTACTTTTGTCATTAATTCAAGGTAACATGAGGTGATTAATAGATAGAAATGGTTATTTGGGGACAAAGAATTCCTTTAAGATAGCCAAGGACTAGGCAGGGTTGTCTAACTGGCGATTGAAGATATCTTTCTTAAGTTAATGTGTTGGATCTAAGCCACAGTCTTTAGAATTAGAAATACTTTATTGATCCCCCGGGGGAGCAGAAGGGCAAAAGATTGCTTTATCTTGATTTTCAGTAAGAATACAGACCATGATAGTGGGGCTGCACGATCCTTCTGACTTTTTGGGTTTTAAGCAGGAGGTGTCAGAAAAGTTACCACAGGGATAACTGGCCTGTGGCGGGCAAGTATTCATAGCATTGTCGCTTTTTAGTCCTTCGATGTCGACTCGCTGTCCCTATCTAGCGAAAAGGTGGTTTGTGACAGTCACTCTGGTGCAAAGCGTAGAGAATTGTAGAGAGTAGAAATAAGAATAAGAACAAGCACAGATAATGTAACGATTAGCACTAGTATGTGAATATTACAAAAATATGAATATGTATTATGTGCTGAGTGTGTAAGGTGTGTAAACATCTAAAATAGGAATGCAGTCATAATAAACAATAAGCAATAGTATATGAATATTTAAAATTCTAAATATTGATAATATGCTGAGTGTTAAGTGTATAAAAACATAAAACTGTGTGCCTTATGCTACAACACAATGTATAAAACTAATCAGTGAAATTAGTAATAGAACATATGTGCATGAGCTTAAGTACATCTTTGCGAAACAGTTGTCCCACCCTTGTTGGGGGGGGGGGGTACTTTCTCGTAGTATCATGCTTATTTACCCTATTTTACCATAATTTCAATGTCTAGTATGTCTATCACATTGATGCCTCATTTGACGATTTTCTGCCAGCATGAGGAAGCATCTGTTTTTGAGCAGCAATACAGATTCACAGTGCTTATTGATACATGTTGGTGAATAGGAAGCCTCGGGTCATTAGATCCTACAAAGCCCACACACCTACCAGTGCCAGTTTCTCACACCAGCTTCCTCCGCCCACACAGGGTCAGCCCAGACACACTTTTTACCAGCCCCGGGGCTAGCCTGTAATACCACCTTTGTGGCTTTAAAATCGACAGATGCATTTATACAGGCACCACCTTTCTGGTGTTTTCAGATACTTCAGCCTGATTTAGTTCACACTTCAAAGGAAGAAGTTCACTACAATGTGTTTATGGATGGCCTTTGTCAAACAGCAATAGTTGGAGACTGTGCTGGCTTCAGGCGAGGTTTGTGTACAGGTGTACACAGCATTCTCTTGTTTCGGCACCAGGCACTTAAGGTTAAATAAATGGTTGTTAGCGAAACAATTGTTCTATTTAGCAGGCTGCTGAGTTTAAACCGCAGACACATCCCCTGTTACAGGCTTGTTTTTTCTTCTGGAGGAACACAGTGTTTTTTGGAGAAGTTACTTTATTCCACCTTTATGTGTTTGAATGCGACGCAAGTCAGATTATTTACAGAATTGCCATGTTTATTTCTGAGTGTTTGTATATTAGAGAACTGGGTTAAAAGATGCTGGTGGCACTTTCAGTCGCACAGTATAATTTTTTAAGAAGGAATACACAAACACCCACCCCCCTTGCCACACACAAGCTCTCTCTCTTAATCACCACCTTCCTTTGAGCCCCCTCCCCCTCCAACCCCAACCCGAATGTTTTCCTCCACTAATGAAATTTACTGTAAACTGTGTGGCCAATTAACTGAAGCACAGATAAACCATGGAGTCTTTTAATTATCCAAAATTCAGTGGAAACTAGTTTAAATAAGTAGAGGTGCTTAAAATGGTCTTTTTTTCCTGCCTGGGTTCCTTCCGTATCTCCCACCTCAACATGAAGGACTTGGATATAGTGACAGAAAATTGCAATTCCTAGAACAAATACTCATCTTTAATGTTGCATTCTACATGTCAGAGGAGAAATTAAGATTTTAATTAACAGTTTTTAATAGGTATGTGCCTGAAAAAAACATTTGCTAAAATTAAAATTGTAATTCTAATTCTGATTATTGCAAAAGAAAACGTGCAAAATGTATGTGGAAAAAAAGAAAAATGATTTGGTGAATTTGTTGCTGTCTTACCAGTGATGTTCTTTTTGTCTATTTATTTAGTGCTGTTATATCACCTTTGATGACAAATATAAAGCGCACCACATTCATACAGAGTTTTTAATTACCTTAAGTAAGGCATAAACTGGCATTGTTGGAGGCTGAGTCCATTAAATTGACTTTCAAAAGTACGAACGCCATCACTAACATTTGTATTTTATAGCTTTAGAACCCTTTGCTTAACCCACTGTACTTACAGTCTGTCCTGTCATACTGCGCTGCCAAGATCCGTACAGCGCAACAGCCTCCTGCTCTGTTGCAGTATCCAGTCCAAATCACTTCTTTTTTTAAAATTACTTCTATAATCATCTCAGTTTATGTATTCATTTGCAATAATTTTCACTTTTGATTGAACTGTTGATTATTGTTTTTAAGTGATTAATTGTGTGCTCTATAAAACATCAGAAGTTAGATCAAAAATCCAAACTACAATTTCTGAGAAGTTAAGACATGTTTGAATTGCTTTGACCAACAGTCAAAAAATATTTAGGACACTGTAATATAAATCTATTTATATCCCACTGGTTAACTGAATTCAGTAATTCGATAACATCATAGTATTTCAGGGTATTTTTGCAAAAACAATATTCTTGATTATATGACAAAAATAAATTAGTATTGGGGGGCCTAGTGACTCAGTTGGTGGAGTGGGTGCCCCACGTGCAGAGGCTAAAAAAAAAAAAAAAAAAGCCCTTAAAAAATATCTAAAAAAACAAACAAATTAGTATCATTTTCAAGCAATTACAATTAGAACAACATAAGTGTTATAGTTTTACAAGTTAGCATTAACACAACAGTTCGTCTTCAAATACTCATTAAAAACTGAACAAAAATTATCTCTTTTCTTAAAAAAAAAAAAAAAAAATAGTAAACTGCAGCAAATTTGCTCTGAGCTGTAATTGTATGAAGTAAGTTTGTCAACAAGTTGGAATCTCACGATATTAACTTTTCTTATTAAAAATGATGCTGATATTGATGGGAACAATTTGATATGGCATACCCGTATTAATTAATTATTAAGTAAACTCGACTCTATATGTTCCTGTTTTCAGTGCAGTTGTTCACTGCCATAAACTGTCAACTGACACAACAAATGCAATCACATTCACGTTTGTTCAGTGCGGCCTGGAACAGAAACAGGTTTTTGGGGTTTTTTTGATGGCTAAAGGCACGGTTGCCCACTTCTCCCTCTGATTGGCTCGTAGTTGTCTTTTTTTGGTTGGATCGGTTGTGTTAAGTCAAGAGGAGTGAAATCGGTTGTGGTAAGAATCTGGGTAAGTCAGTCAGAGGCAGAGTATGGTCATGCCTTCACAGTACAAGGTGAAAGAAAAACTGTTTTTATATTGAATGACAGACAAAAATACACACTGGTAAAGTTTGCCTTTCTGGCATAACTCTATTCATTTTAACCCAAACCATGATCTTTTCCCAAACCTAACCCAAAAAAAGGCTCTTTGGCAGAAATCCCTGAAGGTAAACTTCTCCCAACAGTGACAATACTCAAGAAAATGGATTTGTGGTTGAAAAGTAGCAGCAATAAAACCCAGTGAAAGAAAGGAAAGAAAAAGTGAACAGATTAAGTAGAGTATTGGGAAGAACATATTTTAATCTTCCTAATTTTATTGTTCCATTTAATATAGCTTTTTTTTTTTTTTTAACCAAAAATGTTTTGCACTGGTCAGGAAGAAAAAAATCAAAGGGGTACATTGATATAAAATCAATCTGGTTGGATGCCAAACTGCATTTCATTGCCCTGGTACTGTCTGTGTGCAATAACAATAATGTTGGATCTAATCTAATATCTGCCATTTTTGTTTGGTGACTTACACAATTAATTCATTCTCAAATTAGTGGCCAGTTGACAAACTGACTCATCATTTTAGATACAAGTCATTATGTGAAGCATGATCATACAAATACCAATCAAGTTAGAAGTAATAAACTGATTTTCGGATGTATGTGTTTGAACGTATGGCTTTTGTACACTATGACACTAGAGGACAAAGATATGAAAAATATATTGCATTGCACTTTGATGTCTCTACAAATGACATTCAGGCTGCAGTTGTACGCACACACCATTGAATTTGGCTCGGACAGCTCTGGCTCTCAGTGTTTGACACACACACTAGCCATATTTTAAACTCTGATGAAGCCAACAAAAAAAATCAAGTGATAGATTTCACAGAACACATGTACTGTACAAAAAAGAACCCTCAGAAAAAAATCATGTCGCCATTGCCTTGTCTGTTACCCGTCTTGTTCCCCGCCAGACAGAAGCCCATATTGGTGCCCTCTGGTCATATGAGCGAATTCCCAAGAAGTTGGCCAATCAGTATCTTGTTAGGCTGTGACACTCGGCCTGATGTGGCAGCTCCATTAACCAGTAGAGTAAGCGTGCTGACAGGCTGCCTGGACTCCAGCTCCCAGGGGCAGGAAGGGGGTGTGTTGTTGGAGCACAGGAGGTACACCCATGATGTACTCTGGATCTACCCCTTTGCTCCTGAGTGAACAACTGTCATATCCCACTGATAAAGCCTCCATGCCCTGCCAGTCTTGGAGGGCGTCCTTTGGGATCTTCTGTGCCCTGTTGGGATTCAGAACTTCTCCCTTGCAATCAAAAATGTTTCCTCACACACCTTCTGTATACATTTTTCCTGCGTAGGGGTTGATATACAGTATAGAGGGTTAATAGGCAGAAGGAGAAGAGGCGGTGTGTTTAACAAGCTGTGGTATTCTGAATAGAAAATCATTTTAGTTAATCTGTTTTATCTTAATGTCTCCATGTGTTGCCCGGCTGCTGTATAGCTTTGTCCCTGTTGGCCCAGGTCTCCACTGATTATTTCTGCTCCACAGAAAGTCGGGCTAAGGACCCAGTGGCAGCAGCACCAATCTGCACCTCATTACTTCCCCAAAAGGCCTGAGCTTAGTGCAGGGTAATAGACAGAGGCCCAGCCGCCCTCATTTGTCATGGGCTCCTGGGTTTGATGCAAAGCCCCCCTTGAGCACTTGTTGCTGAGCTCTAATCCTGCAGTAGACACCAGCCACGCTTCTCTGCTTAGCCATCCCCACTCTCCACCGTCATGGCTCATGATTTCACTTTCATTTGATGTTTTAATGAAATCCCTGAGACTCAGTTGAATGGCAGGCCCATTGTTGGCAAATTATTCTATCAAATGCAAGTGGAAGGGAAACGTGACCGGAGTTATTTGTCTAGTTAATATGAGCCACCGAGCATTTAGGGTGTTTTTCTGCATGTGAATCCACAACAGAAGATGGTTGGAGTTTAACGACGCAGGTTGACTCAGGGAAAATGCATGCAGCCTTAATGGCACATAGAATGGTTTCATGTGCCTGATAGCCGCCTGCATTATCCATTCATACTATAATATCTGATAATACTACAGCTGCTATAGCAGAAGTTAATTGTAAAATGAGTTGGGTGAAATGTACTTAATGCTAGTAGATAGTGTACAGAGCAGACATTTATACAATGGCTGACATTTATTCCTATACGGACCAGTATATTACCTGGTAGCACCATTTGTTGTGCCTTATTGCACATAAGTGCTATTGGGCAGCGCCCGAAAGGCGGGGGAAAGCTCCTTGATGAAAAGGCCTGAGTATCATTAGCTGAAGTTGCTGTGTGTGCCAGTTGAAAGCCTCTCTAAAATGTAAATCAAACTAATGCCCAAACACTTCCTCTCCTCTCCCCACAGTAATGTTATTCCTTTCTTGCTGATGCTGTCGAGGGAATACGCTGTTGTTCTGCTGTTTGCTACTGCGCTCTCTGTTGATTTCCAACTTTGCTCCGCAGTGGCTATCCTTCCCCCTCCCTGACAGGAGCAGAGGATCACTGTGTCTGCATGACTGCGGGGCATCTCTCCCACAGCCCGCTCATACATACACGGCCCCCACAAGCGATTAGCTGAACTTATTGAATGCACGTGCACACTTTGGAGCAATTAGGCGCTTCATTATGCAAATAAAGTGCACTAATTACCTCACGTTTGCTAATTGATTATAAGATACGGTATATGGTCCACATTAAGGGTCGACTCTCTCAAAAAGACTCGGCCTTCAACAGTTTGAGCCGCGCGCTTTGTGAATAAATTAATGACGGCAAATAACACAGCGGGCCATTTCCCCAGCATGTCACCGTGCACTCGGCTCTGCAAATTTGAGGCACAATAGAAAAGTCGGAGGAGAAAGAGATCTCTAATTAAAATGAATCTGTGACAGTCAGAAACACTAACAGTTACAAACGGCAATCTGATGGTAGTCAACAGGGGATTCTCCATTAATTGGCAAAATGAGGCTCATCAATCACACAGAGGGGGAATGCTGCACAGACAGTATCCTGTCAGAGTCACCCACTGTGGGGGGAGCAGCATGACGTGTGTCTCAGGGACAGAATCATGTAGAGATCTCTCTCTCTCTCTCTCTCTCTCTTTCTCTCTCTCTTTCTCTTTCTCTTTCTCTCTCTCCTTCTCTCTCTCCCCCGACTCTGTTTCCCACCACATGTGGCTCTCAGTAGACATCTCTCCAACTCATTCTGACAGGCTTTGTTTTTCCTTGTCGCATTTCAAATGGGGATTGGCTGGCATTCTCTGCCAGTCAAGGCCGAGACAGAATTGTCAAAACACCCTGTTGAATTTCAGCTTTTAGAGGATATTCTTTGCTTATGACATGTGCTGAGAGGCTTGTAACTCCACACTCCCTCTCTTCATTTAAGCAGTCAAGAAAATACTGGTACTGCTGATTATCTATTCAGGAGACCTTGATCATTTTGTTGAATTAAAAATAACTTTTTTTTCTCCAATACTGACAACTATCTCTGAAGTCTTAATTGGTAGGGACTTAGAACCTAGAATTTGGTAGCATGGGATGGAAGCAATGGATGAACTTTGTTTGAACCTCGCAAGAGGCGTAATATCCTGGGGAGCAATATACTGCGATGATTGAGCAAGCCAAACAAATGCAGAGGCACGTAACACACCACCTCTGCCTACAGGTCAATAAATATACCCAGGCAATAATTGACTGTTTTATCAATCGGGCCAATCAATGGGCTGCCCCTAGTCTCTGTAACTCGCTTGGTGTAAAGCAAAAACAGCCTAAGCAAGACTCGAAATAGTTATTGGCTTTTATTGCTTCCCTGCTTCATTTGTGTGCCTAATTTCTGTTGCTACACGTACCCATGTGGTACAGATTACCATAACTGACTTGGCACAGATGCTATAATGTTACCTGATTGGTATACACACACCTACATTAGCATGTGTTGTATGTTGATATCCTCATTAACTCTTTCCAATGCATCATATGTCAGCCATGTCATGGCAAATGGAGTATTCACAGCTATCTTTATAGCTCTCACCGGCAGCACAAGTTAAAACAACAGTCATGCCTGTGTGGGTTTTTATCGACAATTAACCTCCAATTAGCAGCATGGATAGATAGGGTGACCTCCAGAAGTGCTTGTGGTTGTGTTGATGATGGCTCCTCCATAGACATGATTACATGAAATGAAGCAGTTTGCTGTGAAGAGGGACCTCTGACTGGTGCGCTGACACCTGCAGAGACACAGAAAGAGAGATGCTTTTAGCATGTTGCTGTTTGCTGCGGTGACATAAAAAAATACAAAATGGATTAGTAGTATAAATGTTTCTTATCTATTTCCCCCTTCTCTTTTCCCTCTCTCTTTTTCTTCCAGTCACACACACACATACAGACTGTATGCTGCTGCTGGGTCTAAGCCCTGCCATTTAACAGCAACAGGGATGTGTGAGACACATCTGTTACCTGAACCAGCAGCTGACCTTGAATTGACTTTCTGTGATGAAGACTTATGGTTGATCCCTGGGCTTTTTGCCTTGATGCCTCACAGCTTTCCATCCTAACTTAAGAACATAGGTTGGAACCGTCGAGACCATACATCTCTTTCTGTGTTGCTCTCCTTTCTTTTTTATTTTTCTGTGCCACGACTTTCAAAGGTGCCCGTGCAGGTGGTAAGAACTTACAGTAGTTGCAAAAAATTGCATGAACTCCCCTTGGGTTTTTGCACATTTTCCTGTCCAAATTACTTGATAATACACATAAAGGAGGTTTTCTTTTTTATCCCAAATCTTTGCAGACTAGAGTACTCTTAAATATCAAAGTGACTTTCATGCTTTCATGCCGGCTGTCTGTATGTGAAAGCATAAATTTTGAAAAACAGAAATTTAGCGAAAAATATTGACTCTCCTCTACACACTTGGGCTGTTTTGTCATTGGCTTGTGATTCCATCTGGCAAGAAAAAAAATATGACTCTTCTCTCTATAAATTTAAGTGCACTTTTCAGTACTTCTGTTTATTTTACTTTCACCTAAAGTGAAATTAGAGAGGTGTGCACTGTCATGGGTATAACCAGCATTCTGTAGTAGAACACACTCTTTTATTTATGCTTAAATATCAATATACATAGGGAAGCTATTAAGAAAAACTAATTCTTTTTTTTTTTTTGAAACAGTATCATTCATTTTCTCTTGAGAAACCTACCTGGAGTGAATAATGTGGAAAGAAATGCATTTTAGTGAATATGTTTCTCTTTTCTTGTACATTTACATAGCTTAAATTGCAAAACATAATAGAAATAAAGAGCAAAAACATACCCAAAATTTACAGTGAAATGCTTTTGGTTTCAATGTATCATAAAAGTCATGGAAAATTTAATTTTGTATAGAAATAATTAATTTGGTGCAGGTTTAAAAAGTCAAACGCCCATTCAGTTTTAGCTTACACATTGTTAGGTGGATGTGGAAGCAGGTAATTGTTTTGCAAATCACAAATAAGTCTGGAGTCCTTAGATTCAAGTCATAACTGGCAAGTCACAAGTCAATTCACAAATCAAGTTTTGAGTGCTAAACATAATGCCTCAGAATGCATTATAATGTGCTCTTCACTATACCTGATGCCAATTTAGCAACAGAGTACTTAAACATCACATTTACAAAGTGTTTGTATTTTTGTTGAAGTATGAAAATATGAAATAACCAGCGCAACTAAACTTAGTCATAAAACAGTAGTGCTGACATTTCACTTTCATATAGCACTATTACCAGAATGAACTTTGTATGTTTCTGTGCTATCTGTTGTTTAAAGTAATCAAATTTGTGACTTGAGTCGAAGTCCTGTGATCGGATGTCATTTGTGCTGTCAGCGGTGTGCTGCAGTTACAGAAATCTGGTAATCAATCCACTTTCTGTTTAAATACATTCACTCACATAGCTATAAGGCCAATTCAGCAACTATGGTGTGTTTCGTCAGCAGCAACGGCAAGAACATTATCATCTCTGATAATGACTGATTTACACGTCTGGATGGAATCTTCTCCATGGCAACAGCTGCTTAGGCTTATGGGTGCTTTCAGGCTTAGCTCATCAGATTTAAACTTGAGTTTTCAGAAGTAAAGTTGGAATATTTATGAGGGATGGCCATAACATCAGCCTATAGCATTGTCTAGGAGACTTCTATTCTGTAGCTGCCCTCTGTATTGAGGAACACTGAAGTTTTTGTGAAAATAAATCTTTGAAATGCTAATTTACAGTGGGGGGAAAATGCTTTTGGAACCAGCGGCTCCACCCATTTCGCACAACTGCTGTGTGTTAATGAGATGTTTGTCAAAATATGCGTTTCTCTGTTTTTGTTTTCCAAAATACATACACACCTCCTTCCTATAAGCCCACAGTGCAAAGATCTTTCAACACATAACAACAGTGGTGCCAACTGTAATACATTAAAACACGCATTTCTGTCTAGCTGTGTCCTGATGTTACACGTCACAGAGCAGGCGCAGGTGTGATAACACACATCCAGAGGTGTAGGTAGCCACAGGCGTTAACTGGAGGGGCACATGGGTTTGGTGCTGCCACAGCTCACTGGTGTAGCACAGCAACACTGTATTTTTGCCATCATCAAAGCACCAGCCTAATGGTAATTTGCATGTTTTGTTTTTTTTGTTTTTTTTTAAATAAAAGTGCAGTCAGAAGATCTCCAGCACAGTGGAGCAGATCATGGCTCCGATCACTATGATTGAAAACAGGTTGGAAAGGTTTCTGCATTGTTTCTCAAGGCAAGCTGAAACATGATATAGCAAATAAAGAATAACTTGAGCAATGGAAATGACTGCAGTTTTCATGCGCTCTGTGGGCTGACTGTGCTCTTGGGGCATGTTTGTGATGAATACTACAGCAGGGGTTATGATGCCTCAGGCTTGTTTGATCCAGTGGTCATGCTCCTAAACCTCTATGAGCAAGGTCATGATGCTGCATCTGAAATATAATTCTATTTGCATGTGCTCCATTGCCCTACTCCTACAGTTTGCATGTAAGAATCTGATTTTTAAAAGACTGGTCAAAACAAAATTTCCGGTATGAAGCGACCCTGTTCATTGTTACACTATTTGTCTATTTAATGCCAATAGTCCCGTTTTTTCAAGTTTTTAAAGTTTTTTTTTTGTGAAAGCAGATTTTTTTTCTGTGCCACCTGTTTCACATCTTTTTTTTTTTTTGGTCACATATAATGTCTAGTTGGATTAATAAAGTTAACCCTTTACTGTGAACAAGACAGTAGCAGTGTACTGTAGTTTTGCTGCAGTTCACTGAATGCTCATTGATGCATTTATTCAGGAAGGCTGGCTGCAGTTCTACAATGTCTTTTCTGCCATAAAAATAACAGTTTAGCTTAGTTTATTTATTTGCACATATAGATATAGAGAAGAAAAAAACAGGAAAGGGATTTAAGAAAATAGTTTACAGATGCAGGTAATGTAGTAACCCACAATGCACCTTTCTAGGGAACTCACCTAAAGAAAATAATAAAATATACAAAGAGTTAAAAATACAACACTATGCAAAGTAAAATCAATATAAATATCAATAAAAATTCATATTTTACACCCAAAGATCGCTACTGAAAAGAAATAAACACATCAAATATATCAGTACTATGCAGAAACAGAGCAGCCACCCAACACAGCTGTGTTCTATACAGTACCAAATCTTTTTGACACCAAACCACAACAAGTTCAAGTTCATCTTCCATATAATAGCTCATTTATCACCCAATTGAACCTCTGATCAGCCTTCACCTTATTTTCTAGCCTCTAGTAAAAGTATGTTTTGTCCTTTCTTTCCCAGTATTATATGCATGTACTAAATATTCACCATATATAATGGTTAGGGCAGTTGTCTACCAATTGGAGGGTCAGTGGTCGATCCCTGGCCCGTGCAGTATACATTTCCAAGTGTTTCCAAGACCCTGAATGCAAAATTGCTCCCGATGGCTGTTCCATTTGTGTGTGAATGTTTATCTGCTGGGCGGGTGACACCTTGTACGGTAGCTTCAGCCATCAGTACATGATTGTTTGCTTGAATGTGTGAATGGTGCTTGTGCTGTAAAGCGCTAAGTGGTCGCTAAGACTAGAAAAGCTCTCTGTAAATGCAGTTTTTAAGCAGCAGGGCTCCTCTCAATTAACATTTTGAAAATTTGCATAAAACATGCATTAAGTAATATCTCCATATTGGCATAACTCAAATAAGTAAATGTAATGTGAATGGGCAGCATTCACTAGAGAGTTAATTCAGTGCAGCTTTTAGCCCCTTTTAGCTCAGTCATTTTTTGTTACCTGCACAAAAACTGGATGGTTGAGTCTCTGTGCTTAATGCTATCGACACATTTTTTAGCCTTTAAATTGTCAGCTCAAAATGAGTTGCTTAAATGAGTCTAAAGTAGTACAATTCAGTTAAATGTTAAATAATATATACTGCATAGAAACACACCCACTGAAAGGCCTTTAATACAGCATCTGTCTGTTATTTATTTATTTATTTATTTATTTTTACAACTAATCATAGATAGAACAGTATTTAGATGCACAGGGGAAAACTAGCTATTCAGCTAACTCTGGTTCATTTACATTGTTGACTAATGTACATTGTCCCTTTTCAAATTCGTCTCTGGTAGCCTCATCGCCTCATTCACTTTTACTATTAATGGTCCAAACATTTTTATTCCTATAAAGCTGATATTAATCTCATTTGTGACAGTGATGCAAGTAACAAATAACCCTCAAAGTTCCAAGTCATTTTCATTTTATAATTTATGCTTTATAATTTAAGCAATAAGGATTTAGGTTTACCAATATGAATCCATCAGATCCCCCCCGCACTGCTCCACAGTTCCATCCATATGTCTAATTGTGGTTACTTGTGGTAACAAGATGGTAATGGCCAATATGCCAACCTCGAGGCTTCGAAACTGTAGTCCAGAAACCAGTGGGCAACATCATAGTGGCTGCTTTCACTTCTTTTGTACAGTCTATGATTTTACCATCCTCTTCTTTTCTGTGCATGCCATGAAAACCTTTGAAAAGTAATTTCAAATGTAATTCTAATTTCAGCATTAACGTTTCTTGGATTGCCATGGCTACGAATGAAGCTCCTGCGCTTTAAAACAATCAGGTCAACCCCAGTTTAAGCCTCACAGCTAAATTAACATCATTAATATTAATAACATGACTGAGAGTTGCTCCCTGTACAAGTGCAATCTGAAATACAGAATGTTACAGAGAGTTGTCATTACCTTCACATTTAGGGTGAGTACTCTTCATTATGGTTTAAAGAATCTGACAGCATTGAAGAGTCAGATGTAGTTGTTTGAGTATAAACTAAGGTAGCTTAAATATTACAGTCATTCCAATGTGGAATAATGCATATTAAAATTAACCTGTTAACTGCTTTTCAGGATGTTGCTCTGTAAACTTGCTGGCCTTAAACCTCTTGATTCAAAGTCAAACGGAAGGTCTTGCAATTAGCCACTAAATTACCTCACTTTATACTTTGCAGGTGTGTATACAGTATGTGTAAATGTATTTATATGCTCGTAATTATTGCAAATTAATAAATGTCATCAGAAATTTAGATATTAGGCAGGAAAAAATATAGAAGTGGTTACACAGGGCTCGAGTATCACAGGAGAGTGACAGTCATTGTGTTTGTGAGGGGCTGTTTTAGGGAGTGTAGGAATGTGTATACATGAGATAGCTGCAAGGCAGTACAGAATGATAGCCGTGAATGAGGCATTTTCCATTGAAGTGATTAAAATGATTGAGGACAGTGGCGAACTCATTCATCTCTGAGCAAGGTGATGAGGGACGTTCTTTATGTGTGCGAGTCTGCGAGAAAAGCCCGCCGCTGAATTTGTGTGAATGCGGGAGTGTGTACGTGTGTGTGTGTGTGTGTGTGTATGTGTGTCACAGATGTAGAACAAGTTGTGAAATGGGACTGGCATGGAGGCGGCCAGAGAGATGCGGAGCGATGCCCACAGGAGGGCCATGTCTTTTCACTGAACATCTGAACAGACAGCCGAATATTTATCATCACCCCACCACAGTCTACTTTCTACATTTTAATTTGACCTTCATCAAAACAAAGTAAACAATTCCCCATTGCCAACCTCAGTGATGGTTGTTTTTCTGTTATTGTAGTTTGATGGGGTTTTTTTTCCTTATTTGGTAACACTTCATATTAGGATAGACATATTTACCATTAATCAATCGCATATTAGCATGCATTTAAGTAGCATATTAGCTCTTAATTAGTAGTTATAAAGCCTTATACAGCTACTACTCCAGTAACTCAAAGTTTTCCCTCTCTAACCTCCTAATTACTGCTTAGTAAAGGAAGGGAGACATTGTGGTACATGAATGACAGTCTTTATCTGTTTTGTTCAGTGTGGGCATTATAAGGTGGCAGTACCACAAGAATAGTCTTTTTTTTTTTCATTAATAACATTCCATTATAACACTTAATAAATCGCAAGACACCCCAGGTAAAAACAAAGTTTTTTATGCACTGTTCGATTTTGAGATTTTGGGCATTTTTGCATCCAAAACATGTTTTCTTTCAGACTAATGGAAAGAAAATGTAAAAAAAAATCAAAAAACTTTTGGGTGTTCTTAGTTAAGTTTTCTATGCTGGAAATGTTTGCTATAATTGCATTTTTAATAAGACAATTCCTTATTTGCATATTTAAACATAAAACTTTAGATGAACTGTAATAAGAAAAACAATTTTCTAAATGCAAGAAATCAACTGGGTAAGTTTCATGGTGATATCTCTTGGTTAGAATTTTTACCCTAGTTTGTCATCTTTTGTCTAAAAATGTAAGGAATTTTACAATATAGAAAATGTTATTCCTAAAAACATGGCAAAAATTGATTTTTTTAAGTTAATGTCTGACAGTGTTAACTGTTTAATGTATACATATAAAGAAAAATCCCAAATTCCCTGGTTAACTTTTGAATTTTGAAAGGGATTTTATCTGATGTTCAGATAAGTGGAAATTCATGCAAATTAGTGCATATTTATTTAGGCTTCATTTGCACATTAAACTGCAATTAATGTGTATAAATAAGCAAATATTATGGTGTTATTGATGGAAAACTGTAGTTGTGGAATATCATCATGCAGAAAAAGGCATTAATAGGTGCTTCGTAAGGACTAACAAATTGCCAATAGGCATTCCAAAAACCAACTAGTTAATGGTAGATATTAGTACATCTGTATAGTTTTGTTTTTTTAAATAAAATAGCAACCTAAAAAACAGACGTAGTAAAAGTCGAATGGAAGTTCCTTGAGGTTTCAGTGGATGTGATTAAGCTGGACTGTAATCAGTTTGTCTCCTCTGTTCAGCAGATTCTATTTAATTACCTCAGTGAGGAGAGAGAGTGGGTGGTGCAGGTTGTCTTGTGTGTGTGTGTGTGTGTGTGTGTGTGTGTGTGTGTGTCGCGCATGTGTGTTTTTTTATCTTCCAGTAGGTCATAGGTAGTAGGTAGAGTGCTTATTTTGATACTAGTAACATTTCTATCCCATCTCTACTTGACATGAAGGTTACACCACGCCCTGTACTTTAAATGTAAGTAAAGCCCTCCTCAGTGGCCTTGTTGGCTACACATAACCATTCTCGAGCACGTTAAGTGTATGTCTAAAACCACTTAGCATCGGCAGCCTTGTGAACGTGTTAATTTGAGGTCTATGGGTTCATGTTTCCCTCCTCTTTCTCCCCTCTCCCGTTCACTCTGCCTCTCACATCAACCGCTCTAATCTCCTGAATGCCATCCACACTCACCGTTCATCCCCTGCCTTCAGGATTGGTTTCACACAGTGATCCCCTCTCTGACCAGACAGACGACTCAACAATTAACCTCTAAGGCTGACCTGAAATATCTCAAACCTTCTCCCCTCAGCATCCTTATTGGCCTCTAATAGATTTCTAACAGGTAGGGGAAAAAAAAGTGGATTGAATTTCACCAGTCCAACCCTTAGGCTCTGTGCAGGAGCACTGTTCAGTTTGTTGTCTTTTTCCCCCCCCTCTCCTTGCTAAATACCACAGTCGTGACTGTGGTACAGGATGCTGTCTGAGCTGAATGTGTAATGATAGGGCCAAGCCGGTGATACATAGTGCCAGTGTGTTAATAATGGCATTAGACTTTGTGGCATTCTTCACAGAATCATTCTACCGATTGCCTCTCCATTTCCATCCTGTTAAAGCCCTCCATTTTGGTTATTGTGCTAATAGCTAAAAAGCACTCTGCTGGAGCCAGTTTGACTGAAACTGTATTCCCCACGAAGAAGATTAGTCCCAGTGTTATTTAATGTCACTTTAGCCATTATTGCAGGATTTACAGCTGATGCAGCGTCTGTTCCCTACCTTTCTGGTTATCATCCCACACAGGGCTGTGGATGTGCCCCGCTGTGCTGCGCACGCATTTGCAATTCACTGATTCCCATCTTTGTATTCTTTTCACTGAAGCTGAATGACACCCTCAGTGACCTTTCAGTGCACCAGTTTGGCACTGTAAGTTGAGTTTCCATTGTTAAGTTGTGTCTTAAAAATGCATATTTGTGCTTTTAAGCACGGGGGTTTAAATCAAGTGTGTGTATGTGTGCTTTGCTTGCATGTGCGTGCATGTGGTCATTGTGTTGGTAGTTGAGGGTAGAGCATGTGCAGATCAGATTGTAACCAGTAAGGTAATGATTCATGAGACAGCCAGTAGGACTTATCCACTAATAGATCTCCTGGGAGATAACCTAATCCCCCAACAATATCTCCTTATCATATTACAAGTGAACTATGTACAGAATGGGCTTCTCTATCCACAAATGAATACTAAGCCCTATACTTACCTTTAAGCTTATTAGATTTGATCTGAAACAGAGCAGTATCAAGTATTTTCCCTGATGCAAGGCTGATCAGAGATAATAATCCTTTCTGAGATTAGTTTTAATTTCACAGTCTACCGATTGCCAGGACTTTAAATAAAGTAATGTATGTTTTTCCCAAGCTGTAGTATTTAAGTACATTCATGAAATAACTCGAGAAGAGTTTGTTAAAATCAAGGATTCTGTAGTGGAGATTTATTCCATACTGTAGGACAGTAAATACACTATGTAATCTGTTCATTGAGTGCTTTTGTCATCCGCAGAGATCACACGGGGGGAGCTTGTCGGTGGCAAATGAAAGTTAGACTTCTTTTCAAGGTGCGGATCGGAGATTAGTTGTAATGCTCATCTCTATCTCTCTGTCCGCTTTCACAGAGATGATACGATTTGCAAAAAGATGAGACCCCCTTTTTCTCTCTCTCTCTGTCTCCCTCTTCCATCTATTACTGCCTTGTCCCCACGCTCTCATGTTACCCATTTCCTTTCTTCTCTTTATCCCTTTCTCTCAGATTGACTAAGCTCAAAAGTGGGCTGCTAACTCTTTTCAGGATTCCAAGAGGAAGAGATTGTATGAGTGAGTAGATATTCTGAACAGAGCCCCAAATGGCTTTGTGTTGCCACACAGACTCCCAGGGCAGCTACTAGATTTTTTTTTATACACGTGAGAGCTTCCTCGTGTCAATTGTGTGTGATAAGCAGTGCTACTGTTTGTGCCACATGTAGACAATATTGGAAAAAAGGCACTTGAGACCAAAATGCAAGATTTTTTGTATTTTGCTTCTTTTTGTGCCGTGTTATGTGAATGCAAAATGTTGCTGCCACTGGATAAGAAAATAATTCATTGCCAAACTGAAGGCCAGTGTATGAATCTCTGTTATGGCTTAAATTCCTTTTGTTCTCTTTGGTGTGGCTGCCGTCTCATCTAAACAATGCTTTCTCTAATTGGCTCTGTGCAGAGGGAGGGACCAAACCTTCCTTTGCTGTTGCACGGCCATCTGGAGTTTGTTTATTCAGCTATAGGTGTGTTGCTTGATAGTAATCCACATGTTCAGGATCACTGGCCGATAGGGAAAGGGAATCGTCACGGTCAATTAGGTGCTTAATGAGAAATCACAGATGATTTAAGGTATTTTCCCTAAGAGTGACTTTTTTTGTCCAGCGTGGCATTTTCGAGAGGAGGCACTGGATTTTAGGAATGCAGCACTTTTTTCAGACCAAGATCAAGTACTTACATTTGGGTACTTGCAGATAAAAAGTACTGATGTGGATTATATGACTGCAGTTCTAACAATACCATATATCATAATATTTTGTTTTCACCCGGTTCAATTTCAACCAATAGTGATCCTGCTGCAAGGCTATGCACATATCTGTTGTACTGTTTGCCTTTACCAGTTTAGCTATTATATCCACATTATCGATGATTATTTGTCAAAAATCATACTATGTAAATATTTTGTGAAAGCACCAATAACCAACTAATGATGAGGTATTTGGTTAAAAAAAAAGTGTATTTGATTTTCTCTCTGTCACCCAGCTCTGTGCATATCACAATATTGATATAATATCAATATATTGCCCAGCCCTAAATGAGGTGCCTGTTTCATTATTTAGGGGTCACAAAAGCCAAAAGTGGTTTGGGTGTACTGGCTTGAAGGGGAAGCCTTGAATTACATAAGTATCGATTTCGGAAACCTCGTGTGTTATTATCTCCATACCTTACTTGACATCGTCATCAGGGGGGCCCTACATGGTGCTCCCCGCAGAGTCTTTCCAGCTGCACGGGATTACAACACATAAACAGGTGCTGTGCTTTCAGTCATGTTTACTTACAGAGCACAGTAGCATTTGCTATCTGTCTCACTTGCAATAGTCTTTAATTTGGGGCATGGAATCTAGGTTTCCTTTGAAATGCCGCTTTGGAATCATGCCAGCGTCATCTCGTGCTGCTTAAGTCTCTGTTTCACGTCCTCAGATAATGACAGGATTTTGTATTGACTGTCGAAACTGCTCTTATTTCAGCTCTTGTTTCATTACATGGCATCGGCGTGCGTTCAATAGGTCGCTACACAAGTTTGATTCATGATTGTTCCCCCACTGCTTGTTATTAGTGCAGCATCAAAGCTAGACTTGGTAAACACATTTGCATTTTAATGACTGATATAGATTGTTCTCCTGCTCAATACCACCATCAACCCACAACCCACCCCTGCATGCATAGATAAAAAGTGGGCTGCACCTTGTCTAGTTAAAAAACACCTACCAAAAGCACAGCACTCTAAGTGACAATTAGAACGCAGCTGCAGTATACACAAGCATAGGAGGCTGCTTTATTTTGAAGAGGTAGCATTGTGGCTTATCAACTCTCAAAGGTTTCAGGTGACAGCAGGCCAAGAATAAAAAAAAAGTCTGGGTATGGTAATTAAGAAAATAACTGGGTTAATGTGTCCACATTGTGGAATGGTGCAGTTAATGTTAATGAAGAGAGATTGAGCAGTTGAAAATTATATCTCCCAGCACAAATGGATGTCATCAGAGCAGCAATCAGCCAATGACAAGTGAGCATTTGAGGAGGCAGATCGTTTTTTTGTGTGTTCCCAACTCACGTTTTCTTCCCCTGCCACCTGCAGAGGATGATGCTACCCATTAAGGAGAGTTTGTCTCTGTGGGCATGTAATCTGATGCAAATTAGAGCAACAGACTGCCAAATGGAGCAGTTGTAGCAGATAACACAGCCAAGCTACATACCTGAAGAGTTTTGCTGTGTTTGTGTGTTACTCAGATTCCCGTCTTGATAAACGTCCTGTGAAACTGATGAGTCCCAGCATTGATCTCAGTGTCTTTGCATGCCACTTGCCAAGAAACACTGTGCACTGCAGCAATCAAAGGATGTTTCGTTTGCAAAAGGAGGTGTTGGGGTCTTGATGTCTGGCTTTTTCCACCAACACCATTATCACTGTCAAATGTTTGCAAGTGCCCAAAGCCAGTCCTTCTCTAAATATGTGCTCAGAGAAGAGTCTATGAAAGCTCCTTCCACGAGGTGCACAACAAAAAAGACATGACAATAAGTCTATTGTCTATTTACTCGTCTAGCAGAGCATGCTTTTGGTCCCCTTTCTACGCGGCTTCCTCACACTCCTTTTTGTTCATGGTGTAATAATACATATTTCTTGCCGTATTTTCCAGAGAGAACAATTTATGTAACGCAGCAGAGATAATGTGAGCAAATGTTGTCTTCGGCGGTCCACTCACTTTTCAGATCCTGTTCTCGGATGTGTAGAAAGCCTCCAAAACCTTTTTTTTTGTATGTCACCCATCGACAAACCAATTAAGCCAATAACAATGATTTTCACAGATAGCACTATGTTTTTGTAGAGAAAAGAAAATATAATTGGCTGAAGAACGTGAAGTTTAAATGCAGGGGTTCTTGTTTCAATAAAAGACTCGTCCTTTTTTTTATATATTACTGACAGAAGTGTAGTCACTTCACAATGGTAGACAGGCTGGAGGATGAGAGGAGGGCAGCTAGGGAGGCTCTAATTTATCTGTTTGTCTGTGTTTTCCTCCCCACACTAGAAGGGGAAGGATGCTGTAACAGGGCCCAGCTCTGCAGGGGAGAGTGGTGTTTAGTGGTGGCATTGATTTTATAAAAGGTTGCGCAGTGGGGAGGCTAGGTAGGCCTGTCAACCTGAGCTCTCACCAAAGCGTGTCACACTGTCAAGCTAATTGCGCCCTCTCCAAAATCCTAAAGCCCTAAAAAGGACACAGTATGCAAACATACAGAATGTAGGGGGGGGAAGTGATGAATTACATTTACTCTTATTACTGTAAAGAAATGTATTTATTTGTGTACTTATTTTTACTTTTACTTGAGTACTTTTTATCACAGGTATTTTAGTCGGCTACCTTTCAAGTCAGGTGTGTTTCATAGTGAGAACAAAAGAACATAGATGAGTTGGCTGCTTACTGTTGATCCCATATGAAGGCTGTTTGATGAATGTGGCTTAATAATGCTTGTTGCATTGGTCGTGGTGTCTATAGACTTTTGTTTGTTGTCGGCCATGTTTGTCTGTTGTAATTGTCTAAGTTTTGTCCTTTTTTGTCTGGTTAACTCTAACAAAGCTACACTGATGAAGGCAGTTATGAACAGGCTTCAAAGTGCCGTCCATAGACATGAAACTAATTGTTGGTGTGTACATTAAGATGTGATCTGTTGACATTTAACACAGTTCATTTTGTAGCCTTAAAGCAGGGATTTGCCAAACTGCAGCCTGCGGACTAAATATGGCCGCTGCCCAATTTAAAAAATGCTAGTTGGAATTTTAAAAACTAAACTTGCACATATCTTCACTGCAAACATACATTTGTTTTAATGTTTAAGTGGACTAAATTCGACACATTGAGCAGAGTCTTTGCAAAATTATCTCAATTTTTTTTTTGTTATGCGCATATTTCTACTTAGGTGAACTACATGGGCATTGCACAGCCTAGTTTGATTATGATGTTGCTGTCAAGTCCTGTCATTGCACTTCTTTATTGGAACAATACATGTCCCGACTGATTAATTACTAGTTAATAAAAACATTTATCTCAGTAAACATGGTGATGGACCTGGAAACACGGAAGATAAAGAATATATTAGCACACCAATAGACCATAGTAATGCCAAACTAAAGTTTGGTAGTGTTGCTGCTTTTGCTATTATTTGGCCAGTGACTCACTGTATAACAATCAAGAAAGTTTGGCCACCGCTGCCTTAAAGGAATACACCACCTGCAAAATGACCAGCTGTGTGTCAAATTCTCACTGCATGTTACCATGAATTTATGAATAATACTATGTGTTTCTCGTATACCTCTAAAGTGAACAAAGAATCCAAAAAAAACGAACATTCTAAAAAGTAATTCAGGGGACCTGTCACCGCTGTCTAATTAAATGCATGGTTGCAGGATAGAAATTCTTATTTATGGATCTAGATAAACCTTTTAAGTTGCGAACATAATTTTGATGAATTGTGTTGACAAAATAATGTTGATAATCACATCAGCGTAACATTGTTAGCAGTTTAAACTCACATTTATGTGTTAATTGATTTAAAACAAAGTTAAATTGATTGATGCAACAGTTGCATTCATTTATTTATTTTTTGAGCCACATTATATTTTTGAGCCATAAAACTATATCAAAATATTAATTTTCCATCCCTCACGCTTTTTTGCTAAAACATTACAATTTAAAACACGGCAGTACAAACTTTTGAGTTGAATAGCAGTAGTAGTTGCTCAAGCTGAGGTCATGCGCATGTGCACATACTTCTGGTGTGTGTTTTATCCTGTAACATTTTAGCGATGATGCACGTGTTTGGGAAGTACCTAACATACCAGTAGATACAGTAAATGAGACCTGGATTATACTGCATATATATTTGTTAAGAGATGTTTTGATATTTATTTGCTGTTGTTAAACCTGGTCCCTAATTACTTCACTTCATTTAGAATCTTGGATTCTTTGTTTACTGTGGAGACTTGAGAAAAATAAATGTTTTTTTGACAAGTTCAAGGAGACAAAAATGAGTTCATATACAAATGGTCATTGCACAGGTTTGGTTTTCTTTTAAAGTGATGTTTAATTCAACAGTAGCATTATAAAGGAATATACTTTAAGATATTTTCTTCTAGTATTTTTTACCTTTTTTTTTCCATGGAGGTAAGCGTCAAAAAATAAAAAAAAATACAAGTGGCAGAGAGAAAGATGGATTGACAGATTTGCATACTTAGTTTGACAATCAATTCTATGCCGATCACTTTCAGGTGAACTGAGGAAATAATGTGACAGAAGAGAGCAGGAGTAAAATAACAGAGGGTCAGAGAGATGGAGACAAGAAGTGAGAGGAGATACTTGGTAAGAAGGAGATGAACTGGCAATGGAAGTAATTTTATTTTTACAGGTTGGAGGACACTCACACATATAGCCAGAGGCAGTTCATCAACTGCTTGTCACTGCTTCCTCCCCCCTCTTCTTCTCTCCTTAGAGGGAATCTTGTCAGGGTCAGGGGTGGAGATTACCTATCTTGGACACAAAACATCCTCTACCTCTCCATTGTACTCACAACCCAAACTTCTAAACTTTAACTCACCACTTTCCATTTTAGCTCAGTCAGCCTGTCAGAGATTCATAGCTTGATACGGATTTATAAAGATTGAGGAAGAAGTGTTATTAATGCAATTTCAGGTGGCTTTTGCGTAGTAATGCCTTAAGAATTTGTGCGTCTTCTGCGGCTGCTTATGTTTACACGTGGGTGTGTGTGTGTGCGTGTGTGTGTGTGTGTGTGTGTGTGTGTGTGTGTGTGTGTGTGTGTGTGTGTGTGTGTGTGTGTGTGTGTGTGTGTGCGCGCATAAAATTGTGCGATAAACACATGGAAGACAGCGGCTACACACGTCTATTATTCCACAAACAAATAAATTATAAGTGCCAGTTTTCTGTCACTCATTAGAGACTATTCATTGGCAAATCCCTTTCGCCTTCAAGCAAGTACATATTACTGTATTTCCCATCTTTTTTAAATATTTTCTTCCCTGTTTCTGTGCCATGACACCCAACAGTTTTTTTGACTGGCGAGTCACACAAAGCTCCTCCGTCCTTCTGCTGAGCCACATGACAAAAAAACTCTTGGGGAGATCATTTTATCTTACTCTTGATTGCCAGATAATTATCAGTTAATTATTTAGAGCCTTAAATTAATTTGCTAAAAATAGCCCCTGTGCCTCTGCGTTGCCAGTGGAGACGGCTCCATTATTCCTTTCTCCCCGGTCTGCGTCTCTCCCTCTCCAGCTCCCCGTCTTTGACAGCTACTTCTGCCACTCAAGTCTTAGTGTAATCTAATAAAGGATGAGGTTGTCCTTTTGTATTTTAAACAACCCAGTTTAAGCTTAATTCTTCTGCACTGATTGTTTGAATTCCTCTGTGTCGTGTTTGTCATGCCTCCCTCTGCCAGATGTGAAAATTGGGTTTAATTTACAGCATGTCAATCAAACAGCACTATGGCACTGTTTATAGGATACTGAAGTGATCATAACAGCACAATATAAAAGTTATTTTTAGGCCCCTAGTTAAGATTAATAAAGCAAACTTTATTCCGTAACATCCACTATCTTCACTTTGCTGGTGGTTTTGTCCACCAATAACTTAACCTGCACTTCACAACACTCTTCAGTGGATAGCATCTTCTCTTTACTTCTAACTCCACTCTTTGGACACTTCATTAGGCTGAAAGTCTTCTGAACAAAGAAATGTGCTGTAAGTGGTCTTATAATGGGATTCATCGGCTCAAAGAATCGAAATTTACCCCCCTCTTTTTTTCCTTTGCATGCACTCGCGCACACACATACACGCACAAACACACATGCACGCACACACACCAAACCAGGGGCCAAATAGGCTGACCTGCTGAATGGGTTTGTGCTGTGGTAATGATAAGGCTATTGAATGGAGCTGTACTCTGTCACGCTAGCTGCTGGGCCAGTGGTCCTACTGAAGGAATCTGATCAATATACTCTCTCTCTCTCTCTCTCTCTCTCTCTCTCTCTCTCTCTCTCTCTCTCGTATCCATCTTTTAACAAACTTGCCACTTTTCTTTCTTGTCCTGCAAACAAATTAAAACTTGAACAACTGTTGCCTAGTTGCACTCAACCTTTTTGCACTGAAGCATGCTTACTTCACCCATTCAGAACCAATTATTTTCCAAACACGCATAATAATACTGTAATGGTAGATTTCCACTCTAAATAGGCTCATTAATCATTAGCATTTGTTTTTATTAAAATACTTTATTATGTTTTTTTTTTACATATTCCAATGAAGGAGAATCTGAAATCCACTAACCTAATAATAAAAATAACAACAAATTTTTATTATTTTTTTTAATGAATGGTTAATTCATATAAATGAATTAAGTAATGCTTCCAAATACATTTTATGTGTATTTTGTATTGTATTTAACACCTCTGCTCAAAGTATCCTAAATTTCAGAAGTATTTATAGAAACCAATATGTTCAAAAACTCCTGAAATGAATATGTTATATAATCAGTTGGATACATTATAAGCTGACTTTGTCAAGGTAAATCAAATCAAAACAGTATTTCCCTATTTTTTCTGTACCTCCTCTATGCATTTGACAATCACATCCACTGTCAATTCCATCTAGCATAAGCTATAAATCTATCGTGATATTTTGACATGTATAAGTAATATTCCATCACAATTATATTAAACACAGTTTATACAAAATGTATGTAACATTCATCAGTTCAGTGTATGTTTAACAATATGATTATTTGATTAAAATGTGCCTTGCACTTCCTCCTTGCCTCATAGTTGGCATTGCTGATGAAAAAGGTGAGGTGGCTGTAATTGCAGCTGACTTTGATGATTTAAAACACTTTATTTGGCTAGACTCCAATCAGATCATTTTGGGAATTTGGGTGGAGTCAGACCACAGACCGTGTGACACAGTAGCGATCTCCCCGGTGGTCTAGTTCTTGCCCTTACATCCATCTGACCAATTACTGAGCAGCGCCATTGATTGCAAGCACACCGATAGGCACACATTGCTGTCAATCATGATAGCATTAAATAACTTATTAAAACCAAGATTTTCAGAAAAAACTAGCACTTGAAGCAGCAGTGTGACAGAAACCATCTTACGTAAAATGTATTTGGTGTGTACTTTGAGTTTTTAGGTTGGCCCGTGTCCCATCTCCTCACATAGTGGAAGTAGGGTGTATGACTTATACTGTAGCCAGCAGCCACTTTCAGGGAGCTGTCATGTTGTCTGTAGTTATTTACAGTCCATGATCTAGACTTCATTGGAATGGACGTAATTTTTATGAGTTGGTTGATAACGAATGGGTTAAATCATCTCCATTGCAACAGTTTAGGCTTTTGAAAGCCATAAGTGTCAGCAAATATGAGCTGTTGGCCCAAATGGCCTTACCTTTGTTAAAAAGGTTGATTATCATATTTTGAATAAATAAGTGAAACAATTTAGACATTGATTTTCATTTCGTTTGAGCAATTTAATGATTTGTGCAAAAACCACACTAGTTGACCTTGCTGGGTGTTAGATTTCTCACTCTCTCACACACACGCTCACACATATCTAATTGATTTAAATAAATCTGCCTTTGTTGTGGGTGTGGAATTAATATTCTCCAGATCCAGTTGCTAACCCTTGCTCTCATTCCCGTATTAGAACAGGGCAACGATTGATGTTATTGTTGAGTTATTTACAGCTTATCAATGTAATTTACATAATATAAGAGAATTCAGCTATAGTCCATGTTGTGTTCATTGTGCAGCACAGAGGGTTGAAGCAGTCCAGCATGAAGGCAGGAGATTTCATTGACATTTAAAACACTCCTCAGCAGTCTAGAGGCACACATCAAAGGCAACCCAACATGATGTCCATTTGCAAGCTGCGCTGCCTGGCTTGATTACTGGTCTGATCAGGAAGCATGCATTAAGTGGCCACCTAAGAGGTCCCATTTCCAGCTTTATGCACTGTGATCACACAAAGAAGATGTAATCTGGACACGCTGTGAGCAAACCTTGGTCAAACAGCACTTTTCAAATACTTGCCTGCATTTGTTATAAGTGGCTGAGAGTAGCAGATTGTATATTAAGAGTTTACAACATCGGGATGATTCAGGCAATCTTCAGTCACAGTATAAGTGATAATTTGCTATTCTTTTAAGTGTTAATTTGCATCATTTTGCTTTTCTTGTTGCAAGTATTTTTTCAAGATTGTATGTGTCTTACATTTGTTTTACTACATTTTAATGACTAGTGAATATAAGCAAGAGTAGCTGCATATTAGTGAGTGGAGACAGAAGCTCCACAGATTTCTGCCTTTAAAAACACAGCAGCAGTTTGGCACTATGTTTTTGTGGTTTTATATTTTTAAGGGCCTCCCATGCTCATCATACCCTGCGCACCATAAAGCTCAGCTTAATATATGCAGTCTGACGCTAACAATTTATAAAAACTCAAGTAGTTAAACCGCCAGTCTCCACATTAACACGTCAATTGAAAGAAATCTATAAAATAAATTAATTTGAATGTGCCACTTATATAACACACATCAGTGCAGCTTCGATACACCTACAGTAGTTATGATTTGGTGGAAACTGGCTGGACAATGAGTGTGCGTGTCTGTGTGAGAGTAAGTTTGCAAAACGCTTGTTACATGCAGATAAAGACTGTTAAAACAAAGAGGCAGAGAGACAGAGCATAAAACAAAAAAGTGCAGACCAGCAATTGTGATTCATCACTGTCAACGTCGCATAGAACTACATAGACATGATGTGTGCAAGGAAACAAGCCTATACTGTGCGTCCCACACATTCTCTGTACTCCCTCAGCAGCAAAGCCAGACAAGTCTTTTAAATTGATCATACTGTGAGGAAAAGGCTGGATTTCCTCCCCAGTAGGAGGTTAGAAGCATAGTGTGTTAGTATTCTAATAATTTGTCTAGAAATAAGGCGAGCCAGATCAGCGGCGATTGTGTTTGACTTTATAGCTGTGGAAAAAGCAATATTGTATGTTTCAATATTTTAAGGTGTTCAGTAAATGCATCTGAATATTTAAACTGAAATCACATGTGATTATGAGAGGAACAGATTGTTTTCTTTTTTTTTTTGAGCTCTATTTTTGCTGAGGGAAAGAAGGTTAGAGTTACTGAAATCTATCAATGTGTGACACTGGTTGTTGGGGTGCAATTCACTAGTTTCATCACAATACAATATCATATCAGTTCCTTGGACTTGAGACCTGTGCAGAACTCTTTTCCTAATCCCTCTCCCACCTACTCTCACTCAGTTTGTCTATTCCCACCCAGTCCTGCAGGGTGTGTGTCAGCTCCTGTCCACACCCGCAAACATTCTGACCATAAGTGCCGGCACAGTCAATAAACTGAGTTGTCTCCCATCCTGCATGGCAATCGCTTTATTGTACTGTGGTGTTAGAAAAGATGTGTCTACCTGACGGTAATAATTAGCCAAATTATAATCTTGTGCTAAGTAATTACAGTTACCACGGTAGTGTTATTATTGTCTGCAATATTCTTGAGAATTTGCTCCGAATGTCGAACTTGCCTTGCTTTTATTTTGTATTATAATGTCCTGCAATTGTGTTGTTTAATCTCCAGGATCCCAATCCCAAAGCAGTCCTTTGTTTTTGACATCTATGCAATATTTATCACAAAGTTTGCTACGATGCCATTTTTGATTTGATTCAAATTAAGGACCTTGATGATATCACCTGACCATTTAACACAATCTGATACAGAAAGAGGCTGCCACCACCTTTTTTTTTTTTTTTGCTTTTGCCCACCAAATAAAGCAAAATATAAATAACTGTAAATAATTGTAACCAGTTAAGTGCCGTTAGGTTTACTCAAAATCAGCTCAATTACAACAGTCAAGGTTTATAGGAAAATATGCTGTTTTTCTGTTGTTTTTTTACTCGTCACCATTGTTAGTTTAAGCCTGTTCACATCGCATAAATTAGCCAAGTTGCTAACACAGTTTTTATCTCATTAAATTGGATCTGTGATTGTTAAATCAATACATATACCCAGATCAGTGGATTGTTACACCCCTACTTGGTATAACTGACATCTCAGAGTTTTCTCATGGCTGTTTTTTTCCCAAATGATAAATATCAAAGCATGTAGTTGTCCAAAGAGTTTTTTTGTGACTGTTTAATACTGTTTACAAGCTTGCATGTGTCTATTAAATGGCACGTGTGCTGTCTGTGTCCTTGCACATACTTGTCTCTTCAAGGGGCATCTTGCGAGCCATTGTAATGTAGACATAGGGATTGATGTTTGCCGATTAGATCAGCGTCAGGGGAAGCGAGAGACTTGACCTTTCACAGTTTGACAAGTATGAACATTGTAAACACAGTGAATTTGCATTGTCATGTTTCCACTCTGTGAAAATTACACTGAGAAGCACGGGCCCTGGGCATTGATGTGACATGAGATTGCTTTGGATGAGGATGAAAGGATGACAATGCCATAAAAGGTCATCAAAGATGAAAGCATGTGGGTGCATGCGCGTGGGTGTGTTTTTCAATAATCTTTATGGGACTGTTTTGTGTTCACATACACTCACTCAGCTGCACCATTATAGTGGACTTCAAATTATTTTTTGAATTTTTCCATGCTATCTCTCCCCTTTTTTAATAGCTTATCCATGATTCAACAGGTCATTCCCATGGACCTAATCCCCTCATATCTAATTTATATAGTCTCTTTTCCTTTATCAGATGTAGTCATTACACCCACCAGTCTGCCCCTCATTGAGTTGTTCCAACACCAGCTGGGTGCTGTAGTGAAGAGCTTTGAATGCTTAAGCAGAAACAACCTTCCTCTCTACAGGTATAAATATTTCAGGGGCAGACGGGCAGAATAAATTGACAGTAAAATTGACATCAAATCTGGCTTTTAATTTCAAGAGAAAAGGGATGCAGGAGCTGCAGGGAAGATGATGGAGAGGAGTACAGAGAGAGGGGAGGTTATGACCCCTGTGTCAATGCGGTGATATAATTCACTCAGCCTGTGATGTGTGAAAAACACACCCCTCACGGCTATTAAATATAGATGTGTGCGCTATCTATGTTTTTTATATACACTACTGTACACTATATACTTATGAATGTCTGTTAGGCCCGTCATGATGATTACGTTATCTACTTATTGTGATATATTTGGACATGACCTCGATCATTTTGCAGTCCAGAATATCGCACATTGTGTTTACATGCATGTTTGTTTTTATACAGATGTCACCAACATTTTAGCCAACATGATGCGGAAACAAACAGCAGCTGTTTCACTGACCATTATAAGACTCGGGCACAGCAGATCTGTTTTTTTTACTCTCCACCCCCACCTTTCACGAGTCTGAACAACACTTTAAAGAAGACACAGCATAGCTTAGCAGTAGCCTGCAGCTGCACTTTTGAGGTTGAATATGCAATCCTGATATTCGTTAGCTTGCCAACCTCCTGGCAACAAGCCAAAAGTCCATTGGTTTTTTAAAGTTGTTGTTTTTCTTCAACATCTTCATCCTCCACTTTGTAAGTCCAATAGCAAAATGCCCAGTTCTGAGACCATTCATTCCCGGGAGCCAACTGCAGCTCACCAGCCAGATTCGGTGTTCCCAGAGCTTTGCTAAACTTGTCTATCAGTCACAAGAGGCATGACTTGGTTTTGTTTTTGTTGGCCAAATTTTTTTCTAATTTGTAATTTTGGGCTATTCCTATAAATGTCCCTTAACTTTATATATACTTTATTGTTTATATAAACAGGGGTTAGTTTCTTTTAAAAATGTGCAGTATGGATGTATATATTTTTATGTTTCATTATGCTGTTATATTATCATTGTATCACTGGCATCAAATGGTCTCAAAATTACAAATATGTCATTTATCATTTCACAATTTATCGCAATTATTTCAGGGACAACATATCCATCAAAAGAAGTTATCCTGACAGGGTGAATGTGTAAAAATAAATTAAGTTGCAGGCTGTTATTTTTTCAAATATTTTGACTGCGAAGTGAATAAAGGAAGCATTTGAGACATGGAGAACATTGAGGGTTAAGAGGTTAAAGTCGAGTCTGATCAGTGCAGCGGCACACTTAAGTATTACATTAATTACATTTTGTGAAGGGGAGGGAGATGGCATCGAGTAATCACCACCCTGTTGGCACCTTCTATAATCCAACCGAAAGCCAGAGAGAGAGGGTGGTATCTAAATGCCGTGTGTGTGTGTGTCTGTGTGTGTGCGTGTGCGTGCGCGCAGCGACAAAGACGGATCAACAGGATAGAGTTTCTCAATGGCACACTGTTGATTTTCATCCAAGGTTTTGTTTTGATTAGTTTGGACAAAGTCCAGCAATTTTCTGAGAGTATTGTTTCACCAAGGTATTCAGTTTGCTACAGATTTAATTATTTTCCACATGTGAAAGGAACCTGACTTGAATTCTTTATCCTTGGCTTCTCAGATTTATATTTCACATGAGCTGAGGTTGTAGAGGCCTGAAACACCATTTCTCTTGTTCTTTAAGAATGTTCTTTATCTGAAGTGCAGCATAATCAGTGAGCAAAGGCAGGTTGGCTGCCTTGTATAAAGACAGTAGACAGCTGTTGCTGTGCAGTTCTTTAGCTCTGATTGTGTTGGTCCTTCAGTTGGTTCGTCTGTAAATCAGTCTGTCTGTCCACCACTTTGAGGGGACAAATATCTTAACCAGTATCGGGTCAATGGCAGTGGAATTTGGTGCAGACGTTCACTTTCCCAGAGATAGTATTGTAATAATTACAAGTTGTGAACCCTGACTTTTCACGTAGTGCCACCAGCAGTTAACAGTTTTCATTTATCCTTTAAAATATCTTAACGGCTAATGAATGGATTGGCATGAATGTGGCCATTGGTGGGGACAATTCTGTCCTTTTAAAATATTAGTAAGGACACATTCGTACCACCCAAATGCAAATCTATGCTTGTGCAAATCATAGTGTGTTACTTTATGTAGGTTTAAGGACAAACAGTGAATGAAAACAGTGTGAATTTTAACATACTAATTAAGATAGTGAGCATTTTTAATTAGCATCAACTTGGTGACATTTTTAATATGGGCACATCACCTTGCTAACATAAACATTTTCATTCAAAACACCACTTAAACTAAAGGAACTCACTGCCCGTTTGTTCAACCTGCTAGCGTGGTTGTTTAGCTATATTTACAGACACTTACAATTACATTTTTCTGAAAAGTAAATCAGGACACATCCGGATATCTGACTGCACCTTTAAACACACACAATATACTGTCTCCTTTAAATGTTGGCAGCTCCTCCCACCTCCAGCCCTCCCTCTCTCCACTACAGCCTCCTTCCTCTCACACACTCCCCTCCTCCCTCCATCCACCTCAGCATCAGGTCACATCCCAATTTTCCGGAACTGGCTGCACTGCTAATGCCCTCCGAGAGCCTCGGTGTCTGCTGTGCCGTGGCCCATCTCAGGACACTGTCAGCCTCTTTCCTGCTCGCCCCACGGACCTCCCTCTGCTTGTATCACCACACACAACAGAACGGTGCTGTCCCCCTCACTTAGGAACCTGGCTTACACTGTGAAGAGGAATACTAAAATGTCATTTCTTGGCTAACAGGGGTTAAAAAAAAAACCTTGTAAACCTAACAACACAGGAGAAATTCCTTTCTCTTACCTATTCTGCCTTCCCTTTCTTGCTTTTTAACTTTTTTAAAAAGCAAGAAATTAAAAAAAACACAAAGTAAACACAACTTATTTTAGATTTATTATACAAAATTTAAGAACTGTTGCATTGCATGCAACTATTGCCTGACTAGAATTACTTTTTTTTTTTTTTTTACATCTGAAAGTCTATATGCTGTCTCTCTCTCCCTTTTCCTACCTCTGCACTCCATTCCTCCATCCCTCTCTCATCCCACGCTCGCTCTCAACATGATGGGTTGTGTCCAGTCAGTGGGCAGCTTTGGTGTAATTTGGCCCACAGGGGCTGTTGGCAGGAGGTGTGGGGATAAAGGGAGCAGGGATGGTGGGGTTTGGAGAAAAGCAGGCTTAGTGTGGGGCCTTGGATGGAGGGGCCAGCCAGCACATAGGAAAAGCATTAAATAAACATTAATGCAACTAGGTTACAGGAGATTTATTAAGGAGGCTTTTTGGGCCCCCGCTGTAGGGTTTTATGCAGCACTTTAATAACTCTCTCATGCACTCAGGTAAACAAACCAGGTAATTTATTGCCATCCTCATAGGTGGCCATTGTGAAAACTGTTTTAACTTTGTTTTGGCTCATAAATGGATTTTTTTTCACCTCTTTCTCGGGGTTTTATCACGAAATTGAATGGAGTCTGGCTCAGAAAAGCTTTTTTTTTCAGTACATCTAGGATAAGTCTGACTTGGATATGATTTTGATGTCACTTTGTGGTGTTAAAAATGAGTGCCCTTAATCGTAGCTTACTGATGTTAAATGTACCCTTTCTGGCACGTCAAACGTACAGATAAAAAGTGACTGATTAAACACAGTAATGAGGACACTGTGGCAGGACAAAGAACTCATTCTAGATTTTGACAAGGACAGGGTGGGTTTTGGCAACAACAGGATATTTGGGAGTGAAAGAGAGAGAATTATAAAACCATGAACTAGCAGAGCATTGCCATCAACATCGCATTTTACATCTGACGTTGTATTTGTAAATCAACACTGTCAGATAAGACGCCGTCAGAAAGTGGAGCTGTGTGAACCAAGCCTTAGTGTGTTATGTTTAGTGACTTGCTGCTTTTCCACGAGCCCTTTTTGAACTATAATTGTTTATCCTCCAGTTGTGTCAGCTCCAGTTACTGAAATAGTCTTAAAAACAGCATTCCTGAGCTAGGCAGAAATTCAAGAAAGACAAGACACAGAGCTATAAAAAGCCAGTGTTTGCAAGGTTAATTAACTAATCTGACCATTAGCATATAAGGACAAAATATAAGGAGTAACAGATATGTTTAAGGGCATCCACTTGCATCCACATGCATGCTTGCAACATTAAGCCTCCAGCCCTGGAGCAAATGTTTTGTTTGCTTTGTTGAGGTGCAGTGCACGGGAAGTGCAGGCGGTAGCACTTCTCTGAGGACTGCAAGAAGAGGAGAGCAGAGACTGACGAACAGGGTCGGGGCAACCAAAGGCTGCATGACGCTTTACCTTGAGACCCATCGCCTCTGCTCCCTGCTCTGCTTCAAGCCCAAAGTGAGGTGAATGCCAGACACAGCTCAGACTGCATACTTGTGAAAGTTCACTCTGTGTAGGAGAGAAAGAAGGGAGTTTTCGTTTGAGCGAGAAATTTAATGGAGAGAATATCAAGGGGAAATGTAGAAAGAATTATAAAGGGGATGCATTTGAAAGAGACAGTGTCGGACAGGAAGAAAGGAGAAAGAAATAATAAAAAGATTTATCTTTGCAGAGGGAGAGACAATAAAGGCTACAATGACTGCGAGAAACTGAGGGAAAGAAGAAGAGTAACAGACAACCTGACAGAGAGACATTCAAAGAATGAGTGTACGACTGTGTGTGTGTGTGTGTGTGTGTGTGTGTGTGTGTGTGTTTGCCTGTTCATTCTGGCTGTGTGTGTGTTTGATGAAGGCTCCAGCATACCGGTTGTGTTGCTGCAGGATAGTGTGCGTCAGGCTCCATCAATATGACATGTCTTTGATGTGGAAATACAAGGAGCAAAAGCCCAGTCAGCCTCAGTCCAGTTCCCAGCGGGACACATCTACCACTGTGCATGTGCATACATGTGTGTTTGAGAAAGTGTGTGTGTGTGTGAGCGAGAGAGAGAGAGACTAAGAGAGAAAAAGAAACACAGAGAGCCACAAGCCACAACAAGCAGCAAAAGTAACCACTGACTCAATGTTTTTTTAACTGCTATTCTACAAGGGAGGCAACAGTTGTGACCTGAACATTTTCCGAGCTAAAAGCACTGTGGACTCTGCTGTAGAGAGGAATCAATATTGTATCTAAATGCCGTTAATAAGGCTTCCCATGCCAGAATAATATCAACATGTCTTTTGCTGCTAAATTGATACATTAATATTTGGTTTGCTTTTTGGCATGAACCTGTTGCTGATTTTCTGTTATAAATATTTATGCTTTTCTCATTTCATCCTGTGGAGTCAATGTTCTATTCTGACCAATTAGACATTGGCTGCGGTTACATGCACACCAGAATTCCCTTAATATTCAGTATATGACAATATTTCTAGTTTGATGCAGGTCATATAAACTGCATATTCCTTTTAAATAGTCCAAATTAGCTTGTTTTTCCAAATTTAGCATTTTCACATTAAGAAATGGGATATCCCGGGGTTATTTGGTACCATTATAAGGGGATATACACAGCCAATTTGTAATATGTTTGTCAATATGTGGATTTTTTACTGCAGTTTGAGACCCACTGCTTCTTATCAGTTTACCGTTGGCTCTGTGGGTTGTCACTGATATGTTGAACGCAAATGACCTCGCAAAGAGTTCGCAAGACTGTAGGTTAGAGATGAATTCCCAAAGAAAATCCCACATTTGTGGTCAGAAAGAAAAACACATATGCTTTGAAACTTTATGAAAGACTTTTTGATATGTGCAAATATCGCAGCACAGACCTTTTCAAGAAGGTGAAGGAAAGAAAGGAGTCCAAACAAGTCAACCACCGCTAGGACACTGAAAAAAGTCCTACATTGATGCAAACATGCAACATAACAAGCGGTTCTAGTTGCTCTATTTTTCCATATTTTGATGTGATAAATAACATGTTAAGGCAAGTTAATGCAAGTGCAGCTGCATGTAAACAATAGTGTTAGTGGAATAATTATTTTAATTAATAAAAGTAAGCAGCTTAGTAAGAATATTGTCTTTTGGAATAAAGGCAAAAACTGGACTATTTTGTGCTTGTAAACACACTAAATGTTTAGTGTGAGCATTTTAAGTAAAGCTCAGTGTAGCACTTGAAATTGACTGCAGTTGTATTTTAGGATGAAGCACTGAGGTTCAGTTTTAATAAATGACACTGAACCATATGGTGCTGTTTGTGGTTGGTCCCCAGAAAGGGATTTCTTCTCTGCAAGGATCATTGTAGGACGTTACCAAAGAGATACAACTGCGATACAGTACGACTGTCAGGAGTTTGGATGTTGAAAAGATATCTTTCTTTGGCAAACTTTTGCTTTTACATCTATCTGTCGGGCCCCTGAGTTTTCACACACAAGTGCAGTGAGGGGGAGGTGGTCAAAAGAAGAGATAAAGGCAGTCTGACAGAAGCAAGGGGGATAAATCAGGTCCAGGCAGACAAGGAGATAAAGACAGGGAAGAGGCAAGACAGAAGAATGAGTCCATCCGTCGGGCCTGTGTGTGGGCTTGCTGCTAACCTGGACTGTGCCATCGCCGCTGCTGTTTTGGTAAACACTAGCTTGCAGGGAGGTAATCCGACCAGCCTTCCCTGTCAGTGCTTTTATTCCCTGTCAGCTACACAAAGGCCTTCTTCCACACATACAACATGTGAGCATATGTACAGTAAGAGCACAAATACATCACACGCATACAGACACATGCGCATGTGTTATTCATATCCACATGGAAACAAAAAAATGTGAGTTAATAACTTGCCTAGGGACAACAGAACAATCCCTGGACCTGAACGTGGATGCCTACCAAGACGACAGAACAAACAAACAGACCATGAATAAATGGCATTGTAGAAAAACACTGGCTTTCACATGATAATTGAAGATTTTTCAAAGAACAATATCTTGGTTACTGTTTAGCCCTGACAATCACAGGCCGCATGCTGTATCACCAGCCTGTGTATGTTGCCAAGGCGACTGCATATGAGCACTAATAATGTCTATCATCACCCATGACGCTGTGGACAAGAGGCTGCTGCCTTAGAATGTAAGCATAGCATAAAGAGGCATAATATAAGTAATGCTTCTCTTTTTTTTTGACAATAATCATGTCAGTGTATCTATCATATACCTCCCTTGGTTATTGCATGTCAATACAGCGTTTTCGAGGGTATCAGCATGACAAATCCCAAAGGAATTTCTAAAATATCAGAAAGAAGTAGACAGAAAGAATAAAAATATGCATTTTGAGAGCTACTTTCACCATTTAATTTGTCAGTGGAGTGCTGTAAATTAAGAAAAAACATGACGAAGCTCACTGATCCCAATACAAGCATCAGGCACCCCACCTCTTTACCGTTCAAGTGAAGGACAGACATACGCCTGAACTTCTTGCCCGGTAAACCAATCTATTGTTTCATTGTAAGCTAATACGCAGTTATGACTTCCTGTATTTTTCATTATCTATTATACATCTTAAGCCCATTACTAGCACAACTAAATCACCCTGCTTTCTCAGTTGTTGGAGGAGCAAACACTCAAATTGTATTTAGTTGCTTAACTTAAAGTTAAAACATAAGTAATGTATCATTAATATTCAACCATCTGTGTTTGCTTATGTGCTAAGATGGCTAACAATGGTTAGCGTATTACCATGGAACAAACAAATTAGTTTTTGTTGATCTTGAATGGATTTATTTCTAAGTGAAGTCTTCATTTAAATTCATATTGGACATCTCTTCTGTGCGGAAAAGCAAAAAAAAATGACTGCTCTGCTCACTTCTATTTTATTTAAAGTGGTAGCTAATCTGGTAAAACCACTGGCTGGTGTTTTAACCTTTCCGATCACCAGACTGCTGATGCATGTTTCTCCGTTGGACACATTTTCAAAAGCCTTGCCACATCAAAAAATCTCAGCAATTATTTGCAAGTACAAAGTTATTGTAACCAAAGGACCAAACTGATGGCCAGAGCTATAAAAATAAAACTAAATTTCCACCAATTTAAATCCACATTACAGTGATAAGCTTTGAGCTATTACAGATATTATAGCTATAATAACTATAGCCGCTTAAGAAGGAAGATGAAAATGATTTAAGACGCAGCAGGTGTTGGACACCACTGCTGATGCATTGATGCTGCTGCTGGTGGAGTTTCTATTGCGGATAGTTTTCTTTCTTTTTTTCTTTGTCTTTGTTTGCAAGCCTGTACATGGAGGTGTACACACGTTGTTTGTATGTGTGTGTGTGTTGTCTGAAGTTGTGTCGTAGTCATCCCACACAGGGCGCGTGAGTCTTGGAGTGTCCAAGTGCAGTCTCTATGAGGTCAGTGGCTGCTGTGATAATGCTTAACTGATGCCAGCTGTCAATAGCCATTCACCAGGAGAATAGTGCTCCGCCTGTTCAGTAAATTACACAGTGCGACGTGAGCTGTGAGGTTCAAAACAACCTGACCCCACTGTTGTTGGGAGAAACAATAGAACAATGACTGCAATCAGCTTTTCCAGCAACCATCTGTGTCATGCTGCTGACTACAAAACACCTTTCCATTACTCCAGGGCTGCAGCTATTAGCTCACCATGCCATTGACTCCAAAGTGAGTTGGAGAGGTTATTGTAATAGCACATTAGATTGTCTCTGACCCTTCTTTATCCAGTGTTTTGTTTTGTTGACCTTGACATAGGTGGGCTTTTTGAATGCTGTAAAGCCCCTGGAGTGATCATTTCTCACAATGGCTTGTTTTGTCACGGATGAGCACATTTGTGAGGTGTCATTATATTTCTGATTACAGTAGCTTTTAATGTGTTTTTTTATTTTATTAATTTTATGCTGTTTGTGTTTGAGACATGTTTTTCTCCTTTTTTCCTTAACTCTGTCCCTCTCACGGCTTCTCCAAGCATGCGCGTGAGCAGTATGAAAAACTGTCCACAATGCACAAGAACATGCAGAAGCTCTACGAGAATATTGGCAGCTATTTTGCCTTCGACCCCCACTCAGTCAGTGTGGAGGATTTCTTTGGAGAACTGGCCAACTTCCGCATGCTGTTCATGGTGAGTATATAGTTTATGGTTTGTGTACATGCACATGAGAAGTCTCACGCAGACAAACAGAAGCCACCGCCCACACATGCACATTCTTTATCACACACTTTCATTTGCTTACACACATAAGCTGTCACTGAAATGTGAACTTGCTCACATTTTCAACAGACTTTCAGTAGGTCTAAACTGATGGAGAAAACATGTGTGGACATTACAGTGTTATACTTTTATGGATGACACTCATTTGCACAGGAGCAAATCTTCAGCAGGGGGTGGACCGCCCTGAATATACATGCATGTGTATTAAAGAAGACCCATTATGCTCTTTTTCCAGTTGATACCTCTTATAGTAGAAACCCAAAATATATGTTTATGTGCTTTAATGATCGCAACAACACTGTTTTCCCCATATTTTCTTTGCTGGAACGCCTCTGTTCACCTTCAGCCTCAGCTTCAGCACCTGTCTCTTTAAGCGCCTCTTCCTGAAAAGCTCAGACTGCTCTCATTGGTTACTGTTTCTGTGTCCTCTGCATCTTGTTATTTCGTTGCCTCTTCATTTCTGATGTAGCTAAAAGTAGCAGCTAGGGTACATCATTAACATTACTCACTTGCTGTAGCATGTGTGGAACAGGTATAAAGACATATGTCACTATCTTACATCAACTTGCGGTCAAAATAGAAAAAACATTAGAAAAAGACTACTGAAAATGGTCTGTAGCCTGAGGTTTTGCTCACAGTGATTACTTTTCACTCATTAACCTCATCATTTGAGACTGGCCATGTTTAATATGAACATCCAACGTTGCAGCATTATTTAAATGACAGAAAATGAGGAAAAACGTAATAGCTTTCCTTATTGTTAATAATAATAATAATGATGATAATAATAATAAAAGCTTTATTTAAATAGCAGCTTTAAAAACAGTTTCCTCGTGCTTTGACAAACAAGGCAAAGCAAAAGCAGAAGGGTTTCTTGCAGAGGACAAACAATAATGCCGAACTAAGACCCGACAAAATATAAAGTTGAAGAAAACAAAAGAGAAACAATTACAGAACAAAAATAACAATAAAACTCAAACCAATAAGAGTAAATACAACTCAACAAATATTAGCAGTAAACACAGAAATAATAGTACTAATAATAGAATTAACCACGATCAGGACAGAATCAAAGAACTAATTAAAAAAATACATCTAAAGACAAAATAAAATAGATCACATAACAGCAAGTCTATTAAAATGGGTTTTAAGAAGTAATTTAAAAGAAGTCACTGATTCTGGGAGCCATATCTCCTCGGGCAGATTTTTCCAAAGCTGAGGGGTCCTGACAGCAAAAGCACGGTCACCTTTAGTTTTAAGCCTTGACTTTGGAACGGCCAGAAGGGCCCCACCTGAGGATCTAAGGCTGCAAACTGGCTCATAAGGGGTCAACATTTCTCTTATGACGCTTGGGGCCAGACCCAAAATAGCTCTAAAAGTGACCAGTGAAATCATACAATTAATTCTAAAATGAACAGGGAGCCAGAATTTGGGTGATGTGATGTCATCTGTTAAAACCTGTGAGAAGCTTAGAATAAACTGTAAAATTAGATACATTTGCTATAATTGCTAAATAGTTTAATATATAAACATGTCTACTTGTATCCACCAGGCAGTGTAAAAAAACACTGTAAATTCTAAATAATTGTGCCTTTGGAAGCAGAGATAACATGCAGCCTCACTTTCCCTACCGGACACTGTGTCTTTGAATATCTTATGTGAAAAATATGCTATTTTATGTGCCATTATTTTGCTATATCCAGTTATTTTTAGTAGCTCCCCTAAACTTTTAGCTGAGGTGAAGGCATGCATGCATGTCAGATATAAACTTGAATCACAGCAGAATAATGGATCCACAGGCTCTTGAACAGAAACTGATAAGATTTTTTTTTTTTTTTTTCAGAGATTATTTAAAAAAAAGGAAAAGTGGTGTTTTCTCAGTGTTCCACTCTGGCCAGCCCTTACAGGCCTGTGTTATGACAGATCTGCTCCAGAGCCACAGATGACATTATACAACTGTAATCTGAAAGTGAGCAACAAGGGCAGAAACATTTCCTTCACAGCCATCTGATAGTCCATCGAGAGCTGTGCCTTTTGAGCCAATCAGCTGCTACTTTCAGTTCTGGGAATGATTTCACTCTCCTCATCTAAAACTGCCAGAAAGTTTTTGGTTTAGGAGAGTGCACCACATTTTCTGGCCACCTATTTTGGTCTTTTTATTCCCCCGGTTGGCCCTGACATGCTTTTCACTCTTTCTTTTAAGTTCTTGCACTGTTCCCTGCAAAAATGTTACCGCGCTCACCTGCTGTGTGATTTCCTTCCATATGTCATCTTTTAGTAGGTCATAATGCCACTGTGTCTGCCAACGATTTTTTTTCAGGATCACAGACGTAACCTTTTTTTTTTTTTTTTGTCACTGGATTTTTTTTCTTTTTTCATGTTTTTCAATGCCATTGCAGCCTGGAAGGTTAGAAATATAGGTCTCAGGAACACTTTACTTCAAATTTATAAACTCCATTTATAATCAGTATATAAATTAGCTGTTTATAACATTTGATACTGTAGTTATTACTAAGCAGATAAGTGCTTCTTAATCTATTTGTCAAAAAAACTTGATCTTTTGGCATTAATGACCCGAGGCTGCTGTATAAACAGATAATGGATTACAATAAAGTAAAGTTAAATTGTAACAATATATGTCTTCAAACACAATAAAAACCAAGCACCAGCACAATACTAGTTCATTTTACCCAGTACCTAAGACACTGGGTTGCAGTCTTAGTGTTTATTTTTTCTATTACTGAGTTATTTACCCAAAATAAAATATAGTTTGGTTGCAAACCGTTCTAATCTACTCCACCTCTAGTAATGACATGTCAGTATGTGTTACAAATTTTGAAGTAATATGTAAATGTGTATCCTGTGCATGCACATCATTTTGTACAAATAAGACAGATGACAGATTTAAGGTAGAATAACCAAAATTTAGTTAATAACCATTTGTGAGGACTGGTCCATTTTTAACCTGGTAAACTTTGGTGTGTATAATTTCTGATATAAACTACACATGAATAATCACCTCAGATGTCCTTATAGCTGTTCACATCTGCACTGAAGTGCTGCCAACTACTTATTAAATGCGTATATACCACGTTTAAATGCTAAAACATGGTGTTTAATAGGATGTTTATGCAATATCTTAATTCAAGATAATTTGGGACAGTCAGCATGCAAAATATATCTACTGAACTGTACATCCAAATAGGAAAAAAAATTGCCTTATTGCATGTACTTGAGCATTCTGAGTTTCAGATATCTTAACCTGCAGAACATAACTTGTCTTCAGAGTAGATACCTGTGAACTTTTCCTTCCCACCAGCACTGATTAAGAAACGTCTAGTACTGACTTGGGAGCTGTAAGGAAAAAAGGCAAAGTTATAAAACAGATTAAAATATATTATTTGAAAGAAGCTCAGAACAGGAGAACGTATAATTTCAGTGTCTTACTGATAACAGAGCTTGATAAATGCTTGGGAAAGCCTCTTAACCTGTTAAACATAGTTTCATTAGCTCGCAGCTGCTTGTGTGTATGTGCGTGCACGTGCCGTCACCCCGGGCATTGCAGATCTTGCTGGATTTTATTAGGGAGTAATGAGTCTAGAGAGGAGGTAAAGATTTTTCAGTCCCAAAGTAGAAGAAATTGAGTTTTATTTTCCACCTGAGAGTTTCAAATTATTTTGTGTATCACTGGGAAAAAAGTTTTTGTAAAATGTGTAATATTTTCTTCTACCTAAACTAGAATTATTGGTTCTGTTCATAAAAAAGAAGCATTCTTAGAATTTATTCCATAAACACCCCGCCTTATACAATATAATACAATTTACTGTGTTGGTTAAACACATTTAAAGCTTTACTCTGCGGTATTTTCTTAAAAAAAACAAAAAAAAAAACAATACACAGTCTTATACCAAAGTAATCCCTCTCAATCATCACCTTTAACCCAAAAGAAGTGTGTTGTTTATTTATCTGCAGAGACTCTGCCCTCTGCCTGTTTCTTCTGATTTTGTGATGTTTGCTATGTTGGCAACCAGTTGCCAGACAGTAAGCAACATGCATCAAAGAGGAAGCAATGAAATTATAGAAACTGCGCTGAAAAATGCAACTATAGCAAGGCGAAACATCAATCCATTATGGGGGTTTTTTTACCCTCCCTGGCAATAATGGTTACGAACAATAACCAAAAATCAAGTATAATTTTCTCTCTCTCTCTTAAACTTGGACCAAAATCTGACCAAATGGTAGGACTAGGCAGTGCTGATCTAACACAAATCAAAATTATATTTCTGCACTGCCTATTTCTGACCTAAAATGTTTTTACAAATGTTTTTAATGCCCTGTTTAGCTGTAATAGCGAGAGTTTGTGAACAGGAACTGGGCGTCATACAGCTTCCTGCATAGTGATAATGGAGGTCCAAAAAATTGACATCAAACAGTAAAACTAAGCAGCGCTGATCAAATATAAACCAAATTCAGTGGCTGCACTGCATATTTCCCGTCTCAGGTGTTTTCGGAAGCATGTTTTAGCTTACCGTTAAACTCTAATACAAGATCAATTGTTACAAGCGGGCCTCCATTGTGTCTCATGAACAAGACAGCCTAGTTTTATGTGAGGACCCTCTTTATAATGGTGATACTTCTTTGAGATAGAACATTAAAAAAATGAAAGCGAATTCAAACAGTAAACCAGAAGTAACCTTAAATCCCTTAAAAATAATATATATTTTGATATTAGTACAACCAAATCCCAAATAATATTGAATGTTATATCACAATATAAGATGAATCTGGGGCTGGCTTTCAAACAGTAACAATATTCCTGCAAAATATACCTTTAAATTCCTACAATAAAGGTAGAAAGAATACAAAAGTGAAGAGTTTATCACTGAGGCAAACGTGAAATATACATTTTCTCTGGATCAGAGTATAAAACTAAAAATGATTTCTGGCTCTTGCCAGTGTTATAGGAAAGGTGGTTATTGATGTGAATAAAGCACAAAGGGAAAAGCAGATGATATGTTATAGAGGTAATAGTAATGACAGGGTAAACACTAGGTCATCAAGAGCTCCTTTTTTCCTGAATAGACAAGTCTGTCAAACATTTATTCAAGCGTCTTTGCTTTTCCACCTTCTACAGTCTATCCATCCCGCCTGGCACCGCCCCAAAAATTCCCAGTGTCAGGATGATGACATGGTGTCCAGGAGGCACGCTCTTAGTCTTCACAATCCATTAACATGAATGGCAAGGTCCCCTTGTCTGAATCTTTCTCCTCTCTGTACTCTGATCCCCATCTGAAACCAACTTTTCATTCCCACTGATCAAAGTGCAGCAACACACAACACAACGCTCCCTCAAGGATTCCAGAGTTGCATATCTGTAAAAGAGGCATCCACCCAAGAAAATAAATTATTCTCTCAAGCAAATAGCTGCATATGAATATTTTATTACTGATTTAAACTTTCCTGCTATGGATAAGGGGAGGGAACTGAGTGGGATAAAGTGTTGTGGTGCGGTTGGAGTGAGGGGGCTGGTTATAAGTTAATGTATTCATATAAAAACAATCCTTTAATCACCATATTCTTCAGATATTATTTATAGTTTTTGGCTCCTCAGCTCTGCTGACAGAAAGGCTAATCCCATCTGTTAGCAGAGCACAAGGAATCAATGGTTGTTTCTACTTGAATGTTGTTTTTATTTATTTTTTTTACCCTGTGAAAATAACTGAGCTAGCTCCTTTGCAGCGTCCTCATCAGCTTTTGTTGTCAGTGAAGGAATTTTTCGTCTGCTTAGTTATTTATCTTTGACAAAGTCGACCCACATCAACCATTACTGATTTGTTCCAAATGGCAAATCTAATGAACACTATGACTTCTTGGCAGCTAATAATTTAGAAAAGAGCCCTGAATTTAACCTCTTGATATGCCTGGTGTGCCTCCGACTTTTATTTTCATATTGAGACATTGAGTTGTTTGACTCAGACAGAACATCTTCGCTAACTTCTGTCTTTGTTGCACTGCCCTGTGTAATGCATTCACAGCACAAAGCATCGGCAGTATTAAAGAATTCCATTGCAATACAGTCACCCTAAATTGCTTTTACTAAAAAGCCAGGGCTTAATGCACCCGACCGACATGAGGCATTTGAGTAAACGCATTGACAGACAGTCCTCACAGAACTGAATGTAACCGATAAGAGAATCCATTAACTCTATTTTCCTTCTGTTTCATTCTCTTTCTCTCCCTCACTCCCATCCCATTCTCTTTTTTTTCTGCGTCCAATGAAATATTATTTGATTTCAGCACATGGAGTCAGTATTCGAAGAGTCCAACAATTTGTTAATTTAATGCTGCTGCCATATTCTGAAATAGAGTATGAGTGAAATGCAATCGCAGGGTCTGTATGTGTAATCCTGACCAGGAGCATGGGGGATGAGGATTTTTTCCATTAATGAGTTATCAAAGCGCAGCAGATGGGCTGGGATGAGCTAACAGTCTTCCTTGTTAATTGAGTGACTTTCTAATAAGACCAAAAGACCCAGACCGGGTTCGCAAAGTAGCAAGATAGAGCATCTATGAGATTAGAATGATGATTCGTGTGTGTGTGCTGCGTGTGCGGGTGTATCGGTCCACTTTGGAGCCCATTTGATATTTCTAAAGCTTGCTAATTCCTTCACAATATGACAAATTATCATAATCATGCTGATAATGCTGAAGATGATGCTCTGGCAGTGCTGCTCACCCCCACCTTCTTGCTGAATCACTGTCATGTTTCTTCAGTTTTTTTCACTTACACGAGCGTGACACAGTCATAAAAATCATTGCACCAGATTTCAGAGGTCACCTATCAATATGGGAATGTATCTATTCCGCAGAGCAGAAGTCTCACAATCTGTAACCTATAACTTCTTGAAGCCACCCCCCAGCACATCCTGGCACACAGCGTAACAGATGGCTAATAAACACATTTGCTGCTTAAAGCCCGGGCGCTGTAGTGTTTGTAAAATTCAAATGAGATATAGCAGTGACACTCTCTGTGTGAGATCACTGGTGCAACTGAGCAGTTGGAAATACTCATTGCTCCCTCATTGGACTGGCAAACTTGTATGCATGGGAGGGGAGCCATGCTGTGGGAGATGTATTGTGTTGTGCAGGGTCAAGGAAGAACAGCAAACACATTTCATGAATTATTGAAAGAACAGACCTGGAAAGGGAAAATGCCGCCTGGCCCTTGTTGCTAGATTGGACCTGTGGGTTGCACAGCATTCGGTTTTCCAGCCAGTTATAGATAGAGGAGTACTTATAATCTCCATCTTAGACACACCGGAGGCCACAGGAAGATGTGAGTGTGTGTCACAGCTGTGGCCTCTGGTGTGTCTAAGACGGACAGACTTTCAGGTTCATAAAGCCAGAATGTGCTGCGGCAATAGTGTTGTTGACAACCCCACCTGGCAACAAGGTGCTATTATGCAAAACCGCACATTTTGTTTTGTCTTTTCAAGAAGATTCTTACTCCATATTTGCATACCCCCCTGAGCAATATGTATACGGTACCAGCACCGCATTTTCCTACTTTGCACCGGAGGGGTTCAGGGCACACAGCCAGTTATTAACATGGCGTCTGGACTGCAGGGTCTCAGTGTTTTATTTAAGGGTAGAATCAAGGCCACAGAGGACACAGTCTATCATGGGAGATAACCACAGGGCAAGAATATTTTGGTTAAGTTTAAAGTGCTGCCCTTCTCAGCACATTTTTTCATACTTTTTCATTCCCTATACTGCACTTTATCTCTCTCCATTTTCTAAACATATGTGACTGTTTGACTTTCTGCAATTAACCACATAGGTGATTTTTAAAATGTTTTATAACATTCCATTATTTAGTTTGCAAACAAAATCCTCTTACAGCTTACATTAAATTATAGGTGTGAAAATCATAAGTCGCATAATTTTTTATTTGCCATAAAAAATGATAATGTACACAGCATATTTTGGTTTGTCTTGTGGTACTCATGCTGTCATGTTGCAGGACTACAGCAGTTGATAAACCCTACTCTTGGACCCAGGTGTCTTTGTCAGAGGGATTTATTACGTATAATACATTTATACATTTTTTAGCTCATTTAGAAGATCAAAGATTTTGTGGATTGTTTTTATTTGAATAAATAATTAAGCTCTCTTTTGGTGTCACTCTAACTGTACTGAAGATCTTAAACGAGGGACACGAGTCAGTGTGAAGGCCAAAAATAACTAGTTTCCATGGTCACCTGAAATCATATTGTGGATAAGAGCACTCAAGAAACAAAATAGCGAAATGCATGGATTTTTTTCAACATTCATACAGAATATTTGAGCAGTTGAGGTACCAGATCTTTTGTCTTATGTTCCGATGAGGCTTAAATCTGGTTCTCTGCACTGAAGATTATTTTTGTAAACACATCTCACGAGGATTGTTTATCTCTTGTATGTCCTCCTACAATATACAGAGTTGGCAAGAAAATGAGACCTGATACAATCAGTTGTTGCCAACGGCAAAATAGGGGCTGTCAAAGAGAATGGTAAAGGGAAAAAATAAGAGATCAGTGAAAACATATTTGTTGCTATGGCAATTAGCAGTGCTGTGTGATTAGAGCTACATAATTACGTTGCATAATCGTGTTTACAGTCAGAATTAGTTGTTTGTTTAAAATAAGTTTTGCCGGCAGGACTTTATTTGTAATCTGCATAATTTATCTCCTAACTTATGCTGTAGATGTTGAGCAATGCAGTAATATTACTTCAGAAATGAATTGAGTGCTGTCAGTGGATGAGGACGGGAATCAATTTGATCCGTGCTGACAGTTCTTAAACAAAACGTTAACTGTTTCATTACTGAGCATGCAGCACAGTGCTCATCCACTCTAATTCAACACAGCAGCAGGGTGCACGCAGTCAATAGCCCTTACAGAGTGTAGCTGTATCATTTACACAACCTTGATGTGGCGATAAAATGCAGGTTGATTTTCAAGTGTTCAACGACTTGAAGCAGCTGACAAGGCAAAAAACCTCTTCCTTCATAATGCATATAATACAAAAACCCACTCCTCTTACTCCTCTCTCTCTCTCTCTCTCTCTCTCTCTCTCTCTCTCTCTCTCTCTCTCTCTCTCTCTCTCTCTTTCTCTCTCTCTCTCTCCCATTCCCCTCGTCACCCGACAAGGAGACAGGGACCACGAGTGCTCGTGTACTTGGACATGGAGCAAAGCTCTACTATTGACTGACATCATGAGCTGCTCTTTCCTTGTTCCTTCCCCACAATCCCTGTAATCCCTCTGTTTTAGCTGCCAACACGACACACACATCAAGACCACAGGGGCATTAGATGGGGGGGCCTACTGTCGCCACTTATTATATCAGTGCACAGACAGGGCCGTGCCTTCACTTACTGACACACACACATATGCATACATAAGGGAGAAAACACCACAGATGAGCAGAAGATGCTCACGGACAGCATCGGCACGCAGGCTTATATCCACATACATTATGACCTCTATCACAGACACACATGCACTAACACCTATGACGGGGCCTGTCAGGGGCTCGGCCACGGGCATGGGATGAGAGCATTTTGTTGTCTCCAAAGGTCACACGGTTGCATCTTACTCTCCATTGGCGCAAGAACAAACTGACACATTTGTAAAGGCTGAATCGGTACTGTTGATTATCTCTCTTTCTCTGACTCCTTCCTGACATTTCAGCCGGTCACGAAGGAGGAGGAGGATGATATCTCTGTCTCCATCCTCAGAGACTGACACTCTGCTGCTGCACTTTTCTAATGCAATGCCCCCCACCCCCCCATATTGTCACGGGAAATGTCCTGGCGTCGAACATATGCATGATGATCATCTCACCTTTTTTTGTGTCGTATCAATGTATTATTGACAACAAATCAGCTCTGTGCGTTATTGTAAATATGTAAAGCAGTGCAGACGTGTTGCAGACAAATATGCCTGTATTAAAAAGCCCATACACAAAGCATGATATATTGTTTATTCCAGGAGCTTATCTCCAACTATCAAACCTGTCTCTGAATAAGAATTTGCTGATGGCATGCTGCCGCTTCTGAACACTATACAGTAGTGCTAAAAGAGTGGTGGTGGCAGAAGCCAGATTCTGATTATATCTGTCTGTGTGTCTGAGTTTGTGTGTGTGTTTGCCTCATCAGGAAGCAGTGAAGGAGAACCACAAGAAGAGGGAGATGGAGGAGAAGATCAAGAGAGCCAAGCTGGCGAAGGAGAAAGCAGAGCGGGAGAAGCAGGAGCGCCAGAATAAGAAGAAGCAGCTGATTGACATGAACAAAGGTATGCCACTTCTCCCCGCGCCACCACAGAGACAGAGACGGGGAGGCAGATGGGGAGTTAGGACGAGGAGAACAGGAGGGTAGAAAAAGGGGGTTTCATGGAATTGTGCTTCACACGGATTTGAACTCTGAGGGAAGAGGATAATGTGTGGGAGTGGGGGGAGTCATCTTTTTCAGCTGTGAAGGAATCTTGCTCCCATAGCCAATACAATGCTTCCAAACAACAGACAGATTATGCTACTTTTAGCTTGTTTTTTCCCATGGTACATTTGCTCACATAGAAAGAAACAACCTCTCTTCGCAGTAATATTCACACGCATCTGAAAACATTTAACACAGGAAGTAGCAGTGGTGTAAGTCAGAAATTCAGTTTTTGGACTGTCATTATTACAAAGACTTTATTCGAGCCCTCATAGAAGTGGCAGTGGCACGCAATATGTAGGTCACGTGTACAGGCAGGAAGCTGTGGTTGACTTATAAAAGAGGCTGAAAACGTCTCTAGATGCACTTCACAACACGATCACGCCATTATTATCCATTTATCACAGCTCATGTGCAAGCAACACGCCAGAAAAAATGATCATTCCTCCAGTCTGAGATTGTTTGCGGGCAGCGGGCTATATTTATTGTTTTGATTCATTGGAATTACTCTGTTGTCCTGCAGCGATGCCAGTAAACTGCGTATTGATCAGTGTAAGTTGCAGTTGTTCAGACATGAAAAATTAGAGCGACAGAGCTGGATGCCTGTGTCTAGTTATGCCAATGACATTGAGAAGGAATTTAAAGCCTGAAGGGGCTTTGCAAGCAGTCACTGTGGTCTTTTGTCCATTTTTTTTTTTTTTTGACAAACAGACTGGGATTTCCACAATTCACCAGCTTCTAAATGTCAGCGCCAGCCAAGGACCTCTCTGTAGCTCAGCCACATTGGGAAATGTGACAAGACAGTCTTCAGTATGCCACAAACTCTCCAAGATAATTGATGCATGCTACAGTTTTTTTTCTCTCCCTGAGCAGTGACCTCTTTGAAAGCTTCAGTTTTAATAATCCAACATGGCTGAGCTGAAGGAGTCTGTCTCCCCCTCTCTCTCATTCTGGCTAACCAGATGGAGAAAGGGTAGAGAAGTAGGTATGATATTAAATATTTCTGCCAGAGCAGATTTTGATCGCAGTTTCTGAATGCCATAATATGACTCGCATGAATAAAACATGAGGATGACATGGGCAGCGTTGCCTGCAGCCTTGGAGATAGCCGGGATTGTCCTCCACATCAACACCTAGCTTGTGGGACTGTCGCGATCACTGTGACCTTGGCAGTTATGAAATACACACTTTTTGAATTCAGGAAGAGCTAAACTCAGAGTGCGTTTTACCCTGCCACGGTTCTTACCTGCATTACCTACACATTTTATTTTCACTTTGGATAATTCCTTCCTGTGTACGAACTTGTCTCTTTGTGAAATGCAGTGAGATAAAGGACAATCAAAATGAGAAGCTCTTTAAATGGATCCTGTGAATGGAAATCTGAACTTGAGCCAGAAGCAGGTTGGAGGTCACAGCAGCTTGGTGTTCTCTCTCAGTTTCTCTTAAAATTGTTTGGTTGGAACACACACAGCATTATATTCAGTGTTTTCTTGTTGCACATCTTTCTTTTCTCTGCCTCCACTCCTCTCCAGTTGACAGCCTTGGCTTGAGAGCCTTGGCTCTTCTCTCCCATTCTGTTTCTTAAATTCTATGTGTGCGCTTTCAGATATTTGGAGGAGTTAGTTATTCAAGGAGCCTTTTCACATCAATATTTCACGCCGAGTATCAGCCGTGTTTTCTGTGAAGGTTGATGAAAATAAGGTGGAGTTAAGCACAAAGAGGCTTTTTTAATTCCACTTAGCATTAATAAATAATGTTCAAACATTTCCCACATTAATTTAGCATTTTAAAGGTGGAAAGGCTAATTGATGAGGTGAAATGGATCTCCAGTTTTATACAAATTTTCTTGTTTTCATTATTTTGATATTAAGTGTGGTCTCAGATCGATGGATAGACGGATTTGTTGGCCTGAATATAGTACATTTTTATGTTTACAAATCCATTAGCATGAGCAGATGGAGCAAACATATGGCCATTGTATTATGAAAATTACGTACATTTCAATATCTCTTGAATGGATTTACTGATATACTCATTTTATTGCTTAAAGGACTGTTTGATGGATCATACTATTGTGTTTAATGCAATTTCAAGAGGCTATTTTTGAGGAGGGATAGATTTTATGTCATTTCACAAATTGCGACCTAATCCTCTTCGCTTGCAAATGATTAACAATGAAATGCATATTTAATGAGAGTTTAATTCATTTAGCTTTTGCCAGGATGGCACCAGGGTGGGGGAGGGGAGACAGACAAATGCTTTTAGGAAACACATAAAAAAAAATAATTTTTCTCCCATTTCCCAGTTGATAAAACTTGAGATTATCCCCTCTGTAAGTGCATTGACGAGCACTTCTTCAATAAGCATGACTGATAGATGAGACAAGTGCAGAGCTAAACGTGTTTTCCTTGTGAAGTATTAGAAATCCTAATGTAGGAAATTGCTTATGAAATCATTACCCGGTCACCCCATTTGTTTTAATTTGCTCTAAGTGGATTTCCATATTCTCTTGAACTGACCAGATGTTCAACATTTACCAAATCGCTTTACTTCACTGGAAATAACTATTAAACACTGCAGAATAAACCCAAACTAATGCTTCTGTCTGAAATAGGGGAAGATGGTTCATCATCACAGGATTGGGGTTTTTTTTTTGTTTTTTTTTTTTTTATTGCGCCATATGAGACAATGTCGTAAGCAGCATGCCGAGTGTGTCAAGAGCCAGAGCATGGTGGAGCATCTGGACTTTGTTTCTCTAAGGCATTTGTGAGGACTAGCAGGCCCCTCTGGCCACCTACTCGGCTGGCATCACCGGGGTCAGTGCCCCCGTCTGGGGCAAGTGTCTGCACCCACATGTCAACTGTGTACCCCAGTCAAATCCACTGAGCTTTGAATAGAGCCGGAAAGCACACATGCCGCTTTGAGCACAATGCAGCTTGGCATATGGCACATAGGAATAAACAAAAAAGCAGGACCAAAAAAAAAAAAGTTATTTGAACATTTTATTTAGTCCAGGCATTTCTCCCAGGTACCGCAGAGAAATAGTGAGGAACTTTCTGTTTAACAGGGTTTTTGTCAACTTTTCTCAGACCTACTTTATAGGAGTATGGTTTTCAGTATGTGGATAGTTGTAGTAGCTTGTGTAACAGTCCCCCTCACAGTATGAACCTCTGAAAAACATTTTTAGTGCCAACCTGAGGAATATCAAGTTTAGGAGCCTATTGGTTGTAGCCTGTGAGTTTTACAACACCTTTTTATGGGTGCACCAACTGCTATCTTACTTGAATGCTCACATTGAATATAATCCAGCTGGACTTATTTATGAGATTTAATCATCTTCTTAACTAATCTTTGCTGTCAAAATAGAATTGTCTGATTGGAAAACAAACTTTTGTAACAAACTATGTGAAAACAATTATTTAACTGGTCCTAGACAGTATTGTCAAAGCCCTCAGAGCACATTAAGAGGCTTCACAGATGCTGTTTTTATGATTAAGTTTTACCTGCAAAGTGATCATTTTTTACAGTATGAATTAGAGCCCACTCAGCCGCTTCAATCCATTCTTGGAACAGCTTGCAGACACCAGCAGAATGCTGAGCCATACATGGGCTCGCTCTGTGGGAATATTAACGTAGAAAAATAGGTTTTGTCAAGGTGTTTGTGTTAATATAGCTATTGAAACACACATTATTATCATCTTAAATATGGCTGCCTTTGTTCACACAACAGCTGGAAATTTTGTATACCTCATACTTTATCACAGTGTTTAAAAAAATGACTGAGCCCATGAGGAGAAATCATTGGTCTTATTATGTAAAACTTCTCAAAGGGACACAGCGAGAGATATTTAACAAGATGTGCAATGATTGAAGTCCCTGCATGCAGTGTATGGTTTATTATTCATCATAATTTAATCCTTACATTGTGTTTCTTTTTAATTTTAATATATTTTACATTTATTTTGCATCTGCCTTTTCTCTGCAAAAGCTTTTTTATTGAGTGCTGGTGATAGTCGTCAAGGCATTTTTCCCCGTTCAGCACGGCCTGCTAGAATGAGGTCTCCGTGTCTCTATGATTCTCTGCAGAGAGCAGTTGGCATGTTGACAATGATGGGCCTGCAGCTTCTATTTATGCATCCTCCTTGTCAACCTTTCACACTCTGAGGATGAACTAGTGTATGTTTACATAAATAAAAGTGGGCTCCACTCACAAAAGCATTCCATTTTTTTGATACCAGAAAAAAATAAGTTAGAGTAGGCTTTGGCTTCTTTTTAGACCTCAGTGTTTTTTAATTTATTTTGTACATATCAGTGTTACCAGAGTTGTAAATATGGATTTCAGAATATTTCCATGTAACACTGGACAGATTGTACACATTTTAAGATCCATATCCTTTACAAATTAAAGGCATACCATGCAAGAATTTCCTAAAAAAAAATAATGTAAAGAAAGGTTGTTTTCCAGGCCTTAAAATGGTTTGGCATGAAAGAAATGTTTTGAAAGATTTTATAATAGACATTGTTGGTTTTTTGAATGCAAAACTTTAAAGGTCAATATCTCAAAACCCCTTCAGAGATTAAATAGAGCCTTATAATTTTAAGGTGGCAAAGTCATTATATCCATTGCATAAATATTATACACTAAGTCAATTTATTTGAGGCTGTGGCTCAGAAGTAGAGCGGGTGATCAGGGAAGGTTGGTGGTTTAATCCCTTCAGCCAACATGTCAAATTATCCTTGGGCAAAATACTGAACCCCAAATTGCTCCTGATGTCTGCTCCATTAGTGTGTGTGTGTTTCCTTTTGAATGTATAAAAACTGAGTAGCACCTTGCGTGATAGTTTTGGCCACCAGTGTAAGAACGTGTGTGTGAATGGGTGAATGTGACTCGTTGTGTGAAAGCGCCTTGAGTGGTCAAAATGACTAGAAAAGCGCTACATGAGTGCGGGTCCATTTTCCTTTTTTTTCAGCCATCTCCTGATTAAGAATTTATAACAGGCAACCAATATTTATCCTTCTTTCTCAATTTCAGTTCCTGCAGTCTAATCAGGTACATCATTTTCAAAATTAAAAGTGATTTTGGTTGAAAAAAATAGTTCCCAAGATGCCATAAATTCCAGTCCAGAAAGGAGTCCATCATGAAAATGATGTTCCCACAAGATCGCCAACAGTCAGATTCAGCAGTTCGAAGAGTTTATGAGATCACTTAAATTGATTACATTAAGCCAACATGTCCTCATCGGAGTGTTTTCTCGTGTTGGTGCATTTTTCCTGAAAGACAAAGTTGTGGACTTTTATTTTTTTTCATTTATTATTTACTAAAGCACTTTTTTTTTTCAAATTCAGGTGTCTAATAGTGTGGCATGCTAAACTAAACTGACATATTTCCGTGCAGCTGTCTGACTGGTTGTGGCTGGCGGAGTCCTGTCAGCAGTGACAGTGGCAGAGATGTGGATTGATGACTTTGTGTGACACTGACAGCTGCCGGTAGGCCAGTGCATACCTGCATCGCAGCTATGCCAGCTAGGAAATCATAGACGAGCGCTGACAAGCATCGGTGGGGAGGACAGGTTAGCTCTCTGAGTTTGCATAGTGTCTCTAACAGCACAGCCGACATGGCAAACAATATCACCAGGGAAGATAGCCTCATGGAGACGTGCAGGTCAGAAACCTAAGTAGATAAAAAGAAATGTTTCTTCGAGAGATTCCTCCATTCCTCAGCGTAGCTTGGAAATGAAGCCAGTATTAGGAGGCTAAAGCTGACCTTCATGTTTTGCTACAGAATATAACAAACAAGGACAGACCTTTCCAGGATATAATGATGATTTATGGCACACTGCCTCTGAATTTGCTGCCTTTTTATCCCCTTAAGTGTCATTTCTTTGTCATGCCACTGATGGCTCCCATGTCTGGTTATATATTTGTAGTTTCTGATGAGTTATAAAAATGAATAATCTTTCCTTGCATCTGCATACAGACGTTGCAGCAGTTGAATGCCAAACTCTGAGCAAATTGCTTTTTTCTTCATCCCTGCATTTGAGCTGTCGATCCGGGGTGCAGGATGTGCAAGGCATGCTCTGAAACTCCGGAGTACAGATTGGTGAATTCCATCATTACCTTGAAAGACAGGAACAAGGGCACCGGGATTATCTGCTGTCATACACCCATTCTAATAAATAACAGCATATTAGATTGTGCTATATCTGCCGTCGAAATCAGAATCTGCCTCAAGGCGACGATGGCGCATAGACTCTGGCTGACTGCATCTCAACTAAGGCCCACAAGAGCAGGCAGCATGAATAGAAACCTGCAGAAAAACGAGAATTATTCATAAGCAAATGACATGCAAGGATTAAATGCATCTGATCGACTGAAAAAATGACGTTCTGTAAGTGAAGGTAATACAATAAAACACTCATCCTCCCAGATTATAACATTTCCAAAGCATTTCCATAAATAAATGTCAGCATGAGGAAAGCAAGCCGGGCTTCACAGGAAGCCTTTTAATATTCTATGATAAATACCATAGTTCATTAGCAATTAACAGCAACACCAGGGAATACTCTCTCCCACATTTTCGTCTGTCTGCCTCATGCAGTAAATTGTCAAGCTGAATATGTATTGTATTGTTTATCATTTAATTTTGTGACACCCTCTTTTGTAACAAGAGAAAGACAAAGAACACTAATTGGATTGCACCTTGCAGCTTTTAATCACTTTTATCTTTAACTTAATTTAGTTAAGGTCACAATCAAGGAAGTGAGACATGCATCAGATAATGTCTTTTCTGCTTTCTCTTTCTTATTCCCTCTGAGTCTGCAAGTCTCTCTTTCTGTGTGTGTGTGTGTGCCCCCCCCCCCCCCCGCGCGCACACACACACACTATACCCATCCCGCCATGTTCTTTTCTGTCATCCCATTGCTTTCGTAAATGTTCTCCCTCTCCTTGGTGAAATCAGCTCAGGCACAGTTGAATCTCATTAATTTGTGGGTGGTTCAAGTGTCTGATCATTTCCCCTCCCAGATCTGGACCTCACCAGTCACTTTACAGTCAATCAAACCTAATTACCCTCACTACAAAGACCATCAAATCCCATTGTCAAATCCATTTAGCTTCCCCAGACAGCCCCGCCTTTCAGTGGTGCAAACAGCCCATGTGTGGTTTGGTTCAGATGTAATCTTGATCTGGATTCCAAAACTCTGTGTCCGCTATCCAAATGTGCCACTCGTGTAAAATCTACACTGACCTGGATGGATGAAACCCAAAACGTTTATAGCATCTAAACATACTTCTCCATGCCAAATCCTTTTTAGCATCTCTTTTATTTTGATAACCTGATTCGTTTAAGTGACCCTGATATGAACACTCACATATGCTGAATGTGTATGGTTACGATTCCCTGCATTATACATATGTGCGATGCCTGTGATGTTCTATGACACCAATAGGTTAGGGCTGCGCTTGTTCATACAGCAGCACAGTAAAAGGTATTAAAAGATTTGAGATTAACCCAAACTCCAATAGAAACGGCTATTACCTGCACCTCCTTGTCTGAACAGCTCAACATGTATATGTCCTCTTTGGCAATACCTCCCAGGCATTATTTAAAACTAATCTGTTTACGAAAAAGCATTGAAATTGTCCCAGAAGAGTCACAAGAAGTCCATTGCTTACCTTGATGATTAAAGGCAGATTTGTAGTTGTTGTTAGGCTCCACACAGTGTGTGCCGTATTCTACTCAGTTTTGAGTGTTCATACTTGGTGTTTCTGCAGCTCTGCAATTACATCGCCAAAATGCTAGTTGGCGGTGTGGTTTCAGTGTGTTGGGTTTCTGTGAAGTCAACTGATTGGTTCAATGAGTGCACCTTATAAACACATAGTAATCAAAAGTGTAAAATTCGACTTAACATTCAGATGCAAAACAATTCTCTATTACTAGACATGTTTACCCACAAATACAACATGCTAACATTATGAGCATAAAGCTATGACTTTATAAATGGTAAAAAATAAGCCTAGCAACTAGGAGAATTTTCTTACACACATATGTATAATGCAGGGAACAGCAACAGCATGTTAACAATTCTGCTCCAGTATAGGAAACAAGGTTTCAAGACAAAACACTTTTACTAGACACTTTTTCCCTGCAAATACAACATGCTAACAGTATTAGCATAAGCCTTTGATAATTTACATTGCATAATTTAGCCTGCAGCTGTTGGAGTTTTCCTCTGAAGCCAGGAACAACAGCAACATTTAATAAAGGTAATATGACAAAATTTTGCTCCATTATAATGCAGGTGGGTCACTGACAGAATAACCGTTTTATACTAAACATTCTAACGTTATTAAGCTGTAACCTTACGTTTCCTTATGAAATAATAAATCTAGCAGCCAGCTGACCTTTTCTTTGTCTATATGAAGGCAGGATAAATCACACACAAGAGCCCAAATGCTTTTTTGTGGGGGCTTTATTGTCTTTACAGTGTATTTTAACCTATTGGTGAAATTAAAGTAAATAATTTTCATTGAGGAAAGTGATTTTCAGTTTACAAAGAATAACAGCATCCGCAACACTGTGACTGTAATGTGATGCAATTACATTTTTGGGAAAGTGCATCTCAGGTTATATTGTAGGCTGGGCGTGAAACACAGACGTCTGAGACCGCTTGATCTCTTGGAAAATCTTGAAAAAAATCACTTGCTATTGTCACTAAAAATGCCAATTGAAAGCACACTGTGTTTGTATTCATTATTAAATAGCAAAAATATTTATTCGCAAACAAGAATACGCAAAAATATTGCCTGTAGGAAAGCCTCCCTCCGTGGGTGGCGCTGTTTCAAAAGGTCCACGAACTATGACCTAACGTGACCCCGCTACAGCCAGGAAGCAGTGCTCTTTCTTCCGCCTCAACGCTGCTCCACGATAACACATCTGTGGGTTACACATCTGTGGGTTACACTGGGTTAAAAATTGTGGACTCAGTTAGGCCTAGCTACGCTACGAGTCACGGAAATACGTCAAAGAGAAAGCAAAGTTCATTGCTTGATAACTTTGAAATCACTACTAAAAAGTTGAATCGAAATAAAAACGAAAGGGGAGCAGAGACGCCGCTCCTCCACCTCCTGCCCAGCCACACCCCAGACCCCAGACCCCGGTCAGGTGGAGGATGAGGGCTCCGCTCAGGAAGCCGGAGACCGACACTGACCTGCGGCGGCAGCTCCGAGCACAAGCGAGTTAGCATCTGCTGTGCATGAGGTGAAGATTTGTACAGATACACACTCCTTTGCGTATGTCGGGTCCGTGTGTGTGTGTGTGTTCGCGTGTGCGTGCGTGCGCGCGCGCAAGGATTTGTTGCAGCAGCAGAGCATAGTTATGCTGGATTGTGTAGTTGTTGTTGTTGTTGTGTAGATACCGGCCTGGGTGATGTGTGTTCAAAGCGTGTGTATGCAGTGGTCATAGTCTTGTATATTGCGTATTGAATTTGTGTAAGACTTAAGCATTATCACTGAAGCATTACATAGGGGGGCCCCCGATTGCCCCGTGATATTTAGTACATTGATTGTAGCCCGTGGCTAGGGTATGCGTCCAGAGCCTACGCTGTAGGTACAGCATTGAATGCAGAGGTATGGATCCCTCCGTAGGCTGCACTTCCTGTTCGTAACAGATGACTATTAGTGCTTAGCATGTACAAATACTTCAATACGAATTAGAGGTAGAAAGTGTTCAGATTGCATTTAAACCCCAATGTCGCATCTGAAAAGTCTTCCCAGTGGTAGTATTTTAAGAGACACTCCGCTTCTAAGAATCCAACCTGAGGAAACTAGAATACAAGTAAAATCCTAAACACAGACTACACCAATTTTCACTGGGATTGTCTGATTTTTCTTCAAACAAAAACAGATTGTATGCCGAGAGAAGGGTTTGAAAGATACTATAAACACCAAAAAAGAAACTGCACTTTAAGGGCTTTTTATTGTCACATCACAACGGCTCTGATAGCATGGCAAAGAGCAGATCAGAAAACACTGACACTGGAATATGTTAGATTTAAAAAAAAAAGAAGAAAAAAAAACATGACTTAAACTAAACTCCAAACTAAAGTGACATACTTTGCACAGGTGCTACAGAACTACAGAAAGTTAAGCATACCCTGTAAAATCTTACAAGTTAATCTTATTTCAAATAATCTTAAAAAACGATTGCCTTGCAAAAGGAAAGGAAATGTAACTATTAGTCTTAATTTATGTTTACTTTATATCTAATTGTTAAGTTTACTCAAAATGTAGCTGTACTTACTAAATTTTGGGAACTTAAAAATGAAGAATGATTATCTTGTTCTTTTTATGTGTCAGCATCTTCAGTAAACTAAGTTAGTCTGACTTAAAATGATGATCAAAAAGAGGATTTTGCCAGTGATGAATTTAGGAGATCTGTGAGTTCTGTTTTGTTGACCTGTCAAGAAAATGCAATTCTGGTTGAGTAGTTTGCAGTACAGATATACAGCACAGTAATCCTGGTATACTGACGTTTTTAAACTTCGAAAGAGTGATTCAGTTCCGTTTGTCATTTTTAGGTTACAACAACTTAACAAAATAAGGTAATAATAACTTAACTTTAAGCAAACTTAATAATTAAATATAAAGTAAACAGAAATTAAGAAAATATGTTATATTTACTTACATTTTTTTTAGGCAATTGGTTTCTCAGATTTTTAAAGTAAAATCAGTTTGTCAGATTTGACAGTGTAGTGACATTTTGATCAGTTTACAGTGAGACCAGACACCATCAGCGTTTACCCCCTGCAATGACGTCAGTGTTGTAATGCATATGGTTCTTGGTCGACCATATTGCTGCTAAATTTAGCAGAACCTAGCTTCAGGAAAAGCCGCATACGTGGTCTACTCTGCTGTGTAGAACGGCTCTTGCGGCCAAGCTGGCACCCTGACTTGTTGACCCCATGTGGCTTAAAGAAAGTGTGTCAACTTAACATCTGTCAGTGCTGGGTTGGAGCTCTCCCTTGTGTGTTGGTGGTGTTACTGGGCAAACTAGCCAGAAGCACTGGATAGATGGTGATAGCAATATGGTAACTGGGGGGGGCCCGCAGGCAGTAGAAGTAAATTATAGCAGAGGAAGCGCAGTGTGGTGACTGCTATGTTGCGAGCATCTCTCTCTCTCACCCCCCTCTTCCCATCTCCCAACCTCCCCTCCCTACTGTTTCTCACTTGGGGCCTGGCAGCATCCATCCAGATGGAGGGTTTATTTTTGTTTTTGTTTGTTTACTTATTCATGCATCCAGCTATTCGGGGCATCGCAGGGGCTTTCGTTCCACCACAGAATGCAAATCGCCACGGCGGCTAATCCACTTTCATCTCTCCCTTGTCGTTATCCAGCTTCTCTCCACGTTTCCCCCAGTCTCTCACAGTCAGGACATCTCTGTTTCGCTCAGGGTGCGGGATCAGGCCTGCGGTGACCGGGCCGGCCTAGCTCCAGCACTTGTCTCTACTTCATGCATGTCAAACACAAAACACCTCTCGCCTCACACCCGCCTCTTCTGTCTTCCAGATATTCTACCCTCTCTCTACATTTTTCCTTTCCTCTCCTCCCCCCTTGACCCTGGCGCCACACAGGGGCTCATCACAAGAGGAAAGTAGAGGCTAGGCTGCCATTCCCCCTGGAATGGAGGGTTGTGGGAGCATCCCTTATTGAGTTAGGGAGGACATGAGTGGGTTTGCTCATCAAGTTGTTACAGTAAAACAATCCAGATGAATCAGCCGGCAAATCTGTCTTTTTTATTAGCGATCTTACCCTTCTGTTCCCCTTTTTCCTCCTCTCCTTTTCACTGGAATAGACTAGTAAACATGCACACACACACACCTACAAATTAAAGACCACGACCTGTCTGAAAAGTTTCTCGGGTCATTGTGTCAAAGCTTTTGTCAGAGTTGGGTGGTTGGACTGCAGGGAGATGGAAAGAAAGGGGAGAAAGTGAAAAACAAATGAAAGACATCTAACAGGTGCATGACTGCTGTCCTTCGGGCCCTTGCGTTCTCTGTGCTCTCTGTGGCAGTAATGGTCTCTGTCTGCCCGGGTCTTAGGAGCTGCTGGGACTGCAGGTAGGAAGGGCGGGGGGGGCGGCGACTCCACACAAAGCCAGACACTAAGAGAGTAGACAGCAGAGCGGTAGGAGGAGGGGGGTATTGAGTAATGCAGGTGGTTGTGTGTCTTGGTGGCTGAGCCTGAATTCAGATGTGAACACAAAACCAGGTGCATACAAGTGTGAGCAGAGAGAGGGAGGCGAGATTAAAAGAAAGTGTGGTTGTTGCCTCTCCACCTGGCCATAAAGCAGCGCCCCCCTCCCTCCACTGAGGCCTTTGTTTCACGGCTAATGGTCCAGGTTAATTGCACAGGTGACTCTCTGTGGGGGAACAGATGGGCTCAAATGTGTTCAAAAGCAATCCGCAGCGAGCACAAAAAAACTAGGAACGACTTGTTCCTCTCCTCTTGATTCTTCCTTCTCTTTCTCATCTTGTCTAACGGAGTGGTGGAGGGCGACTGGGGCGAGGTTAAACTCTCACTGTGCTCCTCTCTCACCGTGGTTTCAATGCATCAAGCACAAGGCCTGTAAGCACTCATTAGATCTCATTACAGTGCAAATTAGACTCAGGGATTGGCTAGTGGATAGTAGTGGATAATAGACATCTCTCCTTTGCCCGATGTTCCTCATGTCAAACACTTTAATTTGGTCAGGGAGAGGAGTACTGTGCTTATAATAATACAGCTGATATAAAGCACTGAGTGAGTAAAATACGACAAATGCCGTTATTTTGTATGCTTACATCGTTATTAATATTTTCAATTAATATTCCACTGTTGCTACCAGTGTCACTCATGGTATATAGGATGCCATGATTTGCCCTTATATCAAAACCAGCACATACCAGACAGAAGCTTTTTCGAATTCTGCAAATTATTTGTCTCTTTTCCCGCATGAATCATGAAGGCTGTATGTGAGCCATCAGAAATTGAGTTCTCAATCGATCCTCTGTGTTTTTTTTTCCTTCCCAGCACAACATGCAGGAGATGACAGATAGCAAATTGAATTTATGAACAGGCTTTGTTGACACTGCTGCATAATTATAGGAATGTCATGCCTTTGGTGGTTTTTATTTTTTGTTTTTGTTTTTTTTTTTTTTAAGCCCAGCATTTCATTCAAATACATACAACGTTTTCTGCTGGGATGATTGAGTGAAAGGCTTTGTCACGTTTTCCTGGCGACAGCTGTTCTTTTACTTACGTGCATATTTCGATTGTTGTAGATGACTGGTTTTAATTGGGAGAAATAAACAAATGAGATGTCAGGTTTTGCATAATTTAAGCTTATTTGTTTGATTCCTAATTGGTCCTTGACTGAGGTTTAACAGATTGCATGGAGGCTTCAATGATGCATTGTTTTTTCTGAGAGACTTGGCGAGACTCCTGTGTCTCCTCTAAGTGATCTTGCCACGAGCAGCCATGAGTATAGGTCACCCTGCTGACATTAGTTGGAGTACACTCTCTGCCTGCCTCCCTCTGACTGTCTATTCACCCCTCACTGTCTTTGTTCGTCAACTTACACTCATTTGTAGGCTCACAAATTTACACCATGAATTTAGATAAGTTAAGTGCAGCCACTAGTGTTGGGCTTGATCTCAATACACCTCTTGCCCCTAAGACTTAACCTTTACCAATTTGCTTTGTCCTAAATTTAGACATATTTTCATGTTGCATAACCCACCTTTGATGTCATGACGCCCAAACTTTAACTTAAAACCAGCAGCAAAGTTGTTGCACTTTATACCACTCATCTAAAATCAGTGCAGGCCACGTCCCCAGGAATGCCGCTCAGCTTTGCTTTCAATTTTGCCGCTGTTGGTATTGCACTAAAATATCCTGTGCTCCAAAATGCATTTTCCCAAAGGCGACCATTGTAAAAGAAACGGCTGTAAAAATGGTGACAGCTTGAACTGCATCCAATTATGACTCTTTCTGTTATACATATTCTATTTAAGTTTAAATTGTTAAAAGTTTCTTTGAGGCAAAAAATGATTTACAAATCTGTGACTTCAAGACAGCCTGAAGTATATGAGCTCAAGCACTCGGCAGGGCCAGCAGGAGAAACACTACCGCACACTGAAAAACTAGAAACTTAACTTTTCCTGTGTATATGCCAAGCAAGCAACTCAATTGGAATAATTAGGATTCTTGTTTATCTTTTATATTTTGTTATTTTTTTTCTGTAACACATTTTTAAAATGTAAAATTATAATTATAAATTTCATTTTCTGGCCTTTTTTCCCTATTTTTGGGGATACTTTCTTTTAAAAAAAAAAAAAATTAAAATTATTTTGTAATTAGTTTGTCACCTTTATTTTTTTTTTTTTAAATCTGTGGGACATTCTTGTCAAGTTGGTCATTGCCTTGTCCCTCCATGTTTTCCAGTTTGCTCAGGTTTCAAATATTCAAATAGTTTGTGAGGGCTTCTGAAAGCAGCACAAGAAAACTGATGTCCGTTTAGGTTTCAAAGGGTTAAAGGGTTAAAGGGTTAAAGGTTAAAGGGTCGTCCCATTCCATGAGGGAAGATTTCAACAATTGCGCTTATTACTCTGTTCCTCGGCTCAAAGCAGCACTTGAAAAAAAGGGGTAGGGTTAAAAATTTGAAAAATGGGATTAGGCCTTACAAATGTACAACATGCATTTTTATGACCATAGATGTGTAGGCAGGTTTTTTAAGTGAAGGTGAGGGTCTGTGTGCCTCGGTCTGCTTGCATACCGCAGTGTATGTTTTAGAAATAATTAAATGTCACAGGGCTCAGGCCGTCAAGTAGCCAGGAAGGTGTTTTACGACCTTGTGTGTTGCCTCGCTCCACTACTCCCTCTCAATAACCCACTCCACCACACGCACCAGCGAGCGCACGCACCAAAACCCTCTTCACTTTTCTCCCTAGCTGCCTCCTCTGCTCTGTCTCTCTCCCTGTACTCTGCCTCCTCCCTCATTCTTCCCTTTACATCTTCCTTCAACCAATAGTGACACTTACAATATCTGTGCTTATTCTTTTCCTCGCCCTCCCTTTCCTCCCCTCGCAACTGTTGACACTCGACTTTGTGTTCAGCTCCTGGGATTGGTGACTAGCACATTGCAGCTGCTTTCTTCCACTTTTACTGTAGGTACTTCTTTTTTTCTTGGGGAAAAACTAATCCGGTGTGTGAAGTTTTTATGCCAATCCTGCTGAGAGCACATTGCTCTTGTTATCCCTCCTAATTAGAAAATGTGATAGCGCCACTTGTAAATATATTGCAGAGTGAGCCAATTCCCTGGGCTCACTGTTACATTTGGCACAGCCTCTGGGTCTGGATACCACCTGATATTCAGGTAAAGGAGGGGGGGGGGAGGGGGGACTGGAGGAAGGCAGGGATCAAAAGGAAAGATATGGAACAGGTACACCATCTCTCTCTGGGAGGTAGAGTTTCACAGGGCTTTATATCTGCTCTTAAAGGTTTAACTGTTTAAGAAAGTACCAAAAAGTGCAAAAGCCGCAACCATGTTCCACACTTCCCCAAGCTTTAATAAGATCATTAAAGGACCCCGGGGCTGTCTGTTGAGGTACCCACGAAGGTGTTTCATCACTGGGAGGGTTTGTCAATGTCTTGGGTCTTAGCCCATCTTAACCCATTTAGAAAGCAATTTCCTGTGAGCAGAGGGGATCTTTCCTCTAGAGAAAGATCTTTGGGCATAAAAGGTTAGCTTTTCTGTAATTCCCCAGCAAGCAATCTACCACTGCTGCTAATGAGAAGCGGATGAATATTTGCCCTAGGTTTAACAGCTCAAAATAAGACAAGAGTGAATTGCGAGAACAAGGTAGAAATGTCTGCTAAAGTGGGCAATGTTGCAATAAGTGATGAAGAAAGTTTGCTCTGAGGATTAGTGGAATAAGTGTAGTCAAATAGTATTCCATTTTATTTCTTTTTCTACTCAGACCTCACCTTGTCTTCGTTAAATATATGCACACATATGCATATGTATGTTAATGGGTTCATAGTTTGAAGGCTCATTTGTGCCAATTTCTTACTAAGGCCTGCTCGAGTTTAAGCTTCAGTCCAATAGGACACAGCTAATTGAGCACTGCGGGGTGACGGGGGAGTATGTTTCCCATTTTAGTCATTTTGGTTCTTTGTGTCTGCAGTCGTCCCGCTGAACCCCAGTCTACCAGGGCTCCCAAGTCCTCGCCATTACAAATGATGAATTGTGCTACAGTTAAGCTAGAAGTAGGACAAATTGATCAAAGTGTCAGGTGCCCCCTGTGATGTCTGGGTCTCCACGAAGAAGGCAGTGAAGAAGGAGCTGTCAAAAAGTTTCTTGTGCCAAGGTGGTTGTAGATAAATGTTTACCTGCCACTTAACACTTTCTACCTTCTGTCAGACTCACAACGTGTCCTTGCTAGCCTACATAAGAAGAGGAGTAGCTGAAGATTCAGGGAGTTGATACACTTAAAGTGGCTGCAAGTTGTTCACCATATTGTTCTTTAGGTCCACGGCAGACAAAACCCATGCTCCCCCCTTTCAAACCAGTGAGCTCACTATCTGAGGTGTGGTGCTGCAATTTGAGATAAGCACTACTTGGCTCGGCTTTGGTTTTGTTCTGATAAAGCTGGTCTAATTAAGCTTGATTTAATCGGAATTGCTTTTAAGCACAGCACACAGCCGGAACAGATACTTTGATTTCAAAGTAGCCCTTGGGAAGGACTTGAGGAAGAAAGAGGAGGAATGAGATAGAGAGCAAAATTAGTGTGAGTACGAGTGAAGAGTTGCTTTTTTTATAATTTGCATAAGACATGTTTCTATTCTTAGTTGTACTGTCTTCTTTCACTCGCGTGAATGATTGCAGGTTGGATGGTTTGTTGCTGGAAGAGAAGGGGAAAACATGCGCAGCCCTGACTTTTTTTTCTTTGGGAAATGGCAAAAATATGTGCCATTTCCCTTAAATTAATCGTGTAGCATTCAGTGTCAACGTGTTTTGTTCATAAATTCAATTTGCCTGAATGTCGTGTCTCTTTGAGCACGCGCCGGTAACAAAAGATTGATCACCCCAGTGTATGCAAAAATGCTGTGTGCTGAAAGTAGTGGTTGTCTCCACTTATTCTTGAATGTTCCCCTTCAGCTATAGCTGTAGGGAAACAAGACGCCCGGGTCCTGATGGTAAACATTGGGGAAGAGCTAGTTCACTCATGTATGCAAAAGAATTGATGGCCAAGTCTCCAGCTCCACAATAAGTCACCCTAATGATCCTAGTTTAAAATAATGTCTGTTCTGGACCAGAATGATAAAAAGGGTGCCCCTCTGACTCATTAGTATCGGGGCGTAAAGATAGATGACCCAGATATAGAACCTAAGCTTATTTTTTAACCCTGTTTCCATTGAGCGCTGTGCTGCATGTGCGCAGTGTGGGCACAAGTTGTCACATTGTTGGCCTCGTAGCACTGAAAGTATCTCCTACCTGTCTCCTCAGCCATGCTGACCGCCTCCAGTTCTCTAGTTTCATGAATTCGCACGACAGCTGGAACGGTGGGCTGGGGGAATGTTTTTCGAAGGCCGGTCCCGGTGTCATTGACTGAACAATGATAGAGCGCCCGGGTATTGAGCGGCTCCACACTAAATCTTTGTAAAGAGCACTTAGCTCCCCTGCGTTAGGCACAGAAAGAATATCTGTCAATGACCATCAGTGGATGCTTTCATCCTGAGACTCCTCTGCCTGTATTAGTTGCTAAGCTCTAAGTGTATTTTTCCTCCTCCCCAACTGTTTACCGAAAAAAAAACAAAAAAACGACAGGTCTGTGTGAATGACAGGCCTCTGTCTCACTCGTGCACTCTATAAAACGCTTGTTTATATCTCACTCGTCTTGTAAGGTCATTGTTCACGCACCTTTGGTTAGAGTGTTCATTGCCTGACATCAGAATGCTGTGAATCTGACCTTGAAGTGGTCATGGTCATGTACAAGTACGTGTGCAGGTGTCAGTGCATACATGTGCAGATCCATAGGCACGTATTATTATGTTCTTCAGCCTGTTGTGATAATGAAAGTTTCGTCCAGTAAACAGTTTTCCTTTTACGTGTTCTCTTTCAGAGGGAGATGAAACTGGTGTGATGGATAGCCTAATGGAAGCTCTACAGTCCGGAGCAGCCTTCCGTGATCGGCGAAAACGAACACCTCGCAACGGTAAGGCAGAAAAATGCATCATCTTTATGTCCCAATTATTTCTGTCGGTCTCACCTGTATGACTACGATGATAATTTTCATCTTTGATTCATTTGTGGATTATTTTCTCAGTTAATTGATTAGTTGTTCAGTCTATAAAATGGCAGAAAAGGATGAAAAGTGTGTCTCCCAAATTTCAAGATTATGTCCACATATGTCTTGTATTGTCCACAACCAAAAGATGATGGCCCTCATTTATCAATCTAAGATACTAACAAGCGTAGATCTGAGTGCAGGAATTATTTTACGACAGGGTTCACGTGTGTTTAATGAAACATTTTTATCTCGCCAATTATAGTGAAGGAATGAACGAGCTTGACAAATGTTGCAGCTAAAAACAGTTTAAATATCCCGCCCCAATATATTCTTGGTTTTGAGGCCTTGCCCCGAGAGTTTACGACATGGAGGTGAGTAATGTGGCCCAGAGGAGAAACTTCTCTGAGCTAGAAATGAAAATGCTGACATCTCAGGTTCATTTTTTTTAGATTTGATTGTGGCCTCTGCACATGTCCACATTGATGAATGCCAAGCTTTGCGTGGAGATAACCGTACACCCAATATACTGTTACTGTACTATACTGTACATTCATCCATTAAGTTTACTGTCATAGGGGAGTAAAGAAACCAGAAAAACGTACATTTAAGAAGCTGGAGTCAGAGAAGATTTACTTTTTTTGTCTATAAAAATGTCTTAAACCAAATAATCAGTTGTCAAATGAGTTGATGATTAATTTAATACACTGTTTATACAAGGTGCCTATAGTGCTTGAACTACTTGAATTTGGCACTCAGGAATTTAAGTACTGAAACACCTTGAAAATCAAACATCTTTTTAACTCGGTCCTTGAAAAAAGTACTCGAATAAAATTGAGAGGATAACAAAATGATCATTTACTTTATAAAATGTAAAAGAAATTATTTTAAATTAGGAAGTCAAGAACAGCCATGCTTACAATTATTTTCTAATGCTGTATGAGCTAACGGGTTTGCCAGCCACAGGATGTTTCGCTTGCCTGCAAAACTCTTAAACTGGAGCATCATCAGCATCAGTTATTCTGCTGCTACTCAACAGTGAGAGCGGTTGTTGTGGACAAAACAGTCTCATCCTTGAAACTATAAAGTGTTGTGTGCTTGAAGTAAAACTCAAACCCTGTTGTTACTTGACAAGTAATCAATTAATTGCTGCAACTCTGCTCACCTGTTTGCAGAAAAAAAAACGCCTTCCCTGTAGTTAAGAGTTTACATGCAACACACTTGTGTCCTTTCTATCGTATGACAGAAGATTTGCCCTCCAATTCATATATAAGAGTGTGCATAAATGTGCTTGTGTCCTTTTCACTGGTTTCAAGGATCTGTGAGTCATACAGTACACGCATGATACACGAACATGTACAGGAACATATGCACCACCAGAGCGATGTCATAGAAACCAGCAAGTGTGGCCCAGTGCAGGTCATTAGCGATATATTGTCCCTATGCCATTCATAAAACACTTATTATAATGTAGCCAAGCTGGCTGCAGCTGGACCGAGGCTGATTTAGTGTAATCCTGGTGTTACCACATTCCATTCTGCCATGATGAATGGCCCGTACCCAGGGGAGCACCACCACGCCGGGGTGCCAGGGTCAATTCGTATTCAAGTCAGAGTTCTGCAGAAGAGCCACAGGTGCTGCGATCTCCACGCTGGCAATCATGGTCTGAAAAAAAGAGAGGGAAACAAATTCAGCCCAATGGCTGAATTTAATGGTTCTGCAATAGACAGACTACACACTGTGAAGCAAGCAGTTAAAATGAGCATCAGTTTTGGTTGTGAGGTTATAATAATACTTAGGGTTAAATTTAGCAAATAGACTGTTATTTACTCTTTGCCTATTTAATGCAGATTGATTTGCTTTTATGAAGTGTTTTAGTTATTTACGTGTTTCAAGTCATTTTAGGTTCATTAGCTATTGCTATTAGTTTTCATTCATTGAAATTAAGACAAAGAAAGTGGAGACAGATTAGTCATGTCCTATGTGGCTGCTGCCATTTTTCAGTGTAAAACTACCTGCTTGATGACATAGACATATTCCTCAAACACCTTCCTCCTACGCTCAACTTATTTTTTGCTCCTAATTGAGTTTAGTAGGTTTTTAATAACGTATTTTGCAGTGATCATATATTGACACAATTTCCACATGTTAGTATGCACTGTGACAATGCAATCCTGTGACTCTCTCATCTGGGTGTATTACCAGTTATCTAAGGTGATGATATTGGTGTGTGTCAGTGCAAAGTAGTAGAATAAATCACTTCCTAAAATGAAAAAATGTTACACTTAAAAAAACTCCTTTTGCCACGACTACTAGTAATATAGTGCAAGTTATTATCCAAGATTATATTTTAATGCTCCTAGTTGATTTAAGATGCTTAATTTCAAAATATATAATACATGAAAGATTGTGTAATTAAGAAAAATATCATTATATTTTATATATATATATATATAGGGTTTTGACTGACAAATAATACACAAGTGTTTGACAACAAACATGCACACATATTCTTCTCTTGTTTCATCAGCTTAAATGCACTCATCAGCTCACCTAAACAGCTCCATTCTCCACTTGCACCTTTTTCATTCCATATTTCTGTGTTCTGGGTTTAATGGGAGTCTGTGTCTGTGTCCAAATGTGTGTGCAGGTGTCTTAGCAAACCTCTGGGAGTGGTTCATTCCTGCCAAATACCTGAAATGTGTCACCTCTGATGCCTTTTTCTCTTTTCCTTTTTCTCCACCCTCCCATTCCTCTCTTTTCATTTATTTTTCTTTTTCTTTTTATGTTTTTTTTTTTTTATCACCAACATTATTACAGGTGATCAAAGCCCTTCCAGTCCATCCTCTCGGTGGCCGGGTGCTAACTATGGTAACAGAACTCTAGGTGTGTGCCTTTAACTACCTTTTTAACCCAGACCAAGCACCACCCTGTCTCCTTACGCACTTCTCCTGGCTGCATAACTCACACGTCCTTTCTGTCAGAACACTCAAGCTGAGCTGGTCTACAAACATGCAGAGTCCTGTGCTGAGTTGCTGAATTGGACTTAGCAAAGCGTGAAAAGGTATAATATGTAAGATTTACTCAACGTAAAAAAGAACAACCTTGAAAACAACAGATGGAGGACAAACGCCGTGACAAAACTTGTTGCTTATTATCAGACACAGCGCCTCACTAAGAAAAGCAAGTTTCAAAATTAATCAACACTAACTTCAAGAAAATTTTAATTGGACTTGCACCAGTCATTAATAGTGAAATTACAGTGATTTCATTAGAAACATGTTTCCAGATGCAACATTGATGAAATCGAAACACACTCGTAACCAGTTACATCAAAAGAATTGGCTCATTACTGATGTCCATTAGCGAGGCTTTAGCAACGATCTGGTTAGAATAGGCTCTAGTTCAGCTTGTAGTTGATAGTTTTCTCTTGCTTTTATTCGTTTGATAACATCTCTCCTTGCACATGTTTTTAGAGCAAACAGTACAAAGAAAAACAACGTGCCATTTTAAGTCCTTGCACTGTAGAGGTGTAGCATAAGGTAATATTACCCCATTTTCTTTGGAAACATAATAAAGCAACTGTGCTTTTGGTTAAGTGCCAAAACGCAGAAATCCACAGACTAAATTATACCCTTTGTTTATTAAAGTAAGAGCAAAAAGGCAGGAATTCACACACTAAATTATACTTTTTGTTTATCAGGACAAGAGCTGTTTACAAAGAATTGCTGAAAGCCAAATAGATCAACATCAGTGGAGGTCAAACATAAAGTTGATATCAATTGTGAGTCAGTGCAAGATTACATAAAAACATGCAGCAATAGAGAAGAAAACTCTGGACCATAGTGGACATTAATGCTTGTACTGCTGAGTGACATGATGTAAATCTTAAACTGAATACCTTTAAATGCAGTACAGTAGCGTACACTAGTATTGGCATTGCCCTGGTGTTGGCAGCAGGATCCTAAATGTTTAATCTTGTAACACTAATACAATTTAATAGCTATTGTGCTATTTGAAGGAAATACTTTCAGATTTACTCAGCATCATTTCTCTCTTGTAGAGCAGCTCCAGTTATCATGTAATTGTCTTGCTTTGTGTGTTAACCTTTGCTGTTGCAGCATGAAATCACTTCCTGCCCTGTAGCAGTGGGGGGGGCTCCACGCTTTTGCCAGTCATGTGTTTTGTGTAATACCTTTATTTTCCCTTATATGTTTGGTACATGTCAAACTGATGTGCAACAGCTTCTCAGATATGACCCTCGCTACAGAATTCTTGCCTTGAATCTTGTGTGTTATATGCTGTGCAGGTTTATTTTGAGGCTGCTTTGGCTGAAAATGAATCGCTGCAACTCTTGACAGATTTGTTTGCTATTTGCTTCAAAATGTCTCTCTTGCCAAAATATGTTTAATCTGTTTTGGGTGCATGTCCAAGCACCAGACTTTATGCTGGTGTATTCATGGAAGAGAGTGCATGTCGTGAGTATGTATGGTGTGATGCGAAAACAATGAATTATTTATTTATTTTTCAAAAAGTAACTTCAGAAGAAGAAACTTCACTTCTGAAAATGTGTTAATATTTAATTAACAGAAAGCTTTTAAAGTAATTTTTAGGCAAGGAGAAGGACTTGGCAAGCTGACACCTGGCTATGAAAATTGACTGTAAAGACGTGGAATATTACCTCTTTGGTGGAAAAAAAAGCTTATATAGTTGAGTTCATCTCTATGCACAGTGAGATCTCTAGGGCCCAAACTCCTAGACAGGAGTGGACATGCAAAGTGACAGTGGCTGGGTGTGTGTGGGGATACGGGTGAAGTCCACAGATTAGCACTGCTATGTACGATATTTCTAATGAACACAAGGGTCAAAAAGGCTCTGACTGTCTTTGCCTGTGTAGCAAGCAGCAGTTTTGAGTGTCAGGGCCTCTACCAGCCTCTTTTGTCTCAAGTGAAGGACTCCAAGTGGTTTTTGTAAGATGGAAAGAAGAGATTAGAGGGAAAGATTGAGCATAAGACGGACAGGCAATGTTGTGGAAAAAAATATTCAATATAAAAGTATTGGAAAGTCATCATGTGTAATAGTAACTGTATGAATGTATGATTCATCCATGATCATGGTTAGATGCTTTCAGAGGCCTTTACTGTCTGCACGTCAGCATGTGATGAGGCTCCAGGTTGTCTAAAGTTTATGATACGGTACATTCACATACTTTCATAAATTATTTTTCCAGGACAGGCAGATTGTTGTAGCTTCAGCAGTGTTGCAAGTGTTGCACTGTACTGTCTTGGTAAGGATGGAGCTGGATATGAATGTAAAGCTCCCACTTCATCAATCGAAGTTCTAACCTTCACCCGTGGTCATGAACTCTGGATAGCAACATAAAAAAGTTATAATGTTTAGAAATGGCTCGTGTCCTTTGCTGAATGTCTGAATTCCAACTGAGGAAAGTAGAAGTGCAGCTCTTTGGTCTTGAAGAAGTCAGTTGAGCTGGTCTGGGCATCTGATCAGAATACTTCGAGATTACCTTCCTGATCTGCTGATGTATCCTTGGGCTTGTTGGAGGTACAAGAATGTATTTGAAAATGAAGGTTTTTCTTTTCATCCACATTCAAACTGCACTTTTAGTCCCTGAAAACAGATCTTTTGTAAAATTCTGTCCAGGGTAAAAAAAAATACTCCATTTTCAGTGGTAACATGCAGACAGTGAAAACAGTTTTTGGCTTGTAACACCGTGTGCACCCTTGTCTCCTTTATGAGGTGTCACAAATGAGGCAATATTCCCTTAAATGGCAGGTGTGTGCTGGTTCTTGCTTAAATTACTTTTTACATGTTTACACATAAATATACAGTTGCTTTTCAATTATTTGAGTTCATCAAAATGTGCAGTGGGGCTTTTTAGCTTTTTCAGGCTTCCGATTGGCCACCATCTTCTTCCTCCTCTTTGTATCTCTTTGGGGTTAGGGGTCGTATTGCTGTTGGTTTGGCATTCTCTTAATAATCATTCAGTTGTGTTTTGACTTTCATTTGGACAGAGATATTTTTGTAACAGTGCTTGTCAGGAAGGAAATGTTTTGAGAAAAAAAGGAGGGGAATGCCCTGCTTTCCAAAATCCCCGTGTCCTTGGACTAGGCCTCAGTGTGCTCAACTGGGAGAAGACCCAGACCAGAGTTCTGCATTGGGTACCTGGCAGATGTGGTATTTTGTCTGAATTTTATCTGCGGGTTCAGTTCTGGGTGAAAAAAAGAACGTGATAGATTGTTGGTATTTGATGATAAATATATGGAAATAAAATGAGACCCAGACTATAAACATGCCAGTGGGATACACCCTGGCTGAGTGGATGCTACCTTGACCCACTTAAGTACAGGTTAAAATGATTGGCCATCCTGTGCACTATATTATGTGTCATGGGATCATTGTAAAACTGAATACTGTTTGTCTTTGTTTATGAGAATGTCTGATCTTTAATAGAATATTCAGTATGTCTGTGACCTATTTTCCTAGTCTTGTAAAACAACCAAGATATCTGCAGTCTTTATGATGGCTCTCTCATCTGCATGGCATCACAGCCTTCCCAGTGCACTTTCTTTCCTAGTGTTCACCATTATGCTACCAAAATGTATTATGCGCTGACGGCTCCCTGTTTATTGATGAGAAACCCAAACTGTGGTTTGATAAACAGCTGCATGGATTCTCTACTCTGAGGTGATGAGAGAGGAAAATCCTTTTGACATGCTGGCTCCATGGATTTTTTTCTAAATGGAATCTGGAAATGAGTCCAGTTACTATAGACCATGAGGGGAATTTGTGCGTAAATATTTCTGTTTGTCCTCTTTCATGAGATGAGACAAATTCCCCCTATGCACTGTAGCAACTGAGCTCATTTCTAGATAACATTTCTTTAAAAATGGAAGGGGGCAAACCGAAATCTTTACGCACAGTTTCAGTTTTTTTAAGGACTCTCTGTAAAAAAGAAAGAATTAAGTCCCCCAGTGACGGACAATTTGGTAACAAAAAGCATCTCAGTCTCTGAAAGCTGTATTTGGGTTGTTACTTCTTTGTGCATGGTGGGAACTGTCAACATTTTAGTCAGTATTTAAAGAATGATGGTATAATTTTTGGGTCAGTACAGCATCATTAATGTTTATGCACTTCTGTTGTGTACATATTTGCTGTCTCTCTGACTCGGGGACTGACAGTTTCTGAATATACTGCTGGGGAAGGTTCTGTGAGCAGTTGTATCAGAGAGTGTGCCAAATCTATTCACTCCTGCTTGTCATGTCTGTTGTAATCTCATGCTTTAAAGCTTGATTAACCTCCTGTCATCCTCAAACGAGCAGCGTGTACCAGAGAGAGTCTCTCTGAGTCGCACAAGAACCTCCGCTTACGTCAAAGGAGTTCATTTAAACCCAGCATGTCGTTTTTGTCGTCCTTCAGGCTAAACTATACTCCAACAGACTACCTCAAGTGTCAGGCTGAACACAATTCTAGGCGCCGCCAGTCACAATTACACCCAATTCCAGAAGCATTTCCTATTTCCTTGTCTCCACTCTGTGTAAGATGGAAAACCTAACCCGAGAGGCCATACTTGTGTGTTATGCAATTACACCAGCCAGTCCTAATTCAACACGCAGATGCTGGATGGATTGATGGAGACCAGAAAGCCACATTTCTGTTGTGGGTTCAGTTTCATTTCAGGAAGATAATAAATCAAATATTTTGTGATGTTGAAGCCGGTTGGTTTAATGCTATATATTACACTGTTTTTTTTTGGTACAGTGTTCTCTAAAATTAAGTTTTAGAGCAGGACAAAAAAAGCCTACTTCTTTTTCTTATTCCCTTTCTGGTGAGATAGTTACCTGGGTATCTTACAGGGAATTGGTGGGTAGAGAGCAGGAGCCTCTCATACATCCTGGCTCATCGATTTTCGGTCAGGGATGAAAGCCACAGACTCAGTAGGTCTTTCATACTGGGGGGCATCCCAAAAGACACATCAATCAGATTTCAAAGAGAACCAAGCCAATCTTATTTATTTACTGCCTTTTCAACGTCATTACAATCCCAAACCAGGGCCGCTCTCCTTTCCTCCCTCTGCCCCGCTCTCCTGCTTCACCTTCACAGGTCAGTCCATCAAAAGTTCCCTCCTGTGTTCTATATAGTAAGCCTCTTAAGGACTTATTTGACATTGAACAGGAAGGGATCATCTCATGCCCATTAAAAAATAGAGATGCCGTGATATAATGCTTGTCAGGGTTACGGAATTTCAGCCCAACTGTCTAATCCCCCGAAGCCTCGCAGTTAATTCAGCTGGTCAGGCCAGAGAGTGGGCCCCCTGTAAGTTTAATGAAGATTAAATTACCTATTTTCTCTCATGAAATTTTAAAGGAAGAAAGGGGATGAATTTGCAAAGAGGCAAATGAAAAGACCAAAGAGAAGTGTCTGTAAGGAGGAGATGCTGGCAAAGATAGAGGATTTCCTCTTGTTCTTTTACACCCTCCAACCTCATTTGTGACATAAACGATCTTTTAATACTTATAACTTCTGTGTTTGTTATCCATATCACCCTGATGTAGACAGCCATAATATGTTCAGCCTGGCAGCTATTTTCTCATTTTCCCCCTGATCTGCGAGAAAATCACCCGTTTGTTTCTTAAATTACATCACAGGAAGTGATAGTGATCGTAATTCCCTTAGCAATTAATTTCCTCACACATATGTTGCACCAATCGCTTTATCTCTCGCTTGTTGTCTCTCAGCCTCTCTAGCAGTTGTTCTCTGGCTCTGTTTCACACATACACATGTGCAAGCTTGTGTCACATATCAGATAGGGACTGTTGCTGTAGGTGTCTGGGTTGAGGGCTAAAGCCCCTTGCCTTCACAAGCTCTTGGCTTTCACTTCAGGGTGTTGATAGATGTTATTCATTGGGGCGGCCCCAGAGGCGATCCTACAGGAAGTGGAGCTAACATGATTTGGGGCGAAGAGACCCAGAGGGCGTCGGTGCCTCTTGCTATAGCTCGGATCGCTTAGTAGATGTGAGATATCAATAGAGCAGATGACAGCAGAGCTCTGTAGAGACGTGCTGCTTCAAATCTATCACCTGCTTCTCATAGATAAGGTTATTTATCAACAGCCAAAGGGAAAGGCAGATGGGGAGGAACTGAGGCATGGACAGCCACTCTATTTAACATTAGACGTCCTAGGGCATAGACAAAGCCATTGTCCCTCCCATTGACCCATAGGGCCTTTCACTGGACCTGATCATTTTTCATCCGCAGCAGAAAACCCATCACGGAAATATAGATGAAGATTTTATGTACCATTTGAGTACCCTTGGCGCATAACTGATTCGTTGCTCGACTCTGCCAAGAGAGGACGTAAAGTAAGTGAAGTGTGACATGGAGCCATTTTGAGAGGATAAATCAAATCTTAATAAAGGGCGGTCTCACTGAGTGGAAAGCAGGGGTCTCTCGCCCCTGCCCCTGCTGTTAAGTACCCCCTAAACCCTTTGCTGTTTAAATTATACTGAAGGTATCTACTTGAGTACAGGGTATCAACAGGGGGCTGTCTGCATGCCCTTTTGATGCCATTATGGCCTTTTACAGCTCCCTGTCTGAGAAGACTTATCATGTGGAGCGCTGCTCCCCACGGTAATGCTTACTTTTTTTTTTTTTTCCTTTTTTTTTGAAATAAAGTCAATGACCTAGTGCTGTAATGGACTCAGAGCTCTCAACACCTATGTCCAATATTGTCTTACTTTATTGGCACAGGGCCTCATTGATGTAAAAAGTACTCAGCCCTCCCGCCTAGTGGACCTTCAACGAACAACTGCAGAGCAAAAAATGTCTAGTAGCTTATCATATTCAATAATATCCCAGAGCGTTTGCAGTGGGTTGTGTGTTTTTTCCTTGCTCACTCTCCAAACAATATTGGCTTTCAAGTATGTGGGCAGTTATGAAAGGTCAACCTAAGTGTAAATTGTCAATGCTGGATCAATTTTGGAGGGCAAATATGCTTTGGAGGCCCCATAATGGAAGGTTTCATCTTATTTTTACCCAGGGCACACTCACACAATAAGATTGATATCGTTCATTGTTTGATGAATTCCTAATAGACCTATAAACTTGCAGAGCTTAAAGCCAAAGGAATGCCTGTGAAAGCTGAATAAAGGGGAGGCAGTCGGACCGTCCCACTAGCTGAAAAATTGCCCTCATATAATTTCAATGGAATCTCGCCCAAGCCATCATGCTTAGTGTTGAAGGATGGGCGACTTGTGTCGATTGAATTAAACCTTATTTATCGCTCATTAGGCATACAGCAGGGCCAACTGATGATCAGCGAGAGAACAAATAATGTGCGGTGGAAAAGGATGCCATCCTGTATGGTTATGTGTTCCGCTGACAATAAGAGGCAGCGCCACAATCAAATGCTTCTTCCTCTGCTGTCACGCTTGTGTGCTTTTTTTTAACCTCCTTAATATGGTGCGGCTGTTATCGAAGTGTAAGATATAATGTCCAGGCTGATGTTTGCATTTGAGGTGTCAGTCACTATCTACGATCTGTCAGCTTCAATGAGGTGGAATTAATATTTTACTTTCCTATTAGGGAGGCTTGATGTCTGTAATAGGGAGGTATGGGAAAGTAAAGGCGGTCCAGAATGAGTGATAATAGTAATTCCCAACTGAAAGACAAAGAGAGAAGGTGTCAAAGGATGTTTAATGTTTTAATAGGACATGCTACTTAAGGTGATGCTGGAAACAAGAATATTAAAGGAATAACAACGTATGTGATGCTCTCATCTTGAAGCTGCCAGATCTTGCAACATTGCTGTGTGCAAGAAAGATGCGCTTCAATTGTTATAATATTTTCAGTATGCTTACTTTGAGACACAAACACAAAACCAACAAATACATGCATTCTGAAATACATATTAGGAAAAAACAAACATTTTTGTTACTTTTGGAGTTTTATGAACAATAATGGTATTTTATAAACGATAGGAAATATATACAAATTAGTTTAATCTTTACCTGCCACATTTGGAAATGTTTCGTAACAAATTAAAGTTGATAGTCAATTATTTATGAGGTGTTTTTTAATTGGATTAGTGTGCATGTCATTCAGTTAACACTGAGAAAAGGAAGAGTTGGCAGTTTTGAAAACAGCATTAAGTTTCCATCACCTCCAATAGGATGTGTTTGTTTTCTCTACCAAGGTGTTTTGTGTACTTTATGTGAGTGTATGTTAAAATATTTGTGTGTTTGTCAGAGCAACTAAAAGCAGAAGTCTTTTACAGGAGGCAAATATTGGTTACAGGCACTGACATAGAGTGTGACTTTCAGGCCCAAAAAAAGCTGACCTTTTCTTCCCGAGTGGCGGCCATAAATATATCTTTCAAAACATCAAGTCAATCTCTGATTATCAGGAGAGCAATGTCGCTTATCATAACTCACCCTCAAGGATGAATGTCATCAGCTTATCAGACTAATTACAGAGAAAATGAGTTATAATGCAAGAATGAACATGTCTAATGCTTCTAAAAACTGCACATTGTTCATTTTCATCCAGAGTGATTCTTAATATTTTTATTTTAATTGCCTTTTATTCTTTGTTTGTTTCTTTTCATTTTTGCAATACCTGTTGTAGCTGTTCATTCCATTTTTCTCTAAATATATTTATGTTTGCGAGCAAATTTCTCTGAAGTGTAAACATTCAGGGGTCAGTCCAAACCAAGAGGGGTCCAATTTACAGCAGCTATTTGCACTGTTTTTTTTAAACCACTAACGATAAAATAATGCCTAAAAATGTACCGTAATTGGGAAAAAACTTGATAGAACTAATTAGATAGATAATGTAGAGCCTATGTCAGATTTTGTATCTAATTGTTTCACAACAAATTTTGAGGATATCTTTAAAAAAAAAAAGAATAGCTTTTGTTTTTTAACATTTTAATTTTCATTTCATGTCTGCCTAAAATGATTCTTACATTCCTCAACTATAAAAAGTGAAGCCTATGCACACGATTAAAAATAAAAGATTTACATTGCGTCAACTAAAATGTGCATCATAAGTCCACAGCTTGCTGCTTTTTTACCTACATTTTGCCAAAATGTCAGTAGCAGTTACTACAGTAGTCTTGAGTCTCCTATGGCCTAGCCATGGAGTCGAATGAAAAGAAAGAATTGAGTAGCACATGGATGGATTTGTTTGCTTTTACCACCAACACTGCAAAGTTAAATTACCAAGTAATTATAAATAGCCCACATTAGAGTAGCCACCTTGTAGTTAAAACAAAGTAATGAATGTTTATTTGGAGCCATTATGTAGAAAGGCTAATTTAGGCTTAAAAGTCTGTGTTACTGTCATTAAAAAGGCTCCAGTATGTTCTTTGGCTGTTTTTTTTTCTTCCCAAAAATATCTCTTTTCCAGTAAAGGTTGCAGACCCTTGCTGTCAGGAATAGAATACCAGGATAAACAACCATATATGATTATCTGAGTGACACCAAGTTGAAGGTGTTTTAAAAACCTAAACAATTACAGGCTTTTGAGTGAACAACATTTGGGGCAGGAGCTCCAGAAGCCACCCCACCGCTCCACTCCTGGTGAAAACCTACTTGGAAATAACCATAATCTGATTCTGGAGTCAAAATATTTGTGAGACACAAAGAGAGGGAGCGAGATTATAAAGCAATTTATAATGTAAAAGAACGAGGCTGGCTGATATGTTATACCCCGTTGACATAATCAAGGGAATGAAAGTTGTGATTTCATGTACGATATGGTGGAAAAAGGTACGTACATGGCGGGGAGAAGGTGGAAGAAAGAGCCATTGAATACGCTGTCATGGAGTGAATGGGTGTATTGTGCTGTGATGGACAGATGTATTGATGGTGATAGCTATAAAGAGTTAAAGAGGGCAGGAGAGACTGAGCGGGTTAAATGAAGGTAAAAAGCGGAATATGTGAGAGTGCTCCCCTCTGCTCTTACATACACACATACACACATACTGTGTGTGCAATCAGCAAGAATGCTCCGCACACTGAGGCACTCCCCCTCCAGTCGAGCATGATTGTGCTTGACATGGTTCCATCACTAACGCTTACTGATATCCATTTGCAAGGCTCTTCACATTTATTTATTTATCTGTTTATTTGCGTCAAGTTTATTTATTGATGGCCCTCAAGGATATGATGGCAGACCTCCATTTGCTCATATAGGGAAGTAAGGAACGGAAGGCTATGAGGGTGCATGGATGTTACACGCCAGTGATCAAAAGACGGCGGGGGGACAGAGTTCACCTTTTTTTATTCAGATTCCATCAGTTGAAATAGCTATTCCTCTCTGGTAATGGAAAAGTGATATGGCCCATTTAGTTACTTTGCACTAATCCCAACGGTTTAGCCTCTTCTCTATTTTTTCTCCGCTTTTATCTCTTTGTCTTTCTTCATTCGTTCTTTTGACTTCTATTTGGTTAGCGTCTGATGGAAGGATTTGAGTGGGGTCAAATTACTCCCTTGCCGTTGCCTGTATGAGTTTTCCCAAGCTTCAGCAGCACTCTCAGCCACATTAAGTGCATGCAGCACGTTGCTGTTGTAGTTGACCACCAAATACCCAAGAGGGTTTTAAATGCATGCTCTATTTAATGCCAAGTGTTCAAATAACCTCCTAGTTTTGCGTAAATCGATTTTTTAAAGTTTTTGGGGCCACGGTGTTTTGTTTTGTTATGACTTCACATACTTTTTGTTGCAGCTTTTAATAAGATGTCCCTTTGCTTGTTATTATTACATAAGATGATGCAATTAGAGCGTAATGAGTGTAAGTGTAATTGTTGTTTATTCTCACAATGACAGATTTGCTGTTGTAAGCTACTGAGGGAACAGCGATGCTTAATTACCCACAAGTGTACAATTTGAGATCATTAGCTTTGGAAGCCAATATCTCCGGCCAGAGGTCTGCCGGAGGTCCTGTGGTCCATTCTTGTAGCACAAAGAACGCCAAGTTGAAAACTGCTGAGGGATTATTGTTCTAGCTTGTTTCCTGTCAGCATGATCCTCATCATTAAATTCCTTGGAATCAGACTTAGTTTATGGTTTCGATTAACTTTTTCAAGGGCAAATCTCAGATCAGCTGCAGCAAAAATGTAAATGCTTATTTTGCAGCTAATTTAAAAGTGATAATGTCTAATAAAGGTGGGTTACGGGGGAACTAAACAGAGCTGGGATCTTCTTTAACAATTGACATTTTTTGCAATAAAATTGCTGTAGTACAAAACTCTGCAAAAATCCATTTTCAGTTGTTTGCCCTTATTCCCTTCATGTGTAATGATGATTATATCCCCTAGGGAACAATGTTGTACAAAGATATTGATGCCTGAAAGCTGAGAAAAAAAAAACAGAAGTTGATTGCCGGAAAGTAGCTCTTCTTCTCTCGACTTCAAATGATGCTGAAAGTTGAATTTAGAGAACATTTATCCTATTTCATGTTCTTCACCCCCAAATTATTATTTTTCTGAATGGCACAAATGTTATGATACAATGTATCCTTATTTACTGGGGGAAAAGTGTGTGACCGTTGAGTTGAGTTGCCTAAAACGGAAGCTGATGCTATCTTTACCTCAGCATAGATGCCACATTAGATGAAAATGCAACATTAATTGGCAATTTTCTTGTAGACTGAATTTCATGTGTTTTATCTTACATTTGGCATTTATACAGAGCTATTCTCTCTTTACTTAAAGGGTGTGGATTGGTTTTATTTAGCACAGTAAACTTGATTTACACTGATTTTTTTTTTAGCCACACATTTTATACAGATTTTGTCACTAGAGTTATTAATATTGTATATTGTATGTTTCATTTGTTTATTTATTTTATTAGGCTATTTTTTAAATATTTCTGTTACATTATATCAACTATTGAAATTTAAATTATATTATAATTATATTAAGAAAATACCCTTAATACATTGATGAGATTTTTTTATTACATACTCCATAGTCTGTAATGATTTTACATGAAAATAAATGCAGCTTTGGATTGCACAGATTTTAAAAATCGATGCCTAATACTTGTTATTTCACGCTAGAATTACCCTAACTGGGCATGGCAACAGGCTCATTGAGATGTGTATCCTCTGCCTGAATGAGTCATCTTAAAAACAAAAATAAATTAAAGTTGCTCAATGTGGAGTTATGAACACGGTTTTACCCAAAAAATATCTATATATATATAAAATATATATACTTCTTTTTTTTTTTTTTTTTTTTTACAAATGTATTACTTAGTGTGCCTGCAAAAGATTAAAGAGGATATCAGTTTTCTAATTCGAGACTCAGTTATGGTAGGATTAATAGGCGAGGATAATAGAGACAGAGACCAAAATATCGTGTTTTTGTCTGTGCACCTGTGTATCTGAGTGTAATCGCATCCCTCCATGGGCTGAATAGGAGAGACATCAGTTATGACTCTTTACACATTTTTACCACACGCCCCAAAAATGATATGAAGAGCTAGCAAGCTCCCTCTTAAGCAGGAGCTGATTGGCATCTGCGCTCTTACGGAGGCACGCATCCTACCCAAACTGCATCTGTGAGTTTATTTGAATTCATCCAAAACAGTTAATGTGCTGAGGAGGAGAGGGGGGAAATAAACAAGAAGGAAACACAACAGCTTGGTATTCATGAATTCCATAAATTACTATGTTACTCCCCTAAGAGATGACTAATATGTCAAGTTTAAAAATAGACAGTTTGCCACAGTTCAGACCCTCTGCCTCCAGTGGATGAGGATTAAGCAGATACATGGTAAAGGGTAGAGACTTGTGGTTTGGTGTGCGTGTTTGACTCAACTGTATGCTTGTATATATGCACAGATATATTTGTGTGTCGTACGTGTGTGTATTCCTACTTGTATGTCTGCTGTTGTACTGTATGTAAACCGATCCGGGCATGCAAAGTTCATAACCTGAAGTTATGGCGGCAGGATGAGGGCCTTAGAAGTAGCCGAACACTATGGGGGTCATGCATTAGTGGAAAGCCAGTGGAGGTTGCTGAGTTTGTAACATCTCCACCCTGAAGGCATTGCCAGCTAAGTAAAGGATGAGGCCGCACACTGCATTACCTCAACTATTATTTTTTTCCTTCCACTCCAGATGAGTTTCTTCCAGTGGCTCAGGTCACTGTTGCCCCGGGGCGGATTATGGCAGATGGGAGCTGTGATGTTCCTTAAGATTTCTGACAAGTGGGGAGAGGGAGTGTGTGTGCGCGTGTGTGTGTGTGTGTGTGTCCATACGTTTGATCTTTTTTGTGTGTGTGTGTGTGTGTGTGCGCACGTTGTTTTTGTGTGATTGTGCGTGCTGCTTATTTGTGGGAATGTTTACTGAAGCTTAGCGTTCCTTGGCAGGCCAGCGGTTGACCTGATTTCTGTGTCACAGCGTGACTCACACAGGTTCGCTTTTTAAGGAGACAGTGAGGTCAGCGTGAAAAGTAAAGCCGCAGATATGTCGCCCAAATCTTATTCCACACAGACCCCAGCTGTCGCAGAGCTGAATACGCTTAAATATTCCCATATTGGCTAAATATAGCACTCCATCATTGTAAATATTCAGCCAGCGTACATTATGATTAGTGAGAGAGCATGTGAAATCGTTTATGGTCTGCATTATTAAAGTCTCCGACATGGTAGGGCTCTTTCTTCACTGCTGATACTGCCATTAATATGTTTACGGTGGTGGCAACAGTCTGTCTGAGAAATTGATTTTTCTTTTGCCAATTGTAAAAGTTTTATGACAGTCAATATGGCTGAAGAAGCAGCCCTTTCATTATTTTACTGGATCTGCTGCTCGTTGAATAGATGGTTCCTGCTTATAAACCTTGAATAATTGAACAGGGGAATCAGTCAGTGTGAGGGGGAGAGGCACAAGGTCTTGATGACTTGATGGCCGAGATGACAGCTTGTGAAAGAAAAAGACAGCAGACTGATTAGCCAATGTGTCATATTGCTTCATGGCTGTCTGTAAACTATGCTCTCTCATCTCATTTTGGCCCTCTCTCCCTTTCACTCATCCGCTTCCTTAGTCTTATTACTCTCTTTACTTACTCTTTCACTCCCACCTCTCCCTCTTTACTCTTGTATTACTCCAATTTCTTCCTTATCAACCTCACTTTGCCACATTCCTCACTGCTCTCTCCTCTTCAACCTGATGCCCTGTTTTCTTTAAATGTTTTATTTATCCTCACATCCTGCCTCCATCCATCCTGATGACCCTGTGTCACTCCGGGCAGAATTATTACTCTTGGATGGAACATCGGCTCAGTGGCGCCGTACTCTGCTCTCTCCGCATTATCCATTTATGGAGTATCCCCTTTTGTGGTGAGCCATCTTCCTATAGCCCTGTAATGATAGGAGTCTTGGCGACCCTGTGCATTTGCACTGTAATATAAGACATTCTCATTAGTCCATGGATTGTGCTCTCTCTCATGTCCATTACATTAATTGCTACACATCACTGCCTGCCGTGCCCCTCAGTATTCTGTTACACTGCTGGCATCCTCTGTCCTGCATCACCCAACTGTGGCCCACAATCTCTTTGCCCAGAAAGGTGAGAAAGGTAATTGAAAACCGTTATGTAGAGAATTGGATAAGATGTTTTTAGTGGGGGGAAAAAAATCTCAAGGAGATAATCTGACCAGTTTGTTTGTATTTTGTTACATGAGTGGATGCCAATGAATGAAAAAATGTTTTCAGATCAAATAAATTGAAGCCAAGTGCCCTTCCACCCCCGCACCATCGCTCTGTTGTCAGTCATTTCTGCTCATAATAGGGAAGCAGGCCGCTACCATAATTGCTTTGATGGTCCAGCCTGAACAAATCACTTCTGGGCATAAAGAGAGGCCTTGGAGATGGCAGCCAGAGAGAAAAGGTGCGAATGAATTAAAGCACTTTGCGTTCCTCTGGGGCATGTGGCCCAGATTTTTCTTCAAAAAAAAAATCTAAGGAGAGGAAGGAGTGTGGGGGTGGGGTGTGCCTCTTTCCTCCAAGAATAAATGGCAGTAAAAGCAATAATACACATCCAGCCTCCATTATGCCAAAATGGAGAGCTTTTTCAGTGAAAACACAATGGCGCTGACATAGTTAACTGGCAGGTGGAGAAAGGAGGATTTCACTGGAAATAATCTGATTTTGAACGGGGTTCCCATCTATGGGAGAACCTCTGGTCATGCCTTTTGTGACGGAACAAAAGTTTGGCCCTTTGGAGGCAAAGCTTTGAATGTTTCAGTGGAGCTGGGTGAATGGGCCATGTGGATGTCCCAAGGCCCTCAGTGCTGAGGACTGCAAGAGGCGGGGACGTCAGCCAGGGCCTTGTGCAGCACTCCTCAGCTTCCTTTGGACCGGACGATGTCAGAGTCAGCACCTCTTTTTCCTCCCGCTCGTCTTTATCATCTCCAACCTTAAACCTAACTATTTATTTTTTGCTCTTATTAGACACTTTTGGAATTGTGTTCACACTGCGTCTGGCAATCAGTCATCTGCAGAAACCTACTGAATGAAGCAGCACGAACTTTGGCTATTATGACTATTCAGCTATAGTAATCTCTCTTTATGAAGAGTGTTGTATCGAGACTCGTGGTTTTATCGGTAGAACAGCAGAGGTGATGGAGGGTAAGAGATACGGCTGATATGGCTGGAAAGACAGATATTGAGTATGCTTAGTCTAACATGGTTCATATCTTTAAAAGCTGTGCAACATTCTTTTGATATTGCATTTCACTGCCAAAGAAGTGTGGTAGATGTGAGGCAAAAGTTTAAGTTTGCTGTGCATGATTCAGATGTTTTCATTATTCTATTTTGAAGCAGAAGGGGTTAGATGAATAGATGGTGCCTTTAGCTGGTGGGTGACTGAGGAGATTCCGCTGTTTTCAGTAAAAGTTCAATTATGACTACAAGCTGCACAGGGTGAGTTGTCAAGACTATGACACAAAAGCGGAGGGGCTGTTTGACTAATCCTCCTACATCTCCCTAAAACCTACAGGGGTCATAAGCCCCCAAACAAGACTCCATGGGTGTCTGGAACATCAGTCTTTCCCAATGGCCTTGTCCTTTTTCCCATGCAGGCGGAGGCACGCCCCTTGTTAGTTCCACCCTGATCCTTTTGCTTTTCTTCAAGTCACCCCACCAGCTCGGCCTGCATCCCCCAGTCCTCCGCTATCGAACCAAATCTTTGACCCCTTTTTCGGAGGGTATTGCTTTTGTTTGTGGTTGACAGCCCGTTCAATCCATCAGAGCTGCAGGTGCGGCTCACTTGCAAGGGAATCATCCATCCACATAAATGCAGAAGTTAGAATGCATCAAACAGAAAACACTTATAACTCTGGATCTAAGAAAACGAGAAATATTAAACCTGTCAAATATTTGTGTGTCATCTGCCAAAAAGTACATCTAAAAAAAAAATAGATAATGAAAGTGGTATATTTTCCCAAAAAGGAAAGTTTTGACATGAGTCAACTTCAATGCCTCATTCTCTCCTTTAATGGATTTCTTTTATGTCTGTCTCAACTATCACTTTTCACATCAGTCTATAAGGATGAGCGGTGGTTATAATTGCTTTTCATATAATCATTTTGCTGCTTTATTGTCGACGAGAGCACAGTTTTCCTTGTCAACTCAATTCAAGCACATTCATCTTATGCACTCATTTGAAGAGCGCTCTTTAACAGAATTGAGGTTGAATACATCCGCACGCAACAAAGACCAACCATTATCGGTGCCGACTAGCTAATTAAGGAGTCTCTCTGACTTGTTACTTGCCAAGAAGTGTGCAGTGGGTCCGCAGCCATGTATCCAACCATGTGTTTCATGGAAATGTCTAAGGCATTACTCCTGCCCTCCCTCCATCCATAATTAACCTCCCTCCATTCATAATTCAGATGTGTTCTTCACACATCTTCAGGTGATATGACATTATTTTGCAGTGGCTAAACAGACATTGTGATGCTCCTGGTGCATGTGGGCATGTGTGTTTCTGCCTGACACACTTTTGACTGTCAAGGCTCCGCCCAAGCCACAAGTGCACAGTGGAGCACAAAGCTGCCACCACTCTCTCTCTTTGTTACCGCACAACTGGGATGCATACATCGTCTTTTCCATAGAAGTAATGTTTATATTGTTGTCCTTGTTTTCAGATGGTACATGACATGAAAGACACCTGTGCCTCCTGCTAAAGCTTCAATAATTACTGCACATGCCATCAGCTGAACAGTGCTCAATGATTATAAGCATGTTTAAAGCTACTAAACCAGTCAAAGGTACATCAGAAATACTTCACCCACAAAGTAGCCGTTTGTATATTAATCACTCAACCCTTGTAACATTGAATTGGTAAAAAAATACCAGAACAACAACTTTTTTCTCACATTCTCACGTGCCTCCGGTGTATGAAGAATCAAAATATGGAGAAAATTCTTTATGAATTGTACAGTAAAAGGGCAGCGGCATTTAATAAAAGCAAAACTAGATCAAACATCCATGTACAAACTACAGTCAACTTGTGCAGTATAATATAACTCTTATTTATTTCCCAAATGCATGCATTTTTGCTAAAACCTGACTGTTCAAAGCACTGGGGCTGTACCTGACTCAGAATTGGGTGAGTACCATCAAATTTGGCAGTACAAAATCAATTTTTGACTTTTTGTTCCCCTTGTTTTCGCTGTGTTCAGTGTGAAAGTGAAATTAATATAGTAAACAAGCTATCTAGTCAGCTGTTAGGTGTCTTCTGATGATAGTAACTCAGGGACAGCCCTATTTAACACTTAACAGTCTCACACACAGGCAGGTAGCATGCCCGGGCTAGTGCGTTGTGTTTCAGATAGAGTGGATAAATGACACACTGGATTATACATATGAGTTTGTTAAAAAAAAAAAAAAAGCTGTTTTTTTTGACATGGCCTACTTTTATTTAAATTCATTTTTTGGGTTCTTCATTCACTATGGAGGCATGCCAGAAAATAAGTTTTAAAACGTTTTTTTGATGAACTTAACTTAAAATTTAATATAAAATTATTCTGTGGGTGATGTATTCTTTTACTGGGTAAGCCTGCACAAGATCAACTTGTATTTTTTATATATAGAGAGAGAACTTTGCATAGCATATTATGAAAAATACATTTGCCTTTTTCAAGGGCACAAGTGTAGGAGAGCAAGCAACAGAGTGAATAGAGGAAAAGAAAGTGATTGAGAAAAGAAAGAACGGGATGGCATCAGGTGATGCAGAAAGGTCATGAGAGAGAAGAGCACAGACTTAGAGAGAGAGAGAGAGAGGGAGGGAGGGAGGGAAACGGAGAAGAGTGAGCATCCCATTGCCAAAGCAGCACTCAATATTGTGTCCAGTCCTGAAGGATGTGACATATTTCTCCAGTCTTTGTTGGCTGTTTTAATCAGCTTACATATGTCCTGGATGGAAATTGAATTTGTCTGGAAGAGAGGAAGATACTATTGGCTCTACCACTGCCTCTTGTTTGTGCGTATGTGTCTGCACACTTGCTTGCGAGTGTCTGTGTGTATCTGCGTGTGTGTGCAAGCATTGTCCGCACCAGAGCCAACCAATTCATAACAGCAATGGATTGTGTTTCTCCCATACATCATTGTCAATGCTGCTCACCTCTGCAGCACCAGCTTATTTAATGGCCAAGACCTAAACTCAGAGTGTGCAAAAGACCCCCACTCCCCTTTTCTACCCATTTGCCCTCTGGCATTTGGAAGTGTTTGTGTTGCTTAGACGTGTGAAACAGACAATGTGCTTGTGTGTGTGTGTGTGTGTGTGTGTTCATGTTTTGTTGTGTAAATGCGCGGTTCATAGAAAAGGTTTTACTGTATTATAGACTGCTAAGTCAAGTGTATGTCAGTTTTCACACTGAAACACCCCACCTGTGATTCAGCACATATCTCACCCTGGGCCGCCTCGCTGTGCCGTGGAGACAGACGACGATAGCACCCAACCTCGTCTCGTGTTTAAGAGGACTACTGTATAAAGGCACACACTCCATTAATCTGTCCGTCTACTGGGGGTTTTGAACAGTCTGGCTGGCATAGCTAGACTTTCCTCTGAGGAGTTCATCCCTCAACAGATCGCCACTTTATGGATAGCATCTTTTTTATTATTTCGAGCCAGTGCAATCTTTTTCCGCAGTTATGATTGATCACAAATATCACACAGTATGCTCTCGACTCGCAGCAGAGATTTTAAATAGGGAAGTTCTGCGCCTTTGAACCACAGAGCGCAATAGAGTGAGTCAAGCATTCTCTGAAAAGGAAGGCCAAGATTATTCACCGTTTTTCGATGATGCACTCTTGGCCTGTCTTTTGTTCATGGAAGTAGGGCATGTCAGGGATAAAAGGGCACCGAAAGATCCTGCTCAGATACAGACATCTTGTGAAAAACTTTGTGCTTCGGGAGTAAAGTAATATAAAAAATATTTTATTGTCCAGAGGCACAATACATACAAGTATCCTGATAGTGTCTATACATACTGTTGCCGGTACTGTAGGTTCCATTCTGCTGTCAAATTAACAACCTGCAGAGTAGGTCACAGTTTCATACAAATAACTAAATACAGTACCTGCTCTTTTTAGGTCACTTCATTTGCATGGGGGTGGTGCTTCAGGGGGAAGGTTATAAGGCATTCTTGATTCAGATGCAAATGGGACAGTTATCAGCAGCCAGGACCTGATGAATAATGGGATGTACAAAACGCACGGCCCTGCATAAGGAAATGAAAGAGCGCCTCTTTTCTGCTCCACTGATTTCATTATAGACACTATTATTGGCTTAGAATGGCAACATCTATTATCTAGAGTCAGAATGTGACCATTTTTTTTCCTTTTTTTGATGCGGACAGTCTTATACTACTGTCAGACCTCATCAAATATTGCTGCCCCAGATAGGGCAACAGGCACAATGTGGCGAGTGGGAGCCTTCAGGCAGTGGTCAGATATAGGAACTGTTAAAGTCTCTTTAGCCTTAAGATGGAGCTCTGCCCCGATGACTGGAACTTGTCTGCAACTTTCCTTTTGCAGTATGTGGTTATCATGCAACAGCTATGGGGAGGACATTTTTGTTTGTCTCTTTGGCCACTGAAAGGAGATTGTATACCTTAAAGGGGGAAACATCTTAAATTAAGAATTAATTTCCATGGTCTAGGAAAGTTTGATCAATATTTGTAATCATGAGCTACTTTCTCACAAAGCCAGGAACCAGACAAGTTTGTCTGAAACTTGTTATGCCATCAGGTATGAAGCAGTGATTGGCTTTATATACACCACATTACTTGAATTAAATTATTATTGAGTAACATAATAGGGTCAAAAATAAGTCCCTAAGCAAAGATGCTGGCAGGGGATGGGTTGCACCCTCCTCTCTGCACTGCACAGACTGTAGAGATAAGCCTTTTTTCCCCCCTTTTTTTTGTGGAAATACTTTCAAACATCACTCTTTTGCCTGTTCACCACTCTGTCTGTATCGTCAGATCAGGTGATGTCTGACTGAAAACGCTGAATGTTTTCTCTGGCTGTGCAGATCCATCATTTTTGCTTTATGGATCTGTGCAGATATTCATAGATGGCAGTCACGTCACTGTGCCCAGTCAAAAAATGTAAACTTTAGATATAAACCAAGGTAAATTTATGTTAAATATATATGTATATAAATGCATGGTGTTTCCAAATTGTTAAATATATATGTATGTAATATATATTTATTGTATATACTTTAAATGGTTTCTTTTATAAAGCAATATTAAAAAATAATAATAATAATTTAAAAAAAAGATGACTCTACATGTCGAACAGATACCCATGCGCGTCTGTGGTATAAATCTGGAGCTGCTTTATAGACTATGAATGCAGGCTGATTTTGTTGACCCACAGTATGTTTGATTTTCTTTTTCATATCCAAGTAACCTTTATAATGTTGTATTGTTCTAAGCTCAGAAACAGAAAATATACTCATAACTTTATTCTGGTTGCTCTCAGTGTCATCAAGAACATCTTTCACCGTTCATCGTCTATAGAGCCACTCCAGACATTTCACCTACACCACAAATTTGGATTCTACGTTCGAAGTGAAGGATTTGGGAGAGAGTTGTTAATTTTTACCAATATTGTAGGATTGTCTTAGACCATAGGAAAAACCGGTATTATTTTTGAAAATGTGCATAGTTCCCCTTTAAATTTCTGAATTATTAAATTAATATGTCACAGTATGTTTGGTAAGAATGTGGTAAGATACTAAAACTGTTTACACTAATGTGTACGAGGCTGTGGGGTCAGACTGTTTCTGGTAGACAATATCTATAGAGTGCCATGCAATTTTTTAAAGCTGTCTTGTTGCTTAAAGACATTTCATTCTTTTTGACAGCTGAACAACAATGACAAGACACAACATGACATTACATTCATTCTTCAATACATAGTATGTCCTCTTTGAAGTGCAGTGTTGAACCTGACAAACTGAATTGCTTCTGAATTGCCTGTAATATAAAGACCAAAAAAAAAAAAAAGTGAAAAGTAGATCATTTGGAGTGGAGGATCTAAGAATAGAAGAGAGCCTGTGGCAGGGGGCAGAGGGAACAAGAAGGCAGAAGGATTGGCTGTGAATAAGACTCACTGACAATGTGATAACACTGTAACTAACCTCTTGGGATTTGTAATGTGTTTCTTTACTTTAGCTAATACTACCCTCTGACTTTCCCACTGAATTCTCATATATTTTCATAATGGCCTCATTTTGGAGCATTTTCCAGTGAATAACCACAAACTTACTGAATGTTAAAGTGTGTATTACAATGTGTCAGTTACAGTTTAAGATGTGCGTCACGTTGCAGAGGTTATTAATAACCATTGAGACCTCACATTTAAGTGCATTTTGTGTGATCAGATTGCCATCAGATAGTGCTTGACCACATAAGAGTAGCGTACAGGTGTAACTTCAGGTGTCACTTGAGGCCGAACTTGCGTGGGGCACGGTGGTCTTTTTCTGATCTTATGCTTAAACTACTGCGATATCTGCCTTACGCGTAATGTATTCTTCCTGTCGACCACTGTCTTTACAATCAGGTGGGCCTATTTCCTCCCTTTAGTCTTAAAACGTCATCAATTTTATAAGTATAATGTCTCAACAGTCATTAAATAATTTGTTTTTGTCAAAATGAGGCAAGCTCTTTTGCACGAATGTCCACATTTCTAATATAATATATTTTTTAAACCTACCACTGAACATTATACTGCCTTTTTAATTTGTTCTTGCACTCTGTCCAGTAACCATTTTCCTACAGAAAACCTACCTCTGCACGGGACCTACTTTTTATACTTACCTACAGGCCTTGAAAATGATTTGTCCAATCAGTCGTAAATTTGAGGTCTTTATAAGGATTAAACTTAAGCGTCTGATACCTGTAGACATCCTGTAGAGAATATATTACTATTATATACAAAATTATGGCAGTGAAGCACTTTCTTCCTGGTCTAGGAATATTACCCTCATACATGTAAAGCAGAGCCTAAAAAGCAAGCTCCCAAAACTCCCATTCTGCCACATACTCTGCTTGTAAAATGCTCCCATTCTGCATTTTCACACGAGTTTTGCCAGATCAGATTAAGCACAGGTACACTTGTATGTGGGTACAATGACAAACCAAACTCTTAATTCGGGTGTTGGTCTGAGGATTTCTAAGAGCCCTTGTTTCAGATAACAGACAAAAGGTAGATCTTGGACAGCCTTGCCTTCTTATATACAAAATGACTGCCGTGCTACTCCAGGAGCATGCGATTACAATACACCTCCAGTCTAATCCCTAAATTACCCCCACGACGATCGCTATCTGTCTTGCGAAAATTGAGTAAGCTGGCAAGGTGGCAGAGGAACAAAGTGGATAACAATATCTTTGCCAGCCGCGGCATAGGACAGACACTTTTATCGAAGGGCCCCTGCATGTTGGGAAGTTAAGCAAATTTGTTCTGCTTTCAGTGAAGCTCTGTGTAGTTTAGGTACCTTATAAAAGGGTTTACGACGCCCCTTGCCAACCGGGTAGAAGCATTCTTTTCTTCACAGAAATATCTGGCTTTGGTTAGATTATGTCTGTTTCTATTCCTGGGCTTGGTGTGTTGGGGCTCAATTCGCCAGGCCCTTCACCTCGCAGAGCTTAGCCTTAATCTGCATTTAACGGAGGCCCGGAAAAGACAGAAGTGATTATCACAACGTTTTATGCTCAGAAGCCTTTATTTAATAATTTGCTTTAATGTCTTTGACTCTGTTCAGTGTGTCATCTGGATGACAGAGTCAGAGTTTAGGTAATTTTATTTTTCTTAAGAGGATAAACAATAATCTACTGGGAGACAGCAGCTAAATTTAGTATCTGAGTATTCCCCGTTTAATTGTATGGGGTTCTTTTTACAACCAAGTTGCAGGCAGAATTGTTTGGGTTTTTAGGACAAGAGTTTGATGTAAATTGGATATAATTCAGCGGAAAAAAAGCTGTTAACAGGATCACCATAGGGGAGCCACAAAGAGGTTCAATTAACTGATCAGTTTTTATAATTCAAAACAAACACATAATGCAGCGGTAAATGTTTCATAATGGAATTTCTTGTTCCCTGTGACAGTTATGCCTCTTTCGCATTTGTTCAAAAATGTTTAGTTTTTAGGAGATTAATTACACTCCTTGTTGTAGCCTTGTTCTCCTCACTTCCTGTTTCGTTTACTGTCATATTCAAGAAACCTTCAGGCACCTTCTCCTCCAACACACACACACACACGCGCGCGCGCGCACGCGTACACGCGCACACACACCATCCCCTCTCCTCTGGTCTTGTATGTAGTCCAAGTGATTGGATGAATAAGTTGTGCCATCCCATATGGTGGGCTGTCCTGCTGGATCTGATCACAGTAGTGAATGAAGGAGCCCATGAGTCACCACCGGTTTGTTCTGCCGCACTTGTCACGCTCCGCTGTCGCATACTTCCCTCGCTCCCTCCGTCCATCCTGCCAGCCAACAGACGCCATGCCTTTTAAACTCTCTCGCCCTGTCGTTCACTGTCTCCCTCTCTCATGCACATCATAACTGAAATCTCTCGCATGCCCCCTCGCGCTCCTCCTCCTTCTCCTTCCTCTCTCCTTCTCTCCTTCCCGTTCTTTTCTCTCCCTCCATCTCCCTCGGTGAGGTAAAGTCTGCGCTCTGTTCTCTGACAGCCTAAACGTCAGCGTGATCCCCAAGCTCTGCACTTCCTTCACAGTCAGCGCCAACATCATTGTCATTTATAAACATTTTATGCCAGCTCTGTAGGGTAATGGCTAATTTCTCCCACCACACAGCTCTTCATTAAAAGTTGATTTTCTGTCAAAATGTATCCCGATCAAATTAGCTGCTGCTACTTGGACAACTTTGGTTTACCCCGGCATGTGTCTAAGTTGCTCACTCTGATGCATCCATGGTTATATTTTAATCAGTTAAGATGTTCATGGATTTGCTTGAAAAGAGCTGGTTTGATTTAAGTAAACATTATGTGGTTAAATAAGCGATAAAGCATGGAGAGATGTCTTGATACAACATAGATGAAACTGAAGCAATGTCTTTCACAGTGCATAAAGGAGTTTCCTCCACAAAGTCCATTATTTTTCAGAATCAGGACTCCTCAGAGGTCATTTTTGTGACGTATCACTGCTACTTATCACAGAACATAAAAGAGAAGGTTGTGTTTAATTAACTGAGGACAAATAAAAGATTCAAAAAGACATATTTATTAAAGAACCAGCCTGTCTGAGTTGAATACAGCTTGGATTCAGCTTGAGTGCTGCCTTAATTGAATTGACCATTAAGGAGGGAAACACCAAACTTCTTAAGTTTAGAAAGTTTGCTGTAATGAGCAGTTAGCTAGATTACAGCAGAAAGCATTATCCTGATATTTGACACTATTGCTCACTGAATTTGGAAACACCATGCATTATTTGAACTTTTTAAAAACTTGTTTTTTTTTTAACAGTGGATATTCTTGAACTTTAAATATAACTGGATTGAAAAACTGGCTCAAGGTGAAGTAAACAAACCATAGCCGGGCTGTCTGTGAGTGCATCACTGTAATGGAAAGGGGTGCACTTGTTTTACAGCACAAGACCAGGGCTCAAACTTCACTTTTCTTACCACCATCCCAAAATACAATATAAACAGTACTGATGTAAATGATGTCCATCCCAGTTACAAAATGACTGTTTATCTACAGTAAAACAATTGTCATAATTAAAAGTGATTTGTGGCACAAGTAGTACATTATTCAAATTATTAAATCACAAATTAGCCCACATTTTTAAAACATTGTTCCATGTACATATTGATTTATTTATTTTGTTTTGGGACAACCCAGTAGGTTTGATCCCGACATTGGGCCCTCTGCTGCAGCTCCCCTCTTTCTTCTCCTCGATTTCCTGTCACTGTGAATCTGTACCATCAATAGGGGCAAGAGGCCAAAAAAGTCAGCTTAAAAAGTAGGGGTTTTTTTAATTCCTTTAAACGTTGTGTTACCATTTTTTCTCTCTTTTTTTTAATACTTGTAAACACTAGGTGTGTGTGCACAGGAAAGGCCCCACCTTTTGTTATGCTTCAGTGACAGAGAGTTTTTTCCCCAGTCTTGGTCTTTGTCTCTTCCGTCTTCTCTGTCTTTGTCTCCTCTTTGTCTTTGTCTCTACTGCAGCCAAAATTGCGGGCAGGCTCACTGCTTTCAGATGTCGCTGCAGCAGTTCATCTTCCTGCTGTTTGGTCGCGTGTCAGTGAATGTGACAGAGTGCTTGTGAGCTCTTGAATTGTGTACTCTCTTCAAATTGTACATTGACATCTTTGTTAGAGATTAATGTTATGGTTTCATTTCAGTTGTTTTTTTTTTTTTTTTTTTAGGCAAGGTTTACGCTACATCCCCAGACCAGACCATCCCAAAATGTACTTTTTATCATCCGTGATCTTTTTTTCTGTCCCTCTGACAGCGAGAGGCCCTTAAATTAGAGCCCTGCACAAAACAAAATGAGAGTATTATTGCAAAACAGAACAAGGAACAATAGTCATTTAATCTCTATGATCTTGTTTTCATAATTGTGGAAAGCCAGAAATGTTACTAAAAATATAATCTGATTAAAAACCCAGCCCTACAGTTTAGGCACTGGAACGTGACTTGTACTTTTTTGCCCCTTTGCCTTCTCTTTGCTAATAACGGTACATTCGTGTGTCTTCATCTTGTACTAGTGGACCACACTGTCTCTTATTTGCTCAAGTGCAACTTTATACACAAAATTGCACAAATGCACACAAACAACTCTACCCGGGCGGAAATGATTGATGGAAAATGGATAAGCACAGGGAAGCCTTGGTGAGATTCATCAATTTGGGTGCCGGGTGTGTGTGATGGTCAGCTGCAGGAGGCCGGCACCCGTGCTACTTTGATGCTACTTGTGGTGTTCAATATTAGGAAAATCGATGCATATCCAACAGGTTCATCGCTCCACACATGCTCACTCATATGAGCGCTGGATGTAAAAATAGAGTTGAGACTTCTGTTCACTCCTGTTTCCCAATAACATTAAAAAGCCTTTTCATGTTTGGCAATTTCTTCTCTTCCTTGATGCCTTCCACCCTCCCTCCTCTTCTCCATAACATTCTCTAGTTTTCTTGTTTTTATTTATGTTCCTTTCTTCTTCAGTATTATTTTTCTGAAAAGGAAAATCAATACACTCCCTTTCTCAGCCGTGAGAAACAGCTGAGAAAGTAAACACTTACAATAAGTCTGGAGTGGTGTTTTCTGTTCAGATTCCAAGCTGTTGTTTTTTTTCTCATCAGAGGGTGTGTGTGTGTGTGTGTGTGTGTGTGCGTGTGCGTGCATGCGTGTGCGTTTGTCTGCTCTTTGTCTAATTATCTACTTTTGTCATGATGCCACAAAGAAACCACTGGGTACTGGAGTGGCTGATATCAGGAGCGTATCATCACCATGGAATGACTGCACTGGCGATAGAGTTAGCAGTGCCTAAATTACTGCTCTCTGAGGAACTGGCTGCTTCACCATCATTAGCACGGCCATTACATAGATTGGTGAAGGAAGGGTGCTGAGGCCCTGGCAGGAGACCAGCTGAGTGTTCCTCAGGCTGGCAGGGTCACTCAGGAAGTGTAGTCTGCTTCCGCCGCACAAACACCCTCCTCCCTCTATGTCTCCATTGAGACCTGGCTGCAGCCTGCAGAAAAGCTGGAGATTAGGTGTGTGTGTCTGTGGCTGTGCACCTGCGCACGCTTACTATCATTGTGAGGACCAAACACCCTCATGATGATAGCGAGAGAGGGAAACACTGTTTGTTTATATAAATCTGTAAATAACACAATACAATACAGAAGTACTGCATACCCCTGCGTTTACATTGTGAATGCTTATTACACTGATTATTGTTTGCTCTTTTGTCTGGGCTAAGACTAGACCTCTACTAAATTTTCACTTTTCAACCTTTGAAAACCAAAATCTAAATGTTTAAAGACATATAAATCGAAAGGTCTAAAGACAAATAGACATATAATAGACATTTATTTAATGTCTGTCCAATGTTAAATTGCTAGGCAGGTAAGTTCAGGGCTATAATTTTAGTTTGTTGGATTGTAAACAGAAGATTTGACTCCAAAATATGATTTTGGTCCTCACAGACATAGAGAAAATATATGTGTGAGTGTGTGAGAGAGAGCGAGGAGGAGGGGAGTGAAGGGAGGTCGGAGTTATTAGTCCAAAATCTCGCCTAGGGCGCCAAATGCCAGGCCTGGAGGCAGTGAGCAATCATTCTAGTATGACTGCTGCCACTTCTATCAAGTAACTCAGCCTTTCATGAGAGAACAGTGACCCACTCTTCGTGTTGTCTTCTGTTACACAACCATACACTCAGCGGTAATGTGACCTCTGCCTATTGCATTACTTAGTTAAGGAAGGTAAAAGAATTGTTAATTGACGCCATGTTCTTTCCAACTGCAGCTGAGATGACATTTCACTGAAGCTCAGCAGAGTTATGAGTGATGACTTTAAGTACGTGTGTTTGTGCATGTAAGTGACAGAGTGAGGGAAGATAAAAATAAGACACGTCTCTGTATTTAGTCGATTACAGGGTGGATATGGGAGTGAGCCAGCACAAATCCGTGCAAAGCTACATCGAGAACAGGGGTTGGAGTGGAGAGGGTTCACCTTGCCAATAACATGACATTTTCCACCAGCAATAATGCAGGCTTAATTCGGCTCTGAAGAGCATCTGGTGCAAATTGGACATAGTTGCTCTTTAGCATCACTCCATGAATGATAGGGCCTCTATTTATACCTCTCTCCAGTGTGGTAATGGTGTCGAGTCTGCTGACGTGATGAACCGTTATTTACGTGAGATTAATGTTAATGTGGATTTACATTAGACGCATGTAACAAGAATAGCCTGGACAGGAAAGTGAGCATGCATTTGTGCATGTTTGCATATGCACAAGCACCTGACTTTGTTTGTGTCCATATGTATGTGTGTGTGTCTGCATGTAACAGTGCATGTGTGCGCTTGTGGTACCTGGGTGTGTGTCATCGGGGGCCACTGAGGAGGAGCATGTTAACCAGAGGAGCAGCCGGTCCACCAGATGTTCCTATTCCCACTAGGCTTGTCACAAGTGGACCTTTACTTCTCTCCCTGCAGTACATACAAACACACACACACACACACACACACACACACACACACACACACACACACAGACAGAATATCTTGAGCAGACTATACATAGCACATGCACAGTAACGCAGAGAGGAAAGCTACTTTATGTTGTTGCCACTGTAGATTTGCATACAATGAGGATCTTGTTCAAAGGCTGCTAAAGTGAAGAACATATAAACCCACCTGGCCTCAATGATAAGGCTTTCTTTTTCCCACCGGCAGTATTTAAGATGATGTCCTTAGAAAATCTTCACAGCACTCAAGTGTGTATTGTGAATTTGCTTGACTGATTATTTTCAAAGTCAAAAGCATTCCTTACATACTTGCGGTATGTGAAGAACGCGCGGCTCTTTCAGTGAGACACTGTCACTGCACGTTGAACAGCCCTTCTGATAATCAATGCCAGAACCTGGTGCCATTTCCCAATGCCACTCGGTTTATTTGCTCCCCTGCTCTTGGTGTAGTGGGCTCATTCTCATCTTCATATAGCATGGTTGGGTGACTTTCATGGTGCCATGATCCTAGGTAGAGGATGTGGCCATTTGGAAATGTCATGAGAAAGGTCGAGAGCATCATGCGGCCCAGTTCAATCCGCTGATTTATGAGGTTCTAGTAAATGAAATATAGTCAGGGGCTAGGGGAACAAGCAGGCCCCTATAGGCACCCCAAAGGTCACCTAACTTAATTTCAATTAGGCCTAGGGGAGGCCAGGAAAATATGTCACTGTTGGAAAGAGTGCAGAGGAAATGGATTTACTTGTAATGACATTGTGTTTATGGGGATTAAGATAAGGCTAATCAGTTGAAGAAGGTGGCTGTGTTGTTCAGTCCTGATTGACGAGTTCAGGAAAGAGATGCCAAATGAAATAATCATCCTGCTAAATTCCACACAGTGGCACAAGTGGTGTGTATTATTTATTATTTACAGAGGGAGGAAAAAATGCAAGGCTCAGTGCTTCCTCCACTCCCTATCAATCACGCCGAAATGTGCCCGCACTGAATCCCATCAATTACTGCCTTTCTGTTTGACACAAGCAACACCAATTGTGATTAGCCAACAATTCTCTGGCAATAGCGGCATTGTAAAGAACAAACGGCTTGACATTTTAAATATTTTAGAGTCAAAGTTTACCACCAAAACCCAACTCCTTTCAACCTACATCCCCATTACTACACATGTGTCAAACACACTCACACAAAAACACTTCGAAATGAGTCACAAATTGTCGGCAAATGTTTTCCTGCTCAGGGAGAATAACAGGGTCCCACTCTGCCTTTGATTCAGGCTCTTTTTTCATCCCCTCTTTGTTTACCCGTGCTGTCTAGCAGCCACTCTTCTGGAATCCCTATTGATAGCTGTCTGACAGGGGGCTGGGTGGTTAAATAGCCCAGAGAGGGTAGTGTGGTGTGCCGTTTGTGGTCACACACTGTTTGAACGCTTTAGAATATTTGGCATTTTATGCATATCTGAATAATTATTTGTCGTCTTGTGTGTGCCACAACGTTTCGCCTGAATCGGTGCTGTGTCTCCGTGTATGCCAGTGAGTTACCAGGTGTGTGTGCATAGATCTGTCCGTCTTAGTTTGGTGCACGCCTGTTTGTGCGTAGGCGTGTGTGTCTTGCGAGGGTGATGTGGCATGGAGGTCACTTCTGTCAGATCCAACGTCGAGGCCCATGCTGTGATGTGAAGGGCACTGTCAAGAGACAACCACGAGGCAGCACAGGTACAGCTGGCCTCAGTGCTCTTTTTCCTCTGCGACACACACACATTCACATATTGGCGGGGACAAATAGACAAACACATCCATGCTTCGCGTAGACTGACACACGGTGGTGGGAAAGCCCCCCCAGGGAGAAAACCCCAGGGTTGTATAGTCTTTTCAAAACAAATGCTACCGCCTACTTGTTGACTGTATGTTTGCTGCGTGATGCTTCTCGGAGGATAGGAGCTTAAACAGAACGTGTTCAGAGCCACATACCAGACTTTTGAAGAGCAAAGGTCAAAAAACAACAGTAACCTGTGGGTGGATGAGTCAGAAATTTAAAGATAGATTCTAAAAATATAAATGGATGCCCTCTTTAGAATCTAGTTGTGTTTGTAGGACTTGAAAATCTGCCAAAAAAGATGTTGATAATGTAAATCAAATGTTACAGAAAATAAAAGTTCTGTCAGTCTGTGAGTGGAATAACAAATCGTAAGGTCAAGGTCACATAGATTAAAGGGCTTTGGATGTTGAGAACAAAACTGGTGACAGTTGTACGTCTTTTCTGACAGGTCGATGACACTAGAATCAAAACACGCTGCATAAAAAAAAAATGACTGATGCACACAATAAAGACAACATTTTCTCACATCAGTGCTCAGAGTTCATTTAAGGAACCTGGTTTGACTTAATTTCCTTCAGGAAAAAAAAAAAAAACTACTTCTCTATCATATTTCAGAATCTCAGTAAAACTCTTCTGCATTTCTTCAGGAGTAAATTATACAGTCAAAGTTCAATCAGCTTGTTTAAGTGTGTGAGAAGACAGCATTAGCAAAGTCATGGAGAGATCAATTCAGTGGAACGGAGGAGGAAGAGTGATCAGTAAAAGCAGCCGGCGTATAATGCAGGTACAGCCACAGCAGAATATCTAACGCACGCTCGTGTCCTTGTGGACGTGCCGCTGCTGGTCTTCAAAGAATGTGAGATACAGTTTGTGTGGATGAGTCTTTTTGAACTTTTTGTAGGTTTGCAGTGAAAACATTTCTGTGATTTGTTTGTTCATCATTACACGAAAACACCCAGGAGACTTGAACTGGACCCGAACCTGCAGTGCGTGCAGGGTTAACAGCAGAGGAATGACTGTGTGTGTCTGTCTTTCAGACTGCTGTGGCGTGTGTCTACAAATCTATCTCTCTCTTCACGTTTCTGTCAGTCTCTTTCTGTGGCTGTTCTCAGGCTGTACCCCTCCAGTGTACACTATGTCCACACTGCGGGAGAGCAGCTCTGAAACTTTAATGCTAATTGATCCCAGAGAAGAAGTGTGGACACAGGTGTGTTGCCGCAGGCCCTGGCTCTGACATGGATGCCAAGGGATTCTGGGTAACTGAGGGGCTTATAGGGCCAGAGCAAAAAGTGCCACTAGCCGGGGCACAAGTGACCTAGTTCTTTTCTAATCAGCACAGGTTTGATGTGCAGTGTGTGTGTCTGTGTGTGTGCACACATCAGGCAGAGAGAGAAAAAGTATAATGGGCCTTTTCAGCCAACTAGTACCAGAAAGTAAAGGGCCCCCGGAAACATATCTGAAATTAAATTTAATTCAGTGCGTCGCCTTCCACAATTAAATTTAACCTTAAAAACGATGACGATTAGGGGGTATTAGACCAGCAGAATCAAAGGCAACCATTTGGTTTGACAGGTAATTTTGCAAATGTCGACACAACAGGAACCACAACTGTAAGGCAAGTTAGATTAGAGACTTTTTGAGACATCTTTAATGCCACTTGGAATGGAATTTGATGTATTTTAACATATTTTATTTAAATTTAGGGGAAAATTTGCATTAAATGTTTGTTGTAACAAAAAAAAACAAGCCATTTGTCTGCAAATACCCGCTTTTTCTTGGCAAGTTTTCTTTGCAGTTTTGTGTTTCTCACTCTGCATGTTAGTTTCAAATGCCTTAATTCCCTTCGTTCCAATCTGGAAACCTTTTTGCATAAAGAACACCAAGTCTCGCATGCACTGCCTTATGCCAGTTTCAGCCATGCCATGAAATATTGGTGAAATAGCCAATTTTTATTGGATTTGCACTTTCCCATGTTGTCCAGAATACAGTGACAGCTAGCAAACAGACAGTGGATCCTGTGCTCTGAGCATCCCGGCATTAAACTAAGATACAAGTGTTGTTGGTGCCACTATCCTGATCTGTACGACATCAATGGCATGGTGGTAAACAAGTTACGTCGACAGCTACAAAATTTAATTTCCGTATACATAATGTATTGTTGCGTTACAAAAAGGCTATCAGTGTAGGATTTCTGAAACAATTGAATTATACTCAACAAAATTACAAGACCTTATCAAAACTGTCAGTGATTTTTATTAATGCCATGACTTTTCCAGGCCTGTAAAATTTGATTGTAGATTTTTCCAGGTTTTCCCTGACCTTGGGAACCCTGTTAATACCAACTAAGTGCTTATTTTTAGAGAAATGAATTCAGTAGACCTTTTAAGGATCTGCAGGAACCCTGTATGTGGTTCCTCCAGCCAAAATGCAGGTAAAAGACATGATAAACAATAATGCTCCTGTGTGTGCGTGCACAAGTTTGAGTCGTGTACTATATGTGTGTTAGTTTTTGAATGAGTATGATAATTGTGAGCCTTTGAGCCCCGGGAAAACCCACATATAAATCAGACTCAAGCTGCTGTGTAACTCCCAGATTTTCGCTCTAAGTTTGCAGATTGAGTGGGTGGTTGCATGTCTGTGCACGTGTGCGTGTGTGTTGGTCTGGATCGAAAAGAGACTTAGCACAGCCAAGACGCAGGTGTGCGGATTAGGTGTGATCCCTTCTCATATTCTCAGTAGTATATCTTATTTGATGGCTTTTCTGCCATGTAAATCTTATCAAAAACTAGCTAACAATAGCACCACGTTGACAGACGCCCAAGCATCTGGCGAGCCACCACTCTGAATGTTCAAACTGCTGTGAACAACCTGTCTCCAGAAAGAGAGAAAATAACTGGGAAGGAAACTCAGGGAGTTTGTGTGTGCTTGCGTGTGAGTGTTTGTGTTTTTGGTGTGTGCGTGAAAGAGATGAGAGAGAAAGAACGAGGGATCAGGGGGAGGAAGGCGCATGTTGATAGCCTCATAAATCATGAAACAGATAGTGCTGTATCTTAACCAGTGTTGAGCCAGGTGATGGCATGAAGATGATCTGAATGCGACTCTGCTCCTCCTGTTTCAGCCTCCTCCATTGACTTTGTTCCCTCACTCAGCTCAAAGATAGAGAAAGATAGAAGGAAGGAGAGAGGGAGAGAAATAACTTTGGCCGGTACAGGGCCCCATTAAAGTGTGATGAGTGGCCTCAGTGAGGGGCTCTGTGTACAGCACTTTATTCAGGAACGATCACTTATTTATAGGTGTTGGAATTGTGTTGTTTGCTTGTTTTATTGAAAACCTTGTGGGTAAAGTGGCGGCAGGCCGCCTGGCATGTGAGCGCTGCATCTCTGGAGGGCATCCCTGCAGAAAAATCTTCCTCCTTGATGAATAAGTGAAGAGGACAGATACATTTTTCATTCACACAGAATCCATTGTCGCCTGAGATGTCTGGTCTGTGGGTATGTGTAGTCAACCTGCGGGCGGTTAAAAAAAAACCCCACAACCCCCCTTAGACAACAGCACACCATCGCGTATAAGCATCTAATGTATATTCACGAAGTCACACATGTAGAAACACACATGCTTCATTCAAGCTGTGGACACTGCTGAGCTCTGATAGACGGGGACTGTCAGATGTTGTTAAGGAAGATGGATTAATTAGTGTTTACTCTGCCACATGACTGCAAGTGAGGTTATCAGTCAAGGCACTCGACAGCCTTGTTTAGAAAGTTGAATAAATTGATATCTTTCTTTTAAAGCTTTTTTCACCTTTTGCAGTCAGAAATTTCAATTCTTGAGAGGACCGTAATGAAAAATAACAAGAAATTGACAGGATAATGATGTTTTTATGCCTCTTTGTGTGCAATAGTCATGGCCAGAGGCATTGTCTTTTCGTGTTGTCCATATGCTCATACATACGTTTGTGTCCATCTGTCCATCAGTCCCATGCTTATGAAAGCATATCTCAAGAGGGGCTGGAGAGAATGTCTTCAAATTTGGCACAAACGTCTATGTGGATTCAACGATGATTAGATTGATTTGATTTTGGTGATCAAAGAACAAGGTTATCGTTAACTCTACTGTCTAATTGTTGTGCACGTGACATCTCAAGAATGCCTTGGGGGATTTTTTTTCATTTTGGCAAAAATGTCCACTTGGACTCAAGATTAACCTGATCAGCTTTTGGCACTCAAAGGTCAGAGTCACCATGACATTGTGTCATTGTCATTTTTGTGAATATCTAAAAAGCGCCTTGAAGGAATTTCTTCATCTTTGGCACAAAGTTGGAGTCAACGAAAAACTCGCTACAATTTGGAGGTATCTTTTTCAAGAGTGACCTGGCCAATATCTCAACAAGGCTTTGAGAGATTGTCCTCAAATTTGGCACAAACGTCAATTTGGACTCAAACACTAACTGACTAGAATTCTGTGGTCAAAGGTCAAGGTCACTGAGACCTCACAAAACTTGGTTTTGGCCATAAATCTGAAATTCTTACACTAATTATGACCGAATTTCACAAGAAATGTCTAATAGAATAAAATGATGAAGTGATGCCATTTTATACCCAAAAGGTTAAAGGTCAACTTCACTCTGACATCAAAATAGTTTCTCGCCGTTAGTCAATGTCATAACACAGGAACAGAAATGGGGAAATACAGCTCAGATACTAAATTGCTGACACTAATCTCGGGTATCCACTTTGAGACTGTGTTGACTTAATAGATCTTCTGAGGGGAAGATTTACGTGAAGCATCCATGTTTTTACAGACATGGATGTAAATTGCAACTTTTGGAAGAAGCATACAACCATGAGGTGGTATTTCCAGTTGCAGTTAATTATGATGAATTTCATAAATAGCGTCATATAATTTCATTTAAAAGCTACATGAAGTGAAAGTCTGCCTATATGCTCTGCGGCTACCGCCTCTACTTCAAGTCTTGTACACTAGAACTCACGTTGACATCCACACAGGCGATGCACAAGCAAAAACATGAAGGTAGCAAAGTGTAGCCCATCACAGGAAGGGCTGCGGTGTTTTGTGTACATGAGGGAGCATCTCTCAGTATGAATCATTTATATTAAAAGAGAAAGTGAAAAGTCTTTCTGGCGCACCCCCTCCTCCTGCACCCCCTCCCCACCCCATGTGAACAGAAGGGAGCATCTTCACATGGCCAAATGGGTCTGATGGTGATGGCATGGAGGAGAGAGCGCGGCTGCTCGCTTGCAAAGCCTTCTATGATCTCTACCACCACTCTCGCCGCGCGCTGGGACACATCAAAAAGGGAATTAATAAATAAATAACACACAACACCATGTTTTATTAACTTGGTTAAGGCATCAGTGGTGAGGGGTCCTAGAGAATCCTGAGATTGGATGGCGGCTGGGATTGTTGCTGGAAAACTTGTAGCAGCTTTCTAACCATTTGCAGATTCTTTGAGGAGGTCTTATTGAGCTGGACCGTCGATGCTAAAAAGTAATTTGGTAGCAAAAAGCCAAACTTCTACAGCTTAATCTCATTGAGTCACTGTAGATATAGTAAATAATGATCAATGTGCATATTACATCACTGCATGTTAGTGTGATGTAGATGCAGAAATAGTTATTTATTTATGTGAAATGTTCAACAGTAACTCCCTGCTGAACTGCTGTACCTGTATTTTTTTTCACTTAATGCATTTGCATATTCACTTACTAAGTTATTAAAAGGGTTAAGTCAACAACACCAACAGTTAATGTTTAAATTGCCAAATTATTATTTTATGATGCAATACTGAAGGGCCGCAACTAACATAATTATATTATTGATTAACCTGCCACTTCTTTTTGAATAACTGATAAATTGGTGAGTCTAAGAAATGTCAGAAAATATAATTTTTAAATCTTATAACTGTCCTCTACTTATGCAATTTTTAATTTCAATATATGCTATAGGGCTGGCAGGATATTCTTTTTCAGTAAACAATTATGGCAAAATAATTCACAATAAAAATTTAAATGCACAATCTATAGAAAATTTAAAAAATAATATTAATTCTAAACGTCAAATTCATCTTTTACTTTGTTTATTGTGTGTTTCTGTCTTTTGGCAAACTAATTCCACTCAAAATATAAGTGTGCGGAGGTGAAAAGAGAGTCTGTTACCATAACTGTACAGACGCATACAAAAAGAGCAATAACAGTAAATGGACAGTGATTTCAACAGTCTAATACAGCGCAACATTAACAGGAAGAGGAATTGTTTAAGAGTGATGGACAGTGCTGCCCTTCATCCTGCACTTGGACAGACACATGTACTGCAGACTCTTTTTCAGACAACCACCTCTGGTGGTTACTCATCTTCTTCACCTACTGTTTAGTTTTGACAGAAATCCAACACTATTCCTAGAGATGGGACTTTAGCTATTTTTTTGTTTACAGTGAGGGAGTTGTTCTGCTTTCTTAACATGGCACAAGCAGATGTTTGTTTCCATAACCCCCTTCTTGGAGTGAATGCAGGGTGTTTTTATAGCCTGGCTTGTTTTATAGGTATTAATACTGTCAGGATGATGCTGAGATTCCGCTTGTCAGGTATTATCTTCACATCGCAGATGGATTAGTGTGCGAGTGTGCACACAGATGTGTTTATGTATGTTTGTGTGTAATTGTGCACGTGCTGCCAAACTTATCCGCGTTCCTGGGAATGCGTGTCTGAGCATTATGCACCTGTGAGCGTGTGTGTGTGTGTGTGTGCGTGTGTGTGTTTTTGTGTCATCTCGAGCGCACTGTGAAGGTGTCATTGTGCAGCCTAGGCCCTGTAAGCTGTCAGACAGTGAGAGATGCTGCACCTCTAAAGGGCATGCTTTCTGGGCCTTTCCTGTCTATTATAAGCCCTGCAACACTCATCAAGGCTGTTGAAGTGCACCCCCATGTCCCTCAAGCAGCCACAGAGAAAAGCCACCTTTCTAACTAGGAGAGCCCTTGCCTCTAAACTTCACATACCCTTGTCTTCCATTTTGACATGATAAACGCAAGCAGCAGTAATGAGGCGTCGGGTTGTCAGGGCATCCATTTTGTTTTTCTGAAATCTGAGTAGAAGCAGAGAATCCTAGCCTCTTCTCCATTTCCCTCCAAGCTGCAGCTCCTCGCCAACAGTGCCGGACCCAAGTCTTTCAGCACCCTAGGCAAGCCCCCGCCCCCACAAAAATGTAATTAGTATCATCTTAACAACCCCAGATTCAAATAACTTTGGATGCCGTGTAAAAAAACAATCGAATGCAAATGATTTGAAAATATTTTTTGACCTTTCTTCAATTGAAAACACTACAAATATCCAATACTGATATCTAACCTGTTACCAAATGACCCGTTTACCTGTAAAATGGTCCACACTGGTGTTTTTTGAGCATACCACAGCTTTCCCATTCTTTTGCTGCCTGTCGCAATTTTTTTAGGCATGTTGCAGGCTTCAAATTCAGAATTTATTTATATTTACAAAAAACAACCACAAAGTTTATCAGTTTAAATACTAAATATCGTGTCTCTGGACTGTATTCAATTGAATATAGGTCAAAAGAGATTTGCAAGTCATCACATTCTGTTTTTATTTACAGTTTACAGTGTCCTAACTTTTATGGAATTAGGATATTTATTGTATTTATTACTGACAGGAACAAGAGCTGATGAGAAATCACACAAACAACAATAATGATAAATAAAACAATAGGAGAATACGGTATGTGGAAACTGTTTAAGTCTTGTTTTTGTACTGCGCCTCAGATAGGTTTTACCTCCTTACTTTCTCTTCCTAATTTCTCTCTATATTTAATGTCTTTGAATGTAAAAAAAAGGAAACTGTGGGAGGTCGGGGGAGAGAGTTTGGCGCCCTAGGCAGCTGCTTATATCCCTTATGGGAAGATCCACCACTGCTTGCCAATACCACCTCATGGCATCCTTCCTTCACCTTGTGATTCCCACTCACTAATTTAGATCCCCACTCAATCTGAAATCCTGTTTAGGGATTATTGGAAATGATACATTGCCCCCGAGGCCTTTTTGATAACGCTGAGAAGTGATGACACCAAAGGTGGTGCTAGCACTACAGCTAAGATAGACAGCACTGAGCCAGCTAGCCAAAGATTGAGATGTGTCGCTATCTCGCCATCTGTAACAGTCACGCCTGGCGTCGTCAGAAGCAGATCGCCTTGATACCAGCCACATCAAATCTCCAGTTTGCCAAGCAAATAGAATAAAACAATCTATCGATCTCGCCCCACCTCCCTGTGTATCAACACAATCCATCTGTGTTCATCAGACTATCTGGCTTTCTATCTTTTGTTGTCTGCAGGCAGGCATTCTTTTCTTTCCTTCTCTTTTATTTTCTTCCTTCCTCCTCCCACATTTGTTTTGTGATCCATCAGCCTATTTACCTTATCATGCTGCCAAACCATCCATTTACGCTCCCATCTGTCTGTCAAACTATATCTTAGCTTCCATTTGTCTAACTATCTCTCTGTTTACCCGTTCACCTGTCAATCATGTGGCTTGCCTTGGCTGCCGCAGGTTGCAGCCGCTCGTCTGGCTGATGCTGTCTCTGACCTCGTCGGCTCAGAAGACCGTTGGATAAAGTAATTAGATTCCTATCACTTCATCTGAAGTTTTACACAGTATTAACTACAGCACAATGTAATTATAGTAATAGAATTATGTCAGTTTCAGGGTTGGCACGAGGCTAAATATATGGACATATCATGAATTTATTATGGTAGAAGGTTAACCTATATTGGCATATGAAGGGGTGTTTAGTTCAGATGTAAGATGTGTGGTTCTTTGTGCAGAATTTACGTGGTCAAATAAATCTGAATCTGGTAGTAATACATTAGTTTAGGCTGTATTTTCACACATTTTTGCAGAACATTATATGTGATCTAGATAGCTCCCTCCACAGAGTCCAAACAGAAGCAGGTCACTGCTTTGGCTCGGTCCAGTTCAGATCAAGCCTCAGTGGAGCAAGCCAGGCACTGATGTCCGTGTAGTCAGGGGGTCTGGCCTCCCACAGAGACCCAATCAGTCTTATAGGGTCAGTGACTGCCCCCCTAGGCACCAGAGTGCCCTGGCCTGATGGATTACTCTCTCTCCTGGCGCAGGCCTGTGAGACGCAGGCCTCAGCTACAGGCCCCATCTGTGCTTTCCATGGCTCCTGCACGCCTTGTGGTCTCCGGCTGTTGGTGAAGCCCCAAAATCAAAAGCTTCAGTCTAGTGTACATATTCTGACACTGCTAGTGACTCTCCATGCGTAAAGTAGACTCCAGTAAAATAAGACTGCAGAATGAGTGCAAAGGCAGTGATTACCCGATTAACTGATTTGCCACTGTTTTCAGAGGTAATTATGGTTTGTCATTTTTCAGGCATGGTCCCTGGTAATATATTACAATATTAAAAAATAAATATTTAGCAGATGTTGGCTTTTCATTGCACAAACTGGACATATGTTGATGCCATTGTGGACTCTGGGATGTAATCCAATAATATCTGATTTAAAAAACTGAGAGAAAACTTGATTTTGAAAATAACTTAGTTTTAGCCCTAGAGTTAATGTACAAATCTGGTGGAAATGCTAGTGCTCCCTGTACAGCACAAAATGTACTGCACATCCCAATACCAGTACCACTCGACTTCTGAGCTACACTGTATACTTAAGTGTTGTGCCAAAGTAAGGAGATAATGTCAAAGTGAAAAGTAAACTCAAACAGCAGGCAAACAGGTGGGTAGTGCTTAGCACTTTCAGGAATTTACTTTCGAGGATATTTGTTTTCTTTCATGGTTATACTTAGGTTGAAGCCTGCCTCCTGAAACTTGACTGCTGAGAGGACAATCATGAATGGGAGTTTTGCCTCAGGCACTGATCGATAGCAAAAGTGTTTTCATATAACTGTTCATTTGGGCTGTGTGTGCCTCCGCCGCATCCCAGAATGCAAAGAGGCATTGTTCCGTGACTGAGGAATCAAGTCCAGCAGAGATATTTTAAGGAGCTCTGAACCTGAGGGGCCCGAGGAGGAATCTGTGCAACCAGTAGTCTGTCAGGCTTGTTGTTTTCAATCACGAATCTAACAAATGTTAGCCAAGCTCCGAAGAGAACAATGGATTTTTTTGAGATTACCACTCACATAGATTCACGCAGAGCTTAAAGTGCATATGATTACACACAGGTTTTACCTGCAAAAACACATGCAAAACCTCTTTTCTTGTCTCCTGCTGTTTTGTCCCTGGTAGAGACCTGTCAGAGCTTACCTACTGAGAAGATAAACTAGTACTTTTCTTCCCTCGCATTTGTACATAAACATGTGCCGTGATTTCCTACCCTCCTGAAACATTTTTTGTGTCGAGCAGTCGGGAGACATCACTCTCAGACCAAGCTCTTTTCAGTGCGGTTGTTAAGGTAGTAAGTGAATGTGTGCACATTAAATGCTGCGTGCATGTGGAAACACGGCAAAGAAATAGGCTGCATTTATGCACAGTATGTTTGACAATAAAAGCACTACGAGGACAGATGGGACTAGTTGCAATAAGGGAGGAGGAAAAAAAAGTGGTAAGCATGGCGATGGCAAGAAAATCAGCCCTGATGCCATTGGTGGAGTGACGGTGCACAGCCCAGTTTTTGTCAAAGGGAGTGTGAAACTTAAATGGAAACCAGGGATTGAGAGTCGTGAGAGGCTGCTGGGGAGGGAAGAATGGCTGTATTCACTATCTGGGTCAGTCACCAGTATTGCCAGGCATGCACATCACCGTACCCACTGAGATAGAGTGGTGATAGAAACGTGGAAAGATTAACCACATCCCTGCTCTGTCAAAACCGATTGCATGTGTTATGACCACACTGCTCTCTGCAAACCTCTCCTCATTACAGTTTATCTCAACAGACTGTCAGTTAAACTCACTTTGCCTCCAAGTGCTGTATACAAACTGTCAAGCAGGAACATGAACTTGTATACATGCATGCCTAATCTGAGCACTATGAGATTTAGTGTCCGTTTCAAGTTAAAATTCGCTGTCAGTGGTTAGATTGCTTTCTGTTGCTTCCTGGGTGTTTAGAAATCACAAGTGGTCGGCTTTTTGTAGTAAACATCGGAGGTAATGTCAGTAATAAGGGGGATTAAAAAGAAAAGTAGGGGAGAGCAGGAGAATGAAATTGAAAAGAGAAAATGCAAGACAGACAGTGTGGTGCATAAGGAAGTGAGAAACAGAGAGAGTGGGGGGAATTTCAGTATCTTGCCTCAGCATGTTTATCCAGGCCTGTCTTAGGCATTTCCCTCTGTCATGCCATTCTGATCGCCCCTGCCTGCTATGGCATGCTGAGAAAACACACCAAAACACATCAAGCACCGGATTGCAGCCCCCTCACTCTCAGATCCCCTGACATTTGTACACTCCCCTCTTTCAGGTGATGCTTCTTAAAAAAAAATAAAACTAACAGCAGCTATAGGTTATATACAGATAAACTTTGGAGAGAAGTCAGAGAGAACAGTTTCTCCATAAACCTCCACAGATCGTAGTACAATGCTGCCATAAGGCATGTTGTGTTTCGACAGGGAGGACCACAGATGCATCCTTGTTTTCGCAGACAGGTTGGTTGGCTAAGTATATCTATAAGCCACTTACAGCCGCCTTTGAAAGAAACGTGTTTATTACCCAGGGAATTTGTGAAAGTCATCCGAGGACGTATAGGGAATCAATAAGTGAAAATGTTGGTGAGGCAGGATGAGAGAAACCGGATATATCGATACAGTAAATTAGATAAAACCTGAGATTAGAAGTCAACTAATGTCCCCAAACTTTAACACAACAGCTGAAACATTGAAAAGTTGTGTGTGTGTCCTTTTTGTGAGACAGAGTAAAGAATGTAGTAAGTGTGCATGTACTCATGCAAGGATGTCTAAATTTTGTCGCACACTTGCACTTCTTTTTCCTTGTCAGTGGAATAGCAAGGCAATCATAAACCAGAGTGTTGGCTTTAAGGATACTTAACAAACAGCATGTTGACCTTTATAAAGGCTTTGCTTGCTTGCCTCTACAGACAATGGAGAATTTCAAAAAAAGACAAACATTTTTTACAAGTTGTAAAAAAGTCACTGTGGATCCTGTTTAACAACAGCAAGACTATATCAAAACATTAGTTTACAGACTTTCACATCACTGGTACAATATAGTCCAAGTCCCATTTACCCAGTCCTAAACTCATACATGCGTTTAACTAAAAACATTACGATAAAAAACACTTCCGCCTACGAGAAGCGATCTCTGAGCGTGCCTGAGCACATGCATGTGTATGAGTGCTGCTTAAAGCGGAGTTCAAACGCAGCCACTTGCCCAGCAAGCTACCCAGCCATGCATGAGACAGTCTGTACTGATGTATTTTAGATTGTAATATTTCAGCATACAGCTGGATAAATGAGCCTTGGATTATACCGCACCAGTTATGTTTGAGTTTGTAAATGGCTGTTTTGATATATATTGCTGTTGCTAAGCGCTGCTCCCCTTCACTTCAACTCACGTTTTTGAGTCCTCCGTTCATTGTTGGGGGGTGAGAGAAAAACAACATTTTCTTCATAAATTGAATGTAACATGTGCACTTATTCTGCAGTTGAAGTACATCTTTCATGTGGGACGTTAACATATAGAATATGCATTTTTGGATGTGTATTTTAAAGACATGAAAATTTGATTTAAGTAGAAATTTAAGTAAATTCAATAAAGATACTATTTGCACTGCAACCATAATGTAGTTCACTTTGTTCAAATGTTTATCGTTATTTATTTATTTCTTACTTGGAGAAACTCTACCACAAAATCTTGTTTTTTTTTCTCTTCAATTTTTGTTACCAGGAGCCAGGTGACCTTTGTTTATCGTAAGTTGCGGTGTTTTCTTACAGCTGGAAAAAAATCAACAACTTTTGGACACTTGGAGAGAGAAAATGGTTCAAATCAATCTTTTCTTTTTTGAGAACCTAGATATTTTTTTCCGTAAAAAACAAACAAACAAACCAACAACAAAAAAAAACAACCCAGAAAACAATAAGTATTACCTATATAGTGCCATGGCTGAGAGACAGCATTTGGGGCTTTTATTCCTTTAATCTTGCACCATGCGTTGGTTTGTATACATTTTAGCTGCTTGTTATTAATCAGAGTACCATCAGAGAGAAAGGGGTCACTGACACTTTTTTCTTCTGTGACCCACCCCGATCCTCATCGTCCTCCCCCCTGCTTTTCCCCCAGCTCTCCAAACTGAACTCACCTTTTCTTCAGTTGCACCACCCCCCCTCCCCTGCTCCCTGGTTGGGGTGATTACTCTTACCAGTGAACGAGGGGCTGTGTTTGCCACGACTGTAGTTTTGCGATACCCGGCCCATAACTTTCAGTGGGAAGAAATAGCTTCTCTCCCTCTGCATCCCATTTATACACCGTATCTTGTTTCTGTGTAGGGAGTTCCATTACTCTGTAGCTCGGAGGCTGGCAGAGGGGAAGTGGGGAGGGAGGTGCAGGAGATGAAAAGAGGTGATAGAAGGTTGCGGCTGTTGCTGCTGCGAGTGCTGCAGACGCTCTACCCTTTGACAGAGGAGCAAACACAACATGTTGATGTGCAGAGAGCAGATATCTAATTACCTTTATTATTCTTTATCTCATCAAAATATGAAGTGCGGAGCGACACGTAGAGAATTAGACAAAGGCGGTGACATGTCAGAGCAGTCATGTTGTCGCTCACTTGTTTAGCACAAACAACAGTGAGTGCATGATTTGCACAGATACTCTAAAATAGATGCAGCTCCAGTCATGCCTTATGATGCATCCTGGTTGCCTTCTGCAGCTATTTACACACATGATGGGTGATTATGTGAGCCTGACCTTGTTATTGTGGCCTTGATGAATGCGAGTACCATGTTTAGATGTTGGCTCAGGGTCTGATGCAGATGATATTTAACTAACATAGCATAATCCCTCTAAAAGTCTTCCTGTTTATACTGGCCACTGAGAGGCAATTCCTCAAAGTATCCCACGCTGAAAGGGTTTGATAGATGACTGGCAGCTTTTCCGTCTTTTGCGGATCATAGAGCCTTATCATGATGTAATTCCACGTAATTAGCCAAAGATGACAGTAACACAAAAGTCATTATGATATTTAATCTCTTTTGGGGGAATCCACTGGGGGAAACTGCGGTTCTATCATAACATGAAATGACATCTCACTGGAGGCCCTCCAAACAGTCGGGAGAAGGTTGGAGTTGACTGCGCCGGCTTAAGGCCTCTGCTTTCACTGTTTAGTAATCTTTGGGTCCTCTCCTCCTCCTTTTACCCCCGTCTTATTCAGAGGCTCTCCCTTGTGGCAGGGATCATCATGATATACATGTGAGGATATGAGGAGACTGTGTGTGTGTGTGTGTGTGTGTGTGTGTGTGTGTGTGTGTGTGTGTGACTTCCTCAAAGCATTGAGCTGTTTTTCTCTGCACCCCTTGAACACTTAAGTAACAATGCATTTCCTTCTGTGTGTGTGAGACAGAGAGAGATTGTGTGCGTGTCAGTGACTTCCCCCTCCATCTGCCCACCTTCATTGAAATCCTCAGTGCATTTAGTAACATTTTGAGCAACGGTGCCAGCATTTAATTAAGTTCTGGTATGCCAACATCTCCCTGCTGTAACTTGGAATACCTGCTCTTCTTTTGTCAATTTCTCCTCCTGTTCTTGTGCTTCTCTGTGTCGCGCCTACTGTAACTCGGAAAGATGTTGCCGCTGGGAGAAGCAGGTAAAGAAGCCATCAAAACCAATGCGAGTAGAAAGAGTTGCAATCAGTGCTCCAAATAACCGTAGAGTTTGTCTTTTGTGTGGATCTCTCCTCCTATCCCCCAGTCTCACTTTGTTTCCCTCTCTGCCTGTATGTGTGTGTGTGTGTATGTGTGCTTTAAGCGTTCAATTCAGTAGAGGCTAGTAGTAATGTTTCTCTCCCAGTAGAAATGGCTGCTGTTTGTTCAATTGTTGTGATAGATTGATGTGGGGTGGGAAAAGATGGGCTTTTATGCACCTGAAGATAGGAACAGAAAAGTCTTTATGAGAAGCCAATAGCTCTCCGTTCAAGGATCCTCTGATGGGAAATGCATTTTGCTGGAAGTTTTTCGCTCTTGTTTTGTGAAGTCTTTGACGAAAGCTTTCCCATGTATTTAAGTAACCCCCAAAAGGGCACTTTTCATTTGTTATTCCACAAAAAAGCGGCCCACTATACATGTTTCTGTGGGGTTTTAACAAGTGGTCACACTAAATGGTCGGCATTGTTTTCAGTTTAAACAGCACACAAATAGCTGCCTCTTGAAATAACAAAGCAAACAGCAACCGTGTGCTCTTGTGAAACGCACAGTTCTCATATGAGTATCAATACACCTGCGCTTCGAACCATCACCACTATAAGTATGTGTGAAGAGAGCTGATGGCAGCATGAAGGCTGGTTATATTTTATTGTAATCAAATCTCTTGATACAAACCATACAGACTGTTGTATTTCAATAATACTGATAAACTCTTTTGAAAGGTGGGTATTCTGAATATAATGTGCATTTATGTTGTTGTTCGTGCAGCCTGTATTCAAACCCCCTATTTTTTTTATAGATCTGTTTGTGGATTGCTCCAGTTTTTCTTTTATGATTCCTCTTGTCTCCCAATTCATTTATAGTCTCTTTTTTTCATATAGTCGTCTCTTTGATCCTTTGTGCTGTCTATTTTCCCATCCTATTTACAGTAATAGATGTAGCCCGAGATGACCCCGCATTAGAGACAGAGGGTCTGTATTCTCCCGGCTCTGTTTTTTACGCTCCTCTGATAGACTAAGGGTTAAAGGGGACTGCTTGCCCAGAAATGAGGTTACAGCAATTGGACTTGCAGATGCCTGGCAGGGATGGATAGTGTATGATCTATTTTCCTTTTTTTTTCAATTCTGTCCCTGTTCTTTCTTTTTTTGTGTGCGATGAATGTTTGTTTTGAAAGGAGGAGGGTTGTATAAGTCCTGTTTACAGACTGAAGCACAACCTGTGGATGTAAAAATGAGTGCATGGATAAGTAGTGATGATGTTTTCGGACACGCTGCCGGAACATGTTAGCTGTAATGATCACCTACTGTACGTTACCTTAACTGAAAAGAAGCAGAGAATACAGAACCTTTCATCCGTGTTTTTTTTTTTTTTCTAAACACCTCGATCTGTCTTCCTTTCACTCTTTCTGTTCCTTCCCTCCCTCGCTCTCCCTCTCTCCTCCTGTGCACCATCTGCATGATGCTTTGTATCCAATCTGAGGGAGTGCTTTCTGTTCTCCACTGTGATGATAGGAGTCTGCGTGTGTGTGTGCACAAGTTTGTGTATGTGTTCCTAGCCATCACAGTCACTCTCAGCTCATTACCTGACATGATGGATGGAGCGAGTGCCATTAAACAACGCCCAGCCCGGGACGCCTGGCACCCTACAGCTGGCACTGAGTAATGTGCATGGTGGTGGCGGCACGCTTGGAAACACCAGGGAGTCCTGTGTGGGTGTGCCTGCAGTCATCTCCGTGGCTATGCTTCCTGGTTCTGTCCGGCCCCACCTGCCACCTGGCTGCCCGGCAGAAGCCATGGGCATTTCTGGGCAGACACGGTTGGATAGCACGGGAGGCAGTGTTTGTATGACTCTGTCATAGAACTGGCAACAGAGAAACCCAAAGTGCTTTCTGACCACAAAGTCTGTAGTAAAACATTCACTGCCACTAATCACCAGGCGTGAAGAAGCCAATTTCAAATTTTACTTTTCCCTCCTTTGAATTTTCTCTGCTTGTTGGTTCCGACTAGAATTTTTTGAATCGAAGGTTGGTATCGTCGCATGTTTAATCTCACGCAGAATCACTATGAATGACTGCGTGACACAAACATGTCTTGCAGTCCTTGTTCATTACATGTCTGTGTTTTTTATGAACTGTATATGTGAATTGAAGATAAAGTCAGTACCTGTTTATGCTTTTAAGACCTCATTGCCACTTTGAGTTCTAACCAGTTTCATCAGCATTACACTTAAAGGAGTATTTTACTGATCTTCAACCAGTTTTGTATCAAAACTGTGTGGATAGTATGTGTAGATGAACTGTGGTGGACTTCCCTCCATCTAACCAATGATTCGAATCCATTTCATTTTGTCGTTTCTAAAGCACGCTCAGATTTCCCTCTAAAATGCATTTCTAAACCTGATTTGAAATTATTTGAGAGGAAAATATTTCTTTTTTTAGTTAAATTCGAGCTATTATTTCCCTATGACCCACCACTGAAAGTCACAAAAAATTCATAAAATAGTACGTCAGAAAAATATTTCATAAAAGAGAAAGTCATTATCTAAAAAAGGCCATAGTATATAATACAGATATTTTAAAGAAAAGGCCATAGTAGAGTATGTCATAAAAATGTATAGCAAATTCCTAGTAAAAAAATCAGAAAGAATTTAAGGTGAAGTTAATGTACAGTATGATCCAAAAAAAAAGTCATAGCATAGCATGTCTTAAAAAAGTGTTTTAAGACAGTGTTTCACACGATGTCGAATCTAGCAGGAACCCCACTATGCCCTTACACAATAAACAAATTGATGCAAACTTCAGCACACATCGGACAAATAAACATATTGACAACAAGCAACAAAATGTGGAACCTAAATTTGTGTTTAGGACTTTTTCATATTTATTAATTATTGCTTTATGATTCATCAGTTCTTAATATTTAAGATCCCACAGACACGCTGGTGTAGTCTCATTGCCCTGCTGACCCACCTTGTTTAGCTGTTTGTGTGTGTGCGTGCCTGCATGTGTGCTTTTACTTTGTTTTCGGTGCATATGCTGCTTCTGACAGGAGTCGAGGGGCTCTTGAGTGCAAGCCTGGATCAGGAGCTGAATGGAGTTACTATGACACCAGACACAAGCACCTCAACTCCAGCAGCTTCTTCTGTTTCTCGGTCCTCCCCTGCTGCTCCGTTTTCAATCAGCCTGGATTTGCCTCATGTTGTTTCTTCTCTCCTCCTCCGTCTCTTTTCTCTGCCTCCCTTAGTTTCTCTATACAATCTTTCATTCGGTTGAGCTCCCGCGTGCCAGTATGGATCAATGTAACAACACTTTCTTGTGCTTTCTCAGTCTCACTCTGTTTCTTTTTTTTTTTTCTCTGAATAGACAACCGCCGCGCAGTCCTGGAAAGGTCTCGTTCACGCCACAACGCAAATCACCAAGCTCGATGATCGCCCGCGCCTACCACAAGACGCTAGATAAGTGCCAAAGAGGCCTGCGAGGTGGAGACCTGGAAGACATCTGAAGAAGGGACAGACCACCCCCGTAACTGTAGCGCACACACATACACACACACACACATACACACACACATACACACAGCACCAAGTATGGAACAAAAATGCCTAAAGAAGCCACACAGAACTGAAGCACCTACAGTAAATCACAGAGACATTTCATTTTCATGCGGTGCATCTGACGCCTTACATATTTATTCAACACTCTCATCACTCCAAATGTTCATGTCCTCTCTAGATGGTTTTGATTTATAAAAAGAACGCATTTTTAAGGCTGCTGCTGTTTTTGAAGAGAGCTTTTCTTTGCTTGGAAATCCATTTTGATTCTTGCAAGTTTGAGGCTTCTACTAATCCTTTTTTTAAAATCAAAATACTGAAGTTCACATACAGTTTTGACTATGAAACATGCAGTGTTTCTCAAATAGACATTCTGCCGAGAAGGACTGCACCATAGCGTACGCTTACCGCTCTGAAAAATATACCACACATACCGCATTCAGCAAAGGGAAGCGGGCCAGCTGTCCTTTAAATGCAAGACGGGGATTCAGCACTCATGTCGGCAAGCCCAAAACCTGACGACATTTTCTTCAACAAGCACTGAACCCTCACGGCAGAGGGAGTGGTTGCAACTTTTTTTTTTCTGCCAATCCTTCCCTCTACCAACATCAAGACATTTTTTTACAAGTAAATGTACAAAGAGTCCACATGAATCATTTAATTTCATTACATATCCCACAAAGCCTCCCGAGCTGGCCCCTGACTGCGCTGATATTTCAGAGCATGTGACTCATGGATCCTGAAACTGTAGTCTCCTTTTTGACAGGATGCATTTTATTTTTAGTTTGTAATAACTAACCAATGCCTTCGGGTGCCGATCTCTGTCCCAAGGTCGCTTTGGCTGTTAACGTGAGAGACTGACACATTTCTAAATGCATATAACTGCCGAAAGGAGCTAACACGACCCTTTGACCTTTCCTGCGGTCACACAGGTTTCCAGTGGGGGTAGCTTGATTGTACAGTGGTATTACAACGTTTTTAATCTATTTCAGTCCCTGTTTTTTTTTTTTTTTTAATATATATGATGGCTCTAAAAAAAATGGAGACAAATGGTGAGTAGTTCACTCTCCTTAGATTTCCCTCAGCAAATTTTAAGGTTTTTTTCCCGCTTTCAGAACATTAACTAATATTTACAGGGCTAAGCAGCAGACAACATGCCAGCTCAAATTTCAGTTGGTAAATTAATATTGTAGAATGTATTTTTCACACTTACGAAGCTTTCAGCAGTGAAACAAACACCTGGGGCCAGATGTATGAACGAATCATACACACAAAAACCATGCTTTTGCCACACATAAAGTAGTATTTTTTGAGTAAAAATGTGCAGGGGCGATGCACGCACCTCAGGCATACTTCACACCAGGCACACTCATGGTTTTAGCTGAGATAGCTGCAGATGAACACTGAGAGTAAAATGCCTTTTTAGCTTGTTTGCAAATTGCACTTACTGTGTTGTTCTATCAGGCTGAACAGCATTCTGTAAAATGTCAACTCAAATGTGATGAACTTAATTTTAAATTATTTATAAGTGATGAATTTAATCACTTTTTATTGACATTTAAACTATCATCTCCGTTAATGATTTCTTAATTTTATCCTGGATCGTGAAGCACTTTGTAAAGTCAGTTTCAACATGAGCGCCATGAATGAATCATTGATCATCTTTCTGAAGTTTAATAATAATGATGATTCAGATTTTGCCATGATAATGGTTTGCAGGAACATGTGATGAATTAGTGGTACCGACGCTACAAATATCCACAGCCATGCTCTGGCACCATTGGAAAATCTAACCAATATAAGGCAGCTGGCAAAATTGCACTTTCTTTGCCGTATTTCTCACTGACAGGTATAATAAGTGGTGGAGAGACACAAGTGTGATGTGGGATATTTAAAGGCGTTTCTACATCCATGTACTGCTACCTGCTGAAGTGCAAATTAGGCTCGTGCATGTGCCACAAGAATTGAGAATTAGAAAACAGAAACATTCTTTAAAAAGCCGACCAAAACAATGCACATGCACATTTTGTCTTTGTGCCTCCACACAGTTTAAGTTATGAATCTGCGCAGAGTTTCATGCATCTGGCCCCAGATGCTTTGTGTTCATGTACAAAATACTTAAAACTTCGCTGTGAGCTTTGTTCCTCTGTAAGGAGCTACTGTCACACAGTTTCTTCTTGTGAACTCTTTATTCATATATTCATGCCTAGGGCGGCCCTGTCCCCTCAACTGCCCTAAAACTTAAGCAGATGCTACTAAAAACAACCATTGAATCCACATGGAGAGTGGGCACCACCACAATAATCGACTAAGGGCCACAGAAGACATAATGCTTGTCTTAGCAAGGGAGTCTCCAAACACCCTCCAATTCCCCAGCACTAATAGCATAAGTGACCCTTTTTACCACAACACGAGTTACTTTAGTAATACCATAACGCTGCTTTAGGCTTTGTGTGTGTATGCTTGTGTGTGTGTGTGTGTGTGTGCGCGCGCGCGTGCGTGTGTGCTTGAGTGCATGCGCCATGCCAGCTCAGTAATCAGAACAGGAACCCAGGCAAAATAGGATTCAGTGTGCTTGACTCTTGGGCTGAATAGATGGAGATTTTTCATTTAAACAATCTGCCAGTGCTGCTTGTGATGTGTCTGTTTCATGATGCCTCCTCTCCTGGTCTGCATGCTTCTAAAAATGCAATTTTACACATCATCTCGGCTCAAGGTGCATCCACAATGCTCTGAGAAGTCTGCATATTTAAGAAGACAATAATTCTCCTGCGAATATAAGGTTCGAGCAGTCGCACGGAGAGAGCATAGAGAATGAGGTTTCCGCATAAGGGATTCTGCGTGGATAGGAGTTTTAAGGGTGTGTTGTATACAGCAGAGACAGAGATGTGCCATCAGAGGCAGTAATTTCCTTTTTCAAATCGCAATCTGCCCTCTGTCCTCAACACCACATCGCCTGTACAGCTTAAAATATTGTTTCAGTTCAACACCAGTGTCTGCTGAAAACTAATTGGATACTGTACATGCCAAAACAACCAGTGGTTTGGGGTTGACGATTTGAAAGAAACATTTTTGATTAATTAATCAATTTGAATTTTTGTTAACGTGCCAATTTTTTTGTGGGAACGAGGGGGGAGACAGTTCTAACTGTACAATGAGAAAAAAATCCCTTTTTTTTTGCTTTGTTTTTGATTCTGTTTTGTATATCAAAGGGAGTACAGGTATCTTTTTTTTTGTCAAAGTATGAGGATGATTGTACAGACATAAAAAGTACATTTTTTAAATTATTATTTGAACCATTGTTAAATAGCCATTGATCCAATTTAGAACTGTCATTCAACATAGGGTATTTTGATGTGATAACAAAATGATCATGAGTCGTGTTTTTTTGGGGGCTTTTTTGAATAATGTTGTCATGATGCCATTGTAAAACGTAACGAGCTTAACGCCCAGACCCACCAAACCGACGGCAAAGAACTAGCCGCGACAAATTCAACTGATGCGTTGAAAATAACAAAGCATATTTAATGTGCACAAGTCAACAATAACACAAACTACCAGAAAACATTTAAGCTTAAAAGCTCAATGGCTAAAGAAAAAAGGTCTTACATAACATAACAACACCTTACATTACATTCGTCTTACATTTCTGTTTCTGATCTGAACTGCCAATCAGACTGATTTGATACAGCGACATGCTCCACTGTCGATTTAACATGCTAAATCAGCAAAGTGGGAGCCAACAGAACAGGACACACTGCAGAGACTAGAGCACTAAACGCTCACTGACGGCCGAACATTGACCGACGGCAGGCCATTGGCTTGGTGTGTCAGGGCCTTAAGATCTACGTTGTTAGCAGTGTCAGATTGTGCATCTCTCCTACAACAATGATCTCTTTGAATTATTATAACAATGCAAAACTGAAAAAAACTGAAACTCATCCCTCTAAGTGATTGTTATACCCCCCCCCTCCAAATTTCATCTTTTAGGATAATCAGAAGTATGTGTTTATATAGAAAATAGCAGAGAGTCTCGGGTCAAAGAACCTGAATTGTTCCATCGTTTGTGTGAAAACAGGCCTCTGTGTTTGGGCCGATCATCCCATTGTCTTTTAGCTCGTGACTAACAACCTGATCCGGTGATATGACTTGTGTTCATGGTAATTGTAAGAATGAGGAGGCAGGGGTATGAAAGATTTATCAAAAAAAAAAAAAAAAAAAGTAAAAAGGTGCCATTTTGGTGGTGAAAGTTGGCAAACGCTTTAATTAAAAAGAAAAGTTTGCAATCTAACTCACACTCACTGTGCACTTTACCTCACAAGATATTCTGCTCAGGCTGAGTTGTTTCAGATGTTTGAACACGACATTGCCACTAACAGAGTGAACTATTTGCAAAGTATTTCTTTTGGTAAATAGTTCCAGCTGCCACATATCCAGTTCTTTCCTACTTTGTGAGTGCTTACTATTGATTTGTGGAAGACCAATTGCGGCTGTATCAACAAACAACGCTCATAACTGTTGACAAACCCTGTCCGACCATGATGTGTAAGCTGCCATATCCCTGCCTACCCTCCTTGTTGTCATTGGGTATGTTTTATTGTCTTAAGAAACATTTATATTTGTAACATTTTAAGTTTATTTGTATCCTTAAGAACATGAAAAAACAAAATGGTTATGCACACTGTCCTTCCATAAAATATGTAATGGAATATGATACTAAATAATAACCACTTTGTTATATAAACTGACTTCTGAAAGATACTCTTTGTCTTTCTGCATTTCATTTATGTATTTACATATTTACAAGTTAGATGTACGAGAATGTGTCCCTATCACTTATTGTTTTTTTAAAGTCTTCTTTTGTTTTTCCAGATACTCTCGTCTAAAATTACATCCTCGGTTTACTTTGTGGCAGGCAAGAAGATACCTGGCACACGCTGACTTATGGACAGGGATTACACAGAGCTCTAGGTGTAAGCACATGATGAATGGGACAGCTCCTACCTATAAAAGTAACATATTTGGACCTTGGTGCCCTACCTGCTTTATCTTGCACAGTGTCAAAGGCAAAGTGATAATGCTGTCATGTCCAACGGCAGCTTAGGGAAATTACTGCAGAGTCAAAAAATACATATCTAGAAAAATTGCCCTTTTTAATCATTTTTTCAGACCTTGAAATCCCCCGTGACTACAAATTTTCTCGGCCCCAACTCAAAGGACAGGAAACGTAAGTGTAAAATTCAATTTTTTTTTTTTTTATTATTTGATTCTAAAGGATTTAATATGACCAGGGAGACATTTTCTGTGTATTTCAACTCTTGTAGAAACAAGTATTGTGCCTGATTCTGTTAGAGGCAATCTGAGTTTATAATTAATAATCAAAAAGTGAGACCATATTTTATATTAGAGTAGCAAATGTGGAAAAATTAACCTGTGTATGTCTGCGTGCTTCAGTATGTGAGATATATTGACTCTCCTGTTTCTGTTTCCTCTCTGTCTGGCTGCCTAGGTCCCAGGAGTGAGTGTCAAATGGCAGAGCGGAGCTGTTCCTGTCCTACCCCGTTAGCGTTATACCCCTACCCCGCAAACAAACTCAATCCAATGGCGTGTTCTCTCTGCATGTGCCATGTCTCACTTCCCTGCTGCAGCATGACATCATAAAATAAAGGCTGACATGGAGAGGTAACCCCATGGCCACAAGGGCCTCACTCACTCTCTTCCTGCTCACACACGCAGAAACACACAAAGCTTCACTTTGCGAATCTTGGGACTGATTTTCTCCGAGTCTCTCCTCCTCCCAGTGTGCAGCCAGACAGATGGAGATTCATCTCTCAACAAGCTGTGATCTGTGTTTAGAGATGTGTGCTGCAGAACACAACTCTAATTAGGTTTATTGTTGATCTTGGGAGGTTAATTTGTACTTGGCTGCAAGTAAACATGCTGAAGGAGGCCAACCTAGTTCCTTACAAGGAACCAGCGTTGCAGCAATAGAGAAGGGCGGCGTTTTTATCTTCTTGACTTTCCAGGTGATTCAGAAAGATTATACACCCCATGCTATATTTATCTGGTCTGGTGTAATTGCGCTTTGTACCGAGGGTGAGAGATCTGTCTTGGTTGGAACGGTGGAACAAGGAATGAGATTCAGAAAGTGTGTTGGGCTAATGAGCTTAGGGGTACAGTTTCTGTGTACGTGGCAGGTATTACTTATTTATTTATCTTATCCTGTTTTTTCTTTTTTTACTTTTATAACCTCCAGGTAAGTAGCCTTGTCAGAGTCTGAGAGATGAGCTAGGCCCACACAAGTTCTCTTTTTTCTCCCCACCCTCTTTCTTCAAGCTATACACAGACGAGTTTCTAATGCGCCTGTGACAGATCAGTTGTCAGTGTGAGTACAACATAATTATGTTTCCTTTTTGAATTTCTTTCTACTTAAGAATACGCAAACATTATGGAGATGAGACAAAGCAGACAGTAACGATGCCCTCCTTACCTAAGCTAATTCTAAGTGCAAGGTGCTGCTTGAATAAGATTTCTATCTTTTTTAAAGAAGCACTTTACACTCGGACATGACAGCTTGAAAAATGCACATATGCGTGTCTTCAGGGCAAAAGGATGCCTTGAATTTGTCTGCAAAATAATTTTCTTATATATAGTACTGTAGGTTTGTGTGCCATGAAAAGCTCAGTGTTGTCTCTCAAAGTATGTCAGATAAGCTGACCAAATACTACAATGCGTACAATATAGAGAAGTACCAGTGCTGGATACAGTATCACAACATTAGCCTTAGCTCCAGTTGTTATATTTTGATTAGCCAAATGTTGTACTAGAGCAAAAGAAAGAGGAAAAAAAAATCCCTGTACACCATGAAAAGTGTGGTAATAAGTTGTTGAAAAATGTCATGTTAAAAGTCAAAAAATGCAAATAAATGTATTCAGTAAATGTGATTAAAATGGTGGTTTGATGGTATGTAATGAAAATGTCGGATGTAGAATAACTTGATGAGACGCGTCATAGTATACAAAGTGGCAATAAAGGCCAAGAAAGGCTCTGCCTCCTCTTTCTTTCTTTCTTTCTGTTGCTTTCTGGCCTTGATACTTAAGTCATAATTGCTGATAAGTGACCCTAGGTTCTTCATGGAGCGCTTATCCTTTTCTGGAGCACAAGTTTCCTGTGTTTTAGTTGAACTAATACACTGAGCTCCAT